>NC_071282.1:3409105-3740771 GCF_023375685.1 Ictalurus furcatus
AACTCAAAGCCTCCGGGAAACTAAGGGAGAGTGAGCAAGCACTAGGGTAAAACTTTAAACCTGGATTTATCAAGCAGGAATAGGGTGAGAAAATTAAAGAACACTTCAGACATGACAATGCAGTGGAGGAAAGGCAAGGAACAACAACAACAACAACAACAACAATAAAACAACTCCAAAATGCTGTTATTTCTATTTTTAGACTTTTTGTCATGCCCTGTATTCTATCTTGGGGGATAGGGGAGAGATATATATATGGTTATATAATGAACCCTGAAATCTTCCAGAAGTCAGGATCGAACTGGGGACCGTCGCTGCAAAAAATAACATCTTCACAACTATAAATATCCGAAATATAATCCCATCTAATATCTAAGTTTCCTTTTATAAGATGACACTAAACCAAATTCAAGATTATTAAACCTATTTTTTAGACTCTTTTCCCCCTAATTCCAGTTTGAAATCGCAGATAACTTTGCTAATTTTAAGCATTTATGTCTGGAAAGAAGTACAATTATCTGCCAATAGAACAAGCATGAAATTAGTAAAAGTGTCTACAATCAGGCTTAATAAACATATTAGATTTGTTGTCTTATTGAAGGAAATGCTACATAAATTTGACCGTATTCGAGATATTTTCACTCGCTAAGATGTCTTTTTTTTTAATTCTGTGAGGAACAACCTCAATTAAACATAGTTCTGCCTAATATTTGGTATGAAAAAGCAATTAAACTCATCATCTTTAAGTAATCTTCGCACAAGTGAGGCATAAGAACAGGCGAAACACATTTACACTCTGAAGACATGCGCTGAGTGGGGATGGGGGGAGGGGCATCGCAGGATGGCATGCAAAGTTACCTCAGGAAAGTCGCTGAAAGTATTTAGCAAGCTGTTTCTGGAAAATTCTTGGGTATATTTTAACAACAAATCACACTGAAGATGCTAATTTACGTGCTAGGTTTAGGGAGGCACATTTTATCAGTAAGTTGTTGGTTCAGGTAAAGTAACATTAGCTAGCTAGCTAGCTAGCTGATATTCTACCTACATTGAGAACAGGTAGAGGCTAGCTACTAGCCATTAGTAAACAGCCATCCTCATGCTTGCCACAGAACATTCTAGGCACAAGCACTTTCATATAACTGCCTGCAGTATTTGCAATAATACTGACAGCTGACATTAGTTATGCTTATGACAGTTTTATAATTTATAACCCTATTTTAAAAGTTTCTATACAGCTCAGAAAAAAAAGCTTCTACAACTGTTCCAAGACAAAGAACCTTTATTTTGGAGATACAAAATTTTGAAGACTTATGATTAATGAATATCATTATTTCCTTCTTTGCCACAGTAATCAGGTCAGACACTTGTTTTCTACAGAAACTTCATCAGAAACGCTTTATCCAGAAAAATTAAACAAAAACAGTTGAAAAACAAAAACAAAGGGTAAATAAATAAAGGGAAAATCTGTGTGCTTTCAGCTTTGTCTTTTAATATTAGGGTGAGTTCAGGTAATGCAGCACATATAAAAAAATAAATAAATGAAATGAAAGAATGTATAGGATTTCAGGAATATAAAAACATGATTGGACACTGACAGGTATTTTTCAGGTCACCAAATACACCTGCTATTTTATTAGAAGCAAAAAAAATTTTTTTAATTAATCTGGTACCACTAACTTGACAAAAAAACAAAACAAACAAACCTGTAACTGTTTCCAGCAGCAGAAAGAATTGCCCATGCACTACACATATCACTCTAATTTTCCTCTGGGCCTGGACCCTGCGTTTAGCACAATAATGAGACGCCGGCTCCGTCAATCCTCCCAAGAAATTTCACTCGGGCAAATTAGCTAATAACTCACCATCCGTAATGAACTAAAACACTGTCATCTAAAATTTATGATGAATTTTTATTTGCGGGAGAGAGTTGCCTCATTTAGCACACGGGGCGTGAAACCAGGGAGGTGTGAACGCATGAGTGAGAACGGGGGGAAGAAGGAGGGTGGGGTGGTTGGGATGGGGTGATATATTGATATGACAGTGTACCGTGATTAAGAAACCAATATTAATTCTGGATCACGATAAATGCTAATATCACAAAATGTTATTCCTAGATACAGCATGTTACTTCAAAGGGTTCAAAAGGAACGTTTCTCCAACCAATCATTTAATAGTGCTATATTATATGCAGGGCATAAAAACACAAAGTGGTGTTTTTATTCATTTATAGTTACATTCAATGTTAGGGAATGCCTATGAAACCGCTTATGTTATGAGGTTTTTTTTCAATAATTTTTTTCTTGAAATTAATAATACAAACAACAACAAAATAAAACCCCAAAATCTTGTCATGTTACTGAGAAACCGGAAAGAGCCATTCCTAAAAACCGTCCCGTGTCAAGTTACAGCTTTACCTCTGACTGTTACAAATCACGAACACTGGAGACTCCTTCCAAGAATACTAAATGCATTCCTCTCATAAATATCGCTAACAATTACACACTTTTGATTTATTAAATACACAATTTCTTTATGTGAATGCGTCCACCATACGAGTCCGTGCGAACTAGCTGTTACTGTCAGAGTGCTAACGTAGCCGTTACTGTCAAAGAAAATAAATCAACACCTTCTGACCAATCAGAACCCAGAATTTAACAGCACTCCAACATAAGACAAGCTAATGTCGTCCTCAAAAATGTGACACTGTAAGCAGATACCATGATATACAGTACATTACGCAAAACCTGATACTGGGTTAAATGGATGTTATACCGGAATGTGGGCCACTTTGGTTACGTGTCCCAGTAACTATTAACGCGGTACAACCTGAACTTTGATTAAAATAGCATTCTGTAGTCACGGTCCATCAAAAAATGTAAAATCTGTAACATTTTGTAACAATATATCAAAAATACCTTAATATGCATACTCGATCAGTGTTTTTTAAGCTTGGTAACTCTGTCGTCGTCAATCCACCTAACATGTTTGGTGTCCGAAGTTTGCATAGCTGAATCATCACACGGTCACCTCGACCCCATGTGGACTTCTTCAGGACTTCGGACTTCTGATGCTGTGGTTTATTGATATTGTACGACACAGTTATCTGTACAAAGCTGGACAAAAGGAGCCAAACAGAGCCAAAGGTGATCTCGAAGTTTCTTCCTCTGCACATTGGCATCAGCCCACGCAAACATCAAACTCAGGTAGGGCTGTCGAATCTTGCAGATAATAAAGTTCTAATTTAATCTCTACAAATTGTCAAAATTTTTCTATTTTCTACAACCGTTCATAGAAGGATCTTTTAAATGATTTCATCATGCAGTTAGCATGAGTTTTGATACTAAATTGGTGGCTATAAAGCAAACAAGCTAGCAAAATCTAGACACTTATCTTGGCTGGTCAATTTGGTGTGAAGTTCAAACCGAGACATTTTAATGAGACCGTCATCAGTGTGTGTTTGTTTGTTTTTAGAAGCACAAAAAAACTCTTGGTACAAGAAACTAAATTTAAGATGAAAACACTTAGGGCATGCTGTTATAGGATAATAATAAATTCATATCAAATCCATACTTATTCCTCTTACACCACAGCAACTTGCCAATGATTCATTTAAATGTATTTATTAAAGAGCGATGTGCAATTTTTATCCATTTATAGTTCCATTTATTGTTGTGGAATGTCCATGAAACAAGTAATCAATTTTAAATAAGTTTAAAATACTGGTCTGTTGTTGTTCTGGTTTTTTTTAAAGGCAGTGTCCTCTCTCCTGATGACTCCATGGTGGACAAAATAAAAGCTAGCTTTACCTTTAACCGTTACAAAGCACACTGAAACTGGAGACTCCTTCCATGAATCGTTTCAGCTCAGTTCAATGCATTTACTTTACAGAAAACCTCAGCAGAGCAATGATTACGGATTCAGATTTGCAGCCGAACTGTCATCAGAGCTGCTTTTAGGGAAAATAAATCGATACCTTTTAACCAATCAAAATCGAGAATTCAACAGTGACATGGTAAAATAATAATAATAATAATAATAATATAATAAAAGGTTGTACGTAGAAACGCAACCTAAATTCAGTGTATTACAAGTTTAAGCTGGAAAGTAAAACTGAAGAATTTTGAAAATTTTTGAGAACTATTACGCATTTTTCGGAAACAATATTAGAAATAACTTTAGCCTGTCAGATATTTCAGTTGACTTTAGCTGTCTTGATAGACTGGTGTTGAAACTTATTTGTTTTTATTAATAGCAACGCCTCTGATGTCTAGCTTAATAAATAGCTTTAATAAAATAAAAGAAAAAAAAGGTCTGGAAAAAAAAAGATCCATTTTGTGCAAATCTTGACAAATCTGAGGAGGATCTGTCGTTCCCTGCTCCGTGCTACAAATCATTCTGCCTTGTAAAAATCACAGAATGGGTCATTACATTAAACCGTCTCGTCTAATGTCCCATTCTCCCCGAGCTGGCTCGAGGCTAAAAAGAGAGTAAGACGGAGAGGTCTAATGGTCTATAGCATTAGCGGGTTAATCGTCCTGTCCCGCTCGCCCGTTTTACTTTAATTGTGAACCGTCCCGTTCTGTAACACCCCCAAGTCAGCAGAGAAGCCATGAAACATGACGCAAAGCAACTTTTTGCTCAGATTTAGGTTTTTGCTCATTGCTGTTCTGGGATTATCCTTGGCTAAGCTTTAAACATCATAAACAGAAGGGGAGAAAAAAAAAAAACTGAAAAAGATGCCCAGGATAGACGCCTGTCAAATTTCGTAGAGGAGCGCTGACCTACAGTGCCACCTGCTGAAAAAGGAGGAGTACTAAGTAGGAGGACGAAAGGTTTCATAGAACAGTTCCGGCTGCAAGGTTTCTATTAACGCGCTCGTTCTAATACACTATCTTTCTGTAGTTAAAACGTACACAGGGATTTGATAGTCAGCGACAGTGCTAAAGCTGTCAGACAAGAAAGATGTCTGAACAAACATTTGAACAAAACAGCACTCATTTTGTTTGTTTTTTTCAAACAATTCTTTACGTTTAATTTCGTACGCTTCAGTCAGAACAATTCCTGCCGTTTGTCTCCTGCATCATCTACATCATGTTTTGCATTTCGTTACAGTTAGCAAAGCCTTTGACATTTCCTGCTCCGCTCGTTCCTCGGAGTAGGATGCAGTCCAACTGTCAGTCGAGAACTCCTCCCCAGTCTCGGCTTTTCTGATCGATGAGTTCTCTAGGGTCAATTAGCTGATGGCTAATTGATGAACTAATCCAGTCATTAAGCGTCACAGGGAGGCAGTGCAAGTAAATAAACCACCACCACCACCACCATCATCATCATCGTCGTTATCCTCACTGGCCAGTTCTGCATGATGAGAGAAGAGAATGAAGGAGGATGCCTGTAATGGAAAAAGAGGTTGTTTTTTTTTGTTTTTTTAAATCTGAGCAACAATCACTTTCTTGATGGCTGTGTCCTAAATCTAAATCCTCTGCCTACTGAAGATACCAAAAGGTAAGCACAAGAAGCACCTCACAAGCTAATGGAGATCATAACAGTGTACCTGTGGCTACAGAGATGTTGAGCGAGTCCACGGCGGGATGAAGCTCTCTTCTGGGAGGAACAGTGAGGAACACGTCGCACAGCTCACGCAGTTCAGGAGACAACCCGAAACCTTCACCACCTACAAAATCAGCTGCATGTGATCTATACTTCCTGGAGCGCTTATACAGTAGATTTAGTACTACTGCTAATTAGTCAGACTGAATTGCAGTTGGCTTGTTATTATGGATAGACACATACCCTTTTTGACATAATACCAATATCAGAGCTCGGAACATCAACTATTGCCCGATCCTCATCCAAATATTCCAAGGTAACATTATGCCCAAAATTGTGATTTAGGATAAGTGTGTTAAGTTCCATGCTAAATCAGCATTATGTCAGTCAACATCATGCCATGGTAGAAAATACATGCATTATTCATTCATTCATTCATTTCAGTAACTACTTTATACTGGTCAGGGTCGTGGTGGATCCAGAACCTATCGTGGGAACACTGGGTAAGAGGCAGCAATACACCCTGGATGGGACACCAGTTCATCAGCAATTCACCTACCAGTGTGGTTTTTGGAGGAAACCAGAAAACCTGGAGGAAACCCAAGCAAAACTTTGCACAGACAGTGACTTGAGTTCAGGACCTAATTGGGGACACTTTTCCCGTGAGACAGCAACTCTATCCACTGCGCAAAAAAAAACATACCCCCCTCGCATACATGGATTTGATTGGAAAATGTGTCGAATACAATCCAACCCAACCCAACCATTCCAGACCAGTACTGGATTGGTGCTTCCATACATGAAGGAGAACTTATAACACGGAGAGCTGGACACATACTACTCAGTTCCACACAAATCTAAAAAGACACATACCCATCAGTAGCAGTGTAGGTTTCGACATCTTGAAGTCAGAACATGGAATAATGGAAACTCCAGAAGACGTCTCATCAGCGCAGATAGTACCGATTGCTTGCCATCCTTGTTTGTGTTTTATCTGCAAAGTACAGAGAGTGTGCAGAGTTATGACTGGTTAAAGTTAGGGGCTTGTTTTACTCCACAATCTGTGAAAAGGTTATGTCTGATTCGTGCCTGCCCTCTAGAGGCTAACAATGGAAGTTCAGACCATTGATCGTGTGCTTAAAAGGTAAAAAGAGAGAAGGAACACCTTTACGATGTCAGCCAAGTTCTCATATCCGTACACATCCATGAGCTCCATCACTCCTGAGCTGGCTTTGCTCACCACTGGAGTTAACGGACAGCTGACGGAAAGAGAATAGCACCATTATTAGCTTGCTAAAGTTGGTGCAAAGTTGAGGAACAAACTAAACCGTTTACCTGTTGCGAATGCTACTAGCTACTCTGTCGACTCCAAGAAAATATGCCGAGCGAAGGACGGTGCCGAGGTTCATCGGATCCTGCACGCCATCCAGGACGAGCCATAGTGGACAGGGGTTTCCACTGCGCCAATTTCCCTGCTGACTGCTGGATTTCTCCTTGGTGAGGAAACTTAATGGACTGGCTTGAAGGCACAATCCCTGATGGACCGCACCACCGATCATCTTCTCCATCTCCCTCTTAGAGATGTGCTTAATGGGAACGCCTCGCCTGACTGCCTCCTCACAAACCTTCTCCACGGATTCCCTCTGACGTCCTTCGCTGCGCTTCACGAAAAGCTGAGTGAGCTTTCGTTTCCCCTGAGTCAAGGCTAGTAAACAAGGGGCCACCCCGAAGACCAACTCATCTTGATTCTCTCTCTGGAGACGGGTGTTAGTGACCCTGTCCTTGGCTCTCTTAGGAAACTTCGGAGGTTCTGGTTCTGGCTTTCTGAGGTCCTCCAAGCTCAGCTTTTGGAGTTCAGAGGAGGCTCTGCGTTCAGGTCCAGACCCCCGGTCAGGACCGGAAGACTTTCCAGAAGGACGGGCGATTCTGGAAAGATGACCTGAGGACTTGAAAGGGTTGCGTCTTACCCGTTGAGAAACTTTAAAACCGGTGTCTTTTGGGCAGAACAAAATTTGGGAGTTGTGATACAGTGCATGTTGGATGCAGTTTGGGAAAAGGGATGTTAAACTCTCAAAATTTGTGTTACTTTTAATAACATGTGAGAACCTATAGGCAGTTCTCCACATTTTTAGCCGAAACAAAATCACTGCGATGCAACAATACTCCCAGATATAACAGTCTCTACACAATCCACATAAACTCCAATGTTCTACAAAAACACCAATGTTACATCTACACAAGCTTCAATGTCATACCTAAACAAACTCCATTGTAACTCTCCATAATATTTTTTTCCTTCAGTATCATTATCAATGCCATCCAATTAAAAACGTCAGAGAATCAGATTACAGTTGAAATCGTATTATACACTTTAAACAGACACGTAACAATGTTTAACAGTGCACACTTCCCTGGCAAGTAACTCCCTTCTCATTCAGCTACAAATCACAAGCATGTGCGTTCTGGTTATGGAAAACTTCCGGGGTACCGTTCCTAGATCAGTTTTACTCATTGCCTCTGTGCCTCACGTATTGTGCCGCGCTTCCTCAATGCTGATCACGGGTCAGTATTATGATAACACAAACAGCCATTGTCGCGCATGCGCACCAGGCACTTCCGTCTACATTGCGAATATGTGAATCCCGTTAACCGTTGAAAATCAATAGAGCCGATTCCACGACTCGAGTCGAGTCGATTCTCGGGATATTTTTTAACTGATAGCACGACTAACCATAAATGTTTTCATTTGAGTATTCGTGTCAGGTTGCCTTTTACGTTAGAAACTTTTGTTGCGCCAACGTTAGCTAAGTTACCTTACCAAGCCATTTTTAGTACATTTTGAATGAACAAGAAAAATGGAGTCGACTCTCAGATACCCGTGATCGGAGAATCGACTCTTATTTGAGATTGAATCCCAGCCTAAGTTACCATGCAACGAGACGCTTTTGAGTTGCACTCTTTGTGAAAATGAACTCGTTAGCCATCTAAAAGAAACTTGAACAACAAAACAAAAGCTTTGATAAATAACACTACATTTCGTGCAATAGATATGGCGGCATAGTCGGTGTTTCTCCTCAAGCTAGCTACACAGCTAAGGTTAGGAGTAGATGATATGGCTGATGGATGGTGTACTGACAACGGGGAAGCCGTGTACCGCTCCCGTGATGCAGTGAAAAACTTCAAAATAAGGTAACATTCTGTAGCTAGTCTATTAAAACTCAGCTGGATAGATAGCTGTTGTGTTTCCCTAGATAGCCAGAAAGCTAACCACCAGAGACCAGGAGTTAATATCATTACTAATGCATACGTTTGACCTTTGCTAATATTTATATGAGCATGGGTTTCAGATGAAGTCGATTATTAAAACCATCAGGGCTTATTTATCCTAAAGGCACTAATTCCCAGACTTGGAAAAAGTATACAAAACAAACAACAATAAACATTTTGTCCAAAAGCATTGCTAAATGTATTTGGATATCCCATTGTCAAAGTGAGCAAACAAACAAGCAAACAGTATAAACACTGCAGCTCTTATTTTCTGCACTAAAACAGTCCCTCTAGTGTATATCACATCTCGATCATTAATCAAGTTATCTTTATCCTGGTCAGGGTTAGCGAATCCACCTCCTGGCATGTTTCTGGGATGTGGGAGGAAACCTGAGAACCCAGAGGAATGGGAAAGCCGAGTATATGGATATAAGTCCATGGACGGTACGATGGCACAATGGGTAGCATGGCCACCTCGCAGCTCCAGGGTCGCTCAGATCGGTGGTTACTGTCTACGTGTTGTCCCCATGTCTGTGTGGGTTTCCTCCAGGTTCTCCTCCAGTTTCCTCCCACTTCTCAAAATCATGTCAGTAGGAGTACTAGCTATGCTAAAGTGCCTCTAGGTGACCAGGATAAAGACATCACTAAAGACTGCATGAATGAAAATACCATTTGTACGTGTATCTCAAAGTCTGGCTAGAGTAGATAACAGACTCATTGTTAAGCGTAGTGCTTTTGCGTCTTTTGTAGAGTCCGGATTGAACGAGTGACCTCGGCAGCAGCTCTCGCGCACCATCTGCAACAGCGACACCAGCCGGAGCGGGGCATCCTCGAACTCAATCCTTTAATCTCCCAAACGCGATCAGGTACAAGTGGGTGAAAAGATCAGAATCCCAAATGACTCCATTCCCAACGACGCACTACACTAATAGGGCGTATATTATCTTTGTTACTCCATAGCGTATGCACGTATAAAGGAGTACGGAATGTTCTGGAATTTTATTCTAGATAAAAGTGTATGCACTTGTTGTTTCTTGTCATCTTCACAGTCAGTGACGAAGAAGAGCTGGTGGTTGGCTGGCAAGAGAAACTGTTCAGTCAGGTACGAGTTCCGCTATAAACTACTCTTTTATGTATTTGAACACTATCCGACACTAGCGCTATGATTTTTTTCCATCGTGCCGATGCGTAGTACGAAGTGGACCTGTACCAAACCGAGTCGGTGTGCCAGACACCGCTGGAAAAACAGTATCATGCAGAAGTTGTGGAAATGGAACGATGCAAACGAAGACCAAATCAGCGGGTTTTCACCTACACAGACTTTGACCGCTTCACCAACTGGGAAGAGGTGTGAACTGACTTCTATACTGTATATCCCTTGGGAATAGAGTGGAGTAGCGAGGATTGATATGAGAAAACACGGTATTACGTCTTAGTATTAATTCTTATTAGGTAAAGCGATCGGATTGCGAAACCTAACTGAGCAAGAATGCTTCGACGTACTGTAAATCGTAACATTGTGATGATATTACGCTGAGCATGGTCGTTCTATACGCAAGCTGAACGTGCAAATAGTGAAAGGTAACGCTATAACCCGGGCATTAGAAAGTGTCATGCAATTCATAAGAAGTGTTCATTGTTTGAGCAGCAGGCTCAGAGTCTGCTAACTCCAGCCCAGAGCAGGCTGACCTTCCTCGCAGAGCGCATGGCCAACGTCCGGCACAGACGCCAAGACAGACGCCGAGCGTAAGTCCATTTCCATTATAACCATTGTCCAGAGCTCTTTAAATTGCCAATATAAAACCAACTACGTCTGTTTCTATAGCGACGCCAACATTCCGAAGGCCCGTTTAGTCGTATGGGAGCCATCCAGAGAGTTTATGAAGAGCAGCCACATTGTTACCACACCGATGCAGACCATGCACATCATGGCAGATTTAGGACCTGCTGGAAAGTGAGTCAGTCAACACTGTGTATTCTGTCATTTACAGGGTCTTAAGCTTTAACGTAGTATTACTGCAACCAGGCATGCGTCGATAACGTTACTGGCACAAGTTAAACTCTGATACCGTGCTGATTTCTCCTCAAACTTGTCCTCGTGAACAATTCTCCCAAACCTACACTACCCGTCAAAAGTTTGTGGACGCTCGACTGAAACGTTTCTCATGATCGTTAAAAACCTTTCGATCCGAAGGTGTGTGATTAAATGTTTGAAATCAGTGTCGAAGACAAAAATGTCATCGTGACGACGTATTCGTTTCTTTCATTGGAAAACCAACAATTTATTCACAAAAAAAAACTTTATTTAAACGGACGACTCGGAGCGAAATATTTCCGAAAAAGCAGCCGATAAACGTCCGGCGTCGGTGGGAACTCCTTTTATACTGTTTAAAAAGCGTCTCAGGGAAATTCCTCAAGAAATCGGGTCAGAAAACGCCGAGAATACATTTCTGGAAATTCTACGTGTAAATCGTGTATTATTTTGATTTATTTAGGATTTTTTTTTTTAATCAAAATATACATCCCGTAGTTCCATTTGTGTTCCTCCAGAGTTTTGATGACTTTATTATTATTATTATTATAAAATGTTCGGGTGGCGGATAAAAATAATGAATGAGTATGTCTAAACTTTTGACGGGTAGTGTACATCAGATACCACGTGGTACTATGTGCTGTAAGATAACAAACAGAAGACACAAACTGACAGCGATCTTGATGTATTTCGCAAATAATGATGGCAGTCAAAGTAAAACAGGCCTTTTTTTGGTTCCTAAACAGGCTGGGGTTGAAGGAGAACGAATACGTCTTGTGCACCGTAAAAGCCGACAGCAACGGAGTCCTTTCTGTGAAACCTGATTTCAACAACGGTAGAGGACCCTACAGGCGAGTACGCTGCTCTCATTAATGGACTGGACTCATCCCGAGAGCTTTATTAGTCGAGCGGAGCAATGCCGAATGTCTTGTTTTTAAATACATACGGTGTCAGGAAACATATTGAGCTCACATCGAGGGTGTAGAGGTGTCAGAGCCAGGTTAATGACGTTAGGATGGCATTAACCTGACCTGCTTTAACCTGACGCCAGGCTGGAGACGGAGGGAGAAAGACGAGAAGTGTGGCGGCTCTACCTGGAGGACGCCTCCGTTCCCATAAGCGCAGAGGAGAAACAGCGGGAGCAGCGCATGTACAGAGATGTAAGCATGTACTGTGGACGTGCTACTGTATCTCCTCCGATGTTATCATCAATATAGCTGTACTTATCGTTTTTATTTCCACCCGTAGCATCCCCTGAAAGTTCAAAGTATAATTACCAGATGGATGGAGTGTGACTGATCATTAATTCTGATCATTTCTTACTTTTGTAAACACAATCCCTGCGATACCACATGTGTATATATATATATATAATATATATATATAATTTTTGTTTTTCTCTCTGTCTCTCTCTACAGCTATACAGTCGCCATAACGATTATCTCATCAGCCTTGTTGGCCAGGATTTTGAAATGGTACGAAAAGGCTTTGAACTCGTAGGCTACGGTTTGTTTATAATGAGGAAACATCTTCTAAAACATTTGCCGTGCTTTCCTTTTGAATGACATTACATTGCATGAGTTGCCAGTTTATTATGTACACCTACGTCTGCTATTTTAACAGGAGCACCTTCCATATAGCTGTTTTTAGGAATATCGTTGCTAATTATAGCCACCTAGACAAGCGTGTCAGGCACAGCAGTGTTACTGGGGTTTAAGATACCGTGTACACGGTCAGTTTCTCACCACAGGCCTGCTGTTGGCTGGATAGTAATGGTTGCTTGACTGTGTATGTGTGTATATATATGTATATGTATATATATATACACACAAATCTATATGGCGTATCTGGTTGCGACAAATTGGCAATGAGTGAAGGTACAAGCTGGCAGATCTGTGTACGATAGCTGTGTGCATTGACATAACCTGTTGATTACTTTCCGCTCTTGTTGTATTACAGCCACCTCCAGGATTTCTTCGTCTCATCGTTAACGGCGAGATAGGTCAGTATTACTAAAAACCAAGAGGTTTTCAAAGCATTTGCCGTGTACCACATCGCTTTCGAATCCAATAATCTGGCTGGTCAGAAGGTGTCGATGAATTTGATATAACAGCAGCTCTGACAGTAGGGCCAGCTGTAATTCTGTGTACTGCATTCAATAAACAGAATGTTGTGGAATAAGAGGAATATGCTGTTCAAATAAAGAAACTAATCCAATATTCAGGGTGCTAATCGTGTCAGAGCACCACAGCATTGATTATTCTCCCTCAACACGTGTTTTTTTTATTTACTTATATTATTCCTCCCATGGCTCCCCCCACACCCCACCCCACCCCAGTTTCTGCACAGGGCTATGAGTATGACAACTTATACGTACACTTCATCCTGGAGTTGCCAAACAGTAAGCGAGCCAAACGTCGGCTTTATTTAACCGTTCCTCTTATTATATGATCTATGACCGACTGATTGGTAAGTAATGTGTTTGAACATTGGAATTGCCTTTAGACTGGTCCAGTGTGCCGTCTCAGAGCCTGTCAGGTGTGACTCAGACGTGCCGAAGGCGAACATTAGGCAAGGTAAGAAACCGATCGCAGAGAAGGTACGAAACATAATGAAAAGTTTGGAATAGTCCAACGCAATACGAATATCTTATCCATGTGTATCGAGCTGCATGGAAGTATGTCCGATTGGTTTTATTGCTCTAGATATGTGGAGTATTGAACATTTTTTGAAATAACAGTAAATATGTTTATCAATAGCGATCATAATCGTTCAGGTAGAATTTCTGAGTAAGAATCTGCAGGAAGAGGTTTAAGTCTACAGAAGGCTGTGTGTGTGTGTGTGAGAAAATGTCATCTCCATGGTCCATAGAAAAGGACAGGAACGATGCCTGTATGAACAAAGCGTTGTATATGTATAGATTGGAGGATGACAGAATTAAAATAAGGCGTAAGGAAAATTTGAATCGGTTGATGTATAGAGTGACGAAGCAACTGATCTAGGCGTGTGTTCTCTGTCCAGGACAGTGTGGCCTTCTTCTCCTACCCCTTCAGTTTCGAGTCCTTCTTCAGGAAAGAAGACGAGTCAGAGGGTGAGTACTGTGAGGCTTTGTGTCTTCCAGTATGAATTGCTTTACAGTATGGATCTGTTTTTTAAAAAAAAAAAACGACGACAACAAACCGATGTAATCATGTGTGCTGGGCTTGTTTGTAGAGTCATTGCCTCAGTGGCCCGTGCTGTACTTCAGGGTTCTCTCCCTGGACTTCTGGCAGCGCTACAGAACCGAGGGCTATGGCTACATGGTCATACCGACGACGCCTGGTAAGACTTCTCTGCCATCATAATGCCTCCTCTTGTCTTGATGGATTGATCAGAACTAACCCTTGGGTACTGTTTAGGTGAAAACTCTACTAAATGGAGAAAAGGTGTGTTTGTGTGTGTGTATTGTCTCAGGGTCTCACAGAGTGACTTGCCACACTTGGAGGCCCCTGCAGACTGGCACAGTGGCTGAACTGAGACGTTTCTTTATTGGCGGTGCTCCTGAACTCGAAGACATCAGTGACGTGAGAATACCAGGAACGTTCAAGGTAGGAGGAAACAAATATGGTTCGGTATATTAATAGTGTGCTGTGTAGACTTGGACACTTGTGTGTGTGTTGGGGGGGGGCAACCAGATGATTTCGTAGATTGTTCATACCGTTTCGCTCGGAATTGAAGAAAGTTACTTAACTAACGAATTTGTTTGTTTGTTTGTTTGTTTTTTGAAAGGGGGATCGCCTGAGCCGGTTTGGGTTTCGCACTCAGACGACCGGGAGTGTCACTTTCAACCTGAACTGCATCCTGCATTCTCGGTTAGCTTTAAACAAAGCGTTCACCAAAAGCGAATGAGCTCTTATCATTTCCGGTAAATTGATTTCTTTTTAACGCGAGCGAATTGCTGTTTTATCGCAGGGCGTTTGTGGAGGCCAACGCTCTGAAGAAGAGACGGCAGACTGTTTTGGACCAGCTGGGTGGCCACAGTCAGAAAGGCTCTGTTTATAACGTGCTAGGTGAAAGCCTGATCACAAAATACATGAACAGATTGCACCAGACACATTGAAGCAGCCAATCAGAGCCTTGCAGTTTACCTATGTGTAAGAGTTATTCTATTCTATGTTGCACTGGGATCCTGGAGGTGAAATATATATAGTTGTGTATGTGTGTACGCAGAGGCTTTCCAGAGGGCTCGTAAGCGGATGCAGGAAGCCAGAGAGAGTCTGCCCAGAGATCTGATCAACACCACTGGTCCATTCGGGACCGAATCCTCAGCATGAACATGCTCACAGTTCACAGTATTTTATACAGTATGTGTAAATAGCTAGTTTGTAGAAAGACACGCTTTTTAATGTTTAATTTTTCACATGCTGAACTTCACCTACTATGTCCTTTTTTTGACTATTTTTTTGCACAAATGCTTAAAAGTAAATTATGAAATAACGTCTGCTGGTGTTTGGGTTTGAGTGTTAACATTAAGAAATTATTGAGACCTTTTGGTCACCGCCAAAATGGTTCATTACAGATGCCAAGCACCGCCACACAGTGAGCAGCAGAGGGCGCCAAAATCATGATTACATTCCGGCGAAAACGTATAAATTATACTGATTTAGTAATATCACATTATATTATATTAGTTAAGAGGAAAATATTCGGATCTTATTGGATGTTTTCACGTGAAATTAGTCCACATTATGGCAATTCAATTTTTGAATAATTTAATTTATACTTCTCTCCGGGGGGGGATGTCTCTTCAGCACCATCTTGTAGGCAATTTCCTGGACTAAAGAAACTGATATTTTTATTATGGATACATATTTTTGCTCTAAGATGCCTCTCACATGTCTCTAGCGATTACAGACTGTAAACAGTCTTTCCCTCACAACCTCGTCTCTCTCTCTCCCTCTCTCTCTCTCTCTCTCTCTCTCGAAGTTTATAAGACAAAAAAAATTTAGCTTGTCATCTTAGTGAAAAAACTGCAAAAAACTGTTACTATAGAAACGATAATGAGCACATTTCATATAAACCTTGCTACTGCTAGAGAAAATGAACCCGACACCTTTCGACCAATCCGATTCAAGAATTCAGCAGCGCTGTGGAATAAGGCTGTTAAAGCACACAAGGTTCAGGCCCCACACTTGCGGCAGATGCTCGACAGGCCGACGTTGATTAGCATACATTCTATATGTGTGTATTAATGTGTTTAGAGTGGTGAGAGAGGGTGTTAAAAAGTGGGTGGTGAGGAACAGCTGTGCAGGGCCAGACGGGACCTCACAGCTGTGGAGGACGGCTGTGTACTTTATTTGAGACGCTCTTCAGAAACCTGTTACGTTTCCCAGGGAGGACAAGACAAGATAAAAAATATTTCACATCTTAACCCAGAATTTTGTTGTTCTGCTGTTATTATTGAGGTCCATCTGGATGGTGTGAAGATATTACCACCCTCAAGTTGATTCTTTTTCAATATAAGTCAACCGTTTTATTCTTCTTCTATTGAAGTTAACAAGACAAATGAGTGCAGGTTGCCATGTTACTACTTTATCCTGAAGGCTTTTCCCTGGTGGAAAACTTACCGACTGCGTACAAATTGCTGACACTGGAGACTCCTTCCATAAACTCTAAATAAATATCTCGTTGCAGAAAGCTTCACCATGTGAACATTAATGTTTTGCTTCGTTAAATACCAACAGTAGTGCTTTAGTTTCCAGCAGAGGTCAGTATTGTTTCATTTCTGTGATCAAATTGGTGTTTTTGTTTTTTTATGCAATTACTCCATATAATCTCAATTACACGCAGCATATAACAAATCATGCGTCCGTGTAAAATCTGAACTTGACCACTTGTCCATTGGGGAAGAAGCCTATCTGAAATTTGCTTGTGTGACCTCTCGGGTGCCACCTGTGGTTTATTTTCTAAAAGAAAGTCAAGGCCTTAATTATCCCTAAGCTCCACTGCAGCTGGCCCAATCCGTACAACTTGATCAGTCATGGTCTTTGTTAGTAAAGCGCCAAAACAACCACACTGCCTTTACACTGACTGACGTTTTTATTTTGATGGCAGAAGCATGAAACATTTTCTCTAATCCAGCATGGCATTTCTATGAAGTTCATACAGGTGCATCTCAAAAAAATTAGAATATCGTGGAAAAGTCCATATATTCTAGATTCGTTACACATAAAGTGAAATATTTCAAGCCTTTTTTTGTGTTGAGCTTGATGATTATGGCTTATAGCTCAGGGAAATCAAAAATCCAGGATCTCAAAATATTAGAATAAAGAATTTATAATAGAGAAATGTCGACCTGAGAAGATGCCTAAATGGTAAATGGCGCACTTATATAGCGCTTTTATCCAAAGCGCTTTACACTCACACACCAGTGGTAGCAGAGCTGCCATGCAAGGCACTAACTTGCCATCGGGAGCAACTTGGGATTCAGTGTCTTGCCCAAGGACACTTCGGTATGTGGAGTCACGTGGGCCAGGAATCGAACCGCCAACCCTACGATTAGTGGACAACCCGCTCTACCACCTGATCTCATCAGCGAATGAACTCAAAACACCTGTAAAGGTTTCCTGAGCCTTTAATCTCTCAGTCTGGTTCAGTGCACACAACCACAATCACGGGGAAGATGGAAGTAAATGTTGTATTTCATTTGGAAATCAAGGTCCCAGAGTCTGGAGGAAGAGTGGAGAGACACAGAATCCAGGTTGCTTGAAGTCCAGTGTGAAGTTTTCACAGTCAGTGATGATTTGGGGTGTCGTGTCATCTGCTGTGTCGGTCCACTGTGTTTTCTCGAAAAGTCGAGAGTTGATGCAGCGTCTACCAGGAGATTTTAGAGCACTTCATGCTTCCATCTGCTGACGAGCTTTATGGAGATGCTGATTTCCTTTTCCAGCAGGACTCGGCACCTGCCCACAGTGCCAAAACTACTAGTAACTGGTTTACTGACCGTGGTATTACTGTGCTTGATTGGACAGTCGACTCGTCTGACCCGAACCCCATAGAGAATCTACGAGAGACACCAGACCCAACAATACAGACGAGCTGAAGGCCGCGATCAGAGCAACCTGGGCTTCCAGAACACCTCAGCAGTGCCACAGGCTGATTGTCTCCATGCCACTCTCCATGGATCCGTCACCTATAGTTACATTCCCTTTGGATCCATAACCTACAGTTACTTTTGCTAAGGATCCTTCACTTGTAGTTACTCTCTCCATAGATCCATCACCTACAGTTACTTTCTCCATGAATCCTTAACCCATAGTTATTTTCTCCATAAATCCATCAGCTCTAGTTATTTTCTCAATATAGCCATCACGTCAATGGCACAGTGGTGAAGCAGGCTGCTCCATCATTTTTGGTTCAGTCCTGAGCTTAGGTTACCGTCTGCAAAGTTTCACTTGTTTTACATATCCCCATGTCCGTGTGGGTTTCCTCCTGGTTCTCTAGTTTCCTCCCACCGCCCAAAAACAAAGGTAAAAAACCATAGCTGCTAGGTGTGTTAGTAAACCTAAATTACCCACAGGTGTGAATGGGTGTGCTTGTGCCATGCAACGGATTGGCGTCTGATTCAGGGTGTATTCCTGCCTCACACCCAGTGTCCTGCGATAGGCTCTGTATCCATTGCAACCCCGAGCAGGAAGAAGTAGTTACGGCTAGCGAGTGATTGAACGAATGGTGTCCAGTCTTACATGGAAAGGGTCGGTGTGTGTGCAGATTTTCATTCCAGTCAAGCCACACCTGATTCCACCTGTTTAATCAGCTTGGCTTTCAATCGACTCAGGTGTAGTTCCTGCGGATAAGATTGCACACCCCTGACCTATTGTTATTTTCTCCCAATTGGGGAAGCTGTAGTCGAGCATTTTACTCCACATAGTGCTTCTGAGGCTGGCCTGACTAAAAACAGGGATAATCAAAAAGCAAATATTGATGTCTCCGGAGCACGGATTCCTGCCTTAACAAATCGGCTTTTGCAAATAAGCATCGTCGAGCCTTTCCCGGAAATCCGTTCATTAAGGTAAACAGTCAGATTAGACCCACGCTTTTGGGCTGTGTAACTAACAGAACTATCGTTCGCTCTGGTTCAGATCGGGTCCAAACATCTCAGGGCAAAGTTCTCGTTAATCAGCTACTGTTCCTCTCTAGATACAAGATTACGTAGATAAATAAATACAGCACATCTATAACAGCAGTGTACAGTGGTAATGGGCTGAGCCAAGCTGTAACAGCTATAACAGACCTCAAACACAGATAAATATAGTGTTGAATACAGTTGACTAATTTACTATTTTTCCATGAGTAAATAACAAATGGAGTGTATTGTAAATGGAGTACTATATGCCTCTTTGTAGCAGTGACAAGGCCTCACTATATCTGTGCTCCCAAGGCCATGTGTAATCCCTGCTTTATAAAAAAAAAAACAAACACTGCTTTACCCTGAGCGCTGCGTGACCCTCAGGGTGATCCTATTTTTGACAGTAAGACCCCCCCACACACATGTTTGTCTTACTGTCTTAGTGAGGACCTTCTTTTGGCATAATTGTTAATGCAGCTAATTAAAAAATTTCTTCATGGGGACCGCCAAAGGTCCTCACAAGGTCAAAACTGTCACATATTCCTATCTTTAAAAATATATTTAGTTCCGTTAAAAAGATAAAAACATGGCCACACACACACACACACACACACACACACACACACACACATATACAATCTCTTTCCCTGCACAGACACACTGAGTGGCTTGTCATGGAATACTATATGATCATATCACATTTCATAGACGGCTGTCAGAGAGGTGTGTGGGGCAGGGGGGCGCCTGTTGATTTGTCATAAAACTTGGCTCAGTGCCAAAGAAGACACCTTAAACACCAAGCACTCAAATAAAGCACGCAGTTATAAATAAAGCGATTTGTCTCTAATTCGATGACATCATCAACAATGAAAGCATCCTTCAAAAACTGCTACGTGGTACAGAATCAAACCTCCATGAAAACCACATTACCCATAATTCAAGCCGTTTGAATAGCTTACTTGTCTGAAGTAAGTCTCCACCCCCCACCTCTCGCTTCACTTCGACATACCTTCAGATCACCGCCATGTGATTTAGTGATCGAAGCACGGTTAGAGCGTTGACGTAAAGCTTGAGGAATTCTAGGGAGAGCCTTAAAAGTGCTGAAGTATGTCATTCTGGCATCCTCCCTTCTGATATAATACATCTTATAATCAGAGGATTTTTTTTTTTCCATCCAGCAGCTGTCTGGCACCATGTGCCTTGAGGAGAGAAAATTGAAACTCCGTTTTTAGTGACAACTGCACATGCTGGGCAAAACTACTAACACACACACACACACATCCAGGCCATGTTAAGCACATGTAAGGGTGTAGCCAAAACACCAGCCTTAGGATTCATTATAACAAGTGACAGCCGTCAAGGAATATTCGAAAACATTGTTTGGGACGGTGTGGATCACAAAAATGAGCCAGTATTAATGAGAAGGGTATAGCTTTGTCCTGTTGTACAGTGCCTTGTGTAAGTATTCACCTCCCTTGAACTTTTCCGTAGTTTTGTAGTGTTTCAACTTGATGATACTTAAATGGATATTGGATGGATTTTTAAACTTGCTGTGAAATCCCTAAATTAGTTGCCATCAGAAGTCACCATTATATTGAATAGAGTTGATCTTTATGTAAGTAAAGTGTCATGTGACCTCAGTATAAATGCACCTATTCCTGGAAGACCCCAGAATGTGTTCGAGAACACACCTAAACAAACAGCATCATAAAGGAGACCAAGGAGCTCTTAAAACAAGTCTGGGACAAAGTATCAATCAACCCCGGTTATAAAATAAAATATATATATATCCACATCCCGTTATCAAAAAATGGAACGAACCGGGCACAACAGCGACTCTTCCTAGAAGAGGCCGTCCACCAAAAATCAGTGAGCGTGCAAAAAGGGCATCAGTCAGATTAGCAACCAGAGACCTAGAGTAACTCTGAATATGAAGCTACCACCACCATGCTTCACTGCGTGGCATTAAAGAGGGGGTGAACACTTAAGCAAGGCACACTAAACTATTCAGTGGCTGAGTTATTTCTGAACTAGCTCTCTGCAACTTGGACCCGTAAATAAGAGGAAAAAAAGGGAGGCTCGTAAAGGGAGCAACAACAGGAGCTAACTTCGCATACGTTCCGTGATATTAAGTGTAACCATAAATAAGGTTTTCTTCTTTTACGAATAAGTGATTTTTAATTGTTAACATTCAGTTGCTGTGGTAGAAGAGGAATAAACCAATAATCTACTTTGGCTGAATTGGATGCCTGATTACTTGTGGATCTAGTGAGATACACAAACACACACATGCTTCCCCCAATAACAGATCGGTGTGCTGTATTAGCCAGCTGGCCAGACAGATCGCTGAGAATACCCATGAGTCTAGTGGAATGCTGTGCTGTGGTTAGTGTGGTCAGCTTTAGCTTACTCAGCAAAGTGTGTGTGTGTGTCAGACTATCAAACTGTTCTGAGTATTACCAGAGCCACTGCTTTATGTACAAGTTTATCTCCCTGATGAGGAATCATCTGAGAATTTAACAAGAGGCAGACATTTTATTTCCTTAAATTGTTTCAAAAATAATGTTGAATAAAAAATTAATACAGTGTCTCGATGGTATCTAACGGTGCAGGAGTTTCCTGATGATATAAATCAAAAGGGGTTCGTGTGCGGTCTTAATCATACTTTCTACTATTGATCACCATTACTATAAGTCAGGTGAGATCATTTGTAACAGCACAAAGAGTCAAACGTTCAGGTTAGAAGCCCCGTCACAGACGATCTGGTGGTGTAAGCGTTCTTTTCAGACTGATAATACCAAAATTTTCAAACATAAACACATCAGTATAATCAAAGCACTGATACAGTCAAGAGAAGAAGAAAAAAAACATACTGTGAAAAGAAATGCAGTACATGAATGATGCACCACAGCGATGGAAGGTAAGCTCATGGGGGTCTAATAAATACACAAGTGCATTTATTTATAAGATCTCATATAAAATGACCACAACAGGACGGTTAACTCAGGACTCAGGACTGTTAACAGAGATTACATGAACAAAGTCGCTACTGTTGTGTAGAGTTTAGCGTTTACTGTATTACTGTGTAGTTTATAGTTTATTATCTAGTCCAGGAGTCGTGAAGTGGTTCACCACAGTCTGGATGCAGACCTAGCAAAGTATTTAAGCAGAGCGAACCAAGTATTTGAAAAATGATGGTAGCCACTAGAACCACTGTAGCAAATTCTCTGTTGTGGCTTGTTTCAGCCAATCACATGGATTTATGTAAATTACTGCGCTAAAGGCAGCTCATAGTACTAGAGGCCAGGGCTAGAGACATTAAGTGATAAACGAGGAGAGTTTTACAGACTTTCACAGATTCTTTTTCATTTTTGTTAACTCCCTATGGTCTGATTAGCGTACTAAAAAAATCTACGATGAAAACAGAGGTATGCAGGGTTTTTTTTCCCCTTGTCAGATTCCAAATGTATGCATCATCTGTTGAGTTACAAGTGGTTACATGATGCCATTATGAACCAAAACATAACCATTACAAATTGTCTTATATATATACAGTATGTACACTGATCAGCCATAACACTAAAACCACCTGTATTGTGTCAAAGTAAGGAACGGCATTCAATTCTCCAGTGCGGTTCCAGAAAAGCTGTTCTGGTGGTTTGTGGTGACCCAACACCATACTAAGACACTTTATATTGGTTTTTTCCTTTAATTGAAAAAGCAATATGGGGCACGAACAATATGGGGCACGAGTTGTTTTTTTTTGTTTGTTTGTTTTTAAAAGGAAATTAACAGGATGAGTGTTTCATCAGCGGAAACAGAAGAACACTTCTGCAGTGACACTTCTGCAGTTAGAACATTACAAAGTCCTTGCTTTTGTTTTAGATTGCCAGTTTGGCTATTAGAAGGCAAGGGCAGTTGTCCATCTGTCTCTGTGTGTGTGTGTGTGTGTGTGTGTGTGTGTGTGTGTGTGTGTGTGTGTGTAAGAGGAGGGTAATGACAGTGAAACAAACAAGACATGACCCCCTGTGCTCTTAATCCAGTCCAGGCGTTCCTGCTGACAGATGGGTTAACAGGAAAAATGCAGGCCACAGGCACTGGCGCCAACCCGTTTTACTGCCCACTGGGTACAATCATAAGCCTCCTATTGGCATAGCTTGAGGGGAACATGGCTAGTGGAGCAAACCACTTGACCAGTTGAGAGAGGGGGGGGAGGAGGAGGAGGAGGAGGGGGAGTGATAGTAGTCTCGTGAGACCTTGGCACACATGCTTCCTTCTTGTAAACACTTAAGCATATGGAACCTTCCTTTACAATGTGCTGTTAACAAGATGTATGCGTGTGTGTGTGTGTTTTCAGAACAAGTAGCTGTATCGGAATCGGGCGTGTATGTCGAGACTATCGAAGAAGACAAATATGAACGCATCCTCGCTTCCTGATGTTTGACCTCAAACCTGTCCACCGTCCACCATCAATCACAGATCACAGCTCTGGTATGGGTGTTCAGCATGCCAACAGCCTTGCAACACAAACACACTTCACGTCATCACATGGTCAATAATCACCTCGGGTTCAAAAACCCCACAAAAAAAAAAAACAGCACTATTTCTGGATCGCAGATATGGAGCTACAGTTCGAGCTGGCACACGCTTCCACTGTAGAATGAAGGATTATGTTGTTGTTTTTCCACCACTCACACTATTTATCCTAATTAAAACAGTTATGAGGAGACACTGTATTGCCAAATCTCACGTTTTACAGTGTAGAGAGAACATATTCACCTGTTTTTTATATTCTATTATTAATTTCTGCCATCATTTATTATTTTGTCACTGATTATTCCAAATCCACTCTGATTTCATGCACTACACTCAATTTTTCTTACTGCCGGTCTAAAAATGAAGGTTTTTCATCATTTTTGGGTTTGTTTGGGTTTTTTTTTTTTGCCAGAGGAGAGAGTCTATAGAATACCCTAACCTTTGTCTGTTATGTTGCTTGGAAACCAAAAAAATGTGTGGTGGAAGACTTGTTTATCACAAATATTATTAATAATAATTCACATTTTTTCCATTGAACAATGGATTCTATCGTACTTTTCACAAGTTAGCTGGTTTTGCATCGTCTGGTTTTTTTTGTGACGGAGGGACGGATTTTTGGCAACGGAGATGTTTTTCTTTCCCCTTTTTGAATGCTATATGTATGTATCCATGAATTCTGCATGTATCCATAATACACGATTAACCATAAAACACAAGCAATGCCAGTTGACACTGTGCAAAAGTCGCAGGCACTGTAGATGTTTATTTGATGTCTCCTGCATTACTGCATCAGTGAAAGCAAGGATTACTGTCTCGTTATCTTGATTAGTTTCTTCCTCATCATATTTGATGAGTAAACACGCTGTACATTTTTAACTATAAACCAAAACAGCAGGCTCAGAGCAGACAAACCTGAGTGAAGCTCACAGCAGTGAAGTTATTTCCAGCAGATATTTGCAAAGTGATGCAGCGCTCTTGCTCCTCTATGAGTTTCTAACCTTTTAAGGAATGCTGCAGGGTTTTTTTTTTTACGGCCACGTTCGTTTCACACTCCCCTGACGTGCACAATTTCAGTCCTCTTCGAAAACACTCGAGTTGTCCGTATAAATGAAATATTTAACGTTAACGGCATAATCTTTGGATGAAGGCCAGACGTGCCATGATTAGTTGTTGCAATCTTGGTCTGTGAGGAACGTATTAATCATGTCTCGGATGAATCAAAAGGAGTACGGTTTCGCATTATATATTCTGTGAATAATACGGGTAGAGCCGAAGAGGGCACGGGAAAAAGAAAGGGTCAAAACCATGGCTAAATCTAAATTTTCCTGAAATCAAAAAGATTTTCGTGAACGATTGTGTTGTTTTGTTCACACAGACATGTTACTGTTATTGTGGTGCTAACTGGTAGGCAAGTATTCTCAGCATATAACTACACTGATGTTCACTTCAGCTAGTGCGCAAGCATTTCGTTATAACGTACACCTGTAGATATGTCTAAGACCAAGTTTAAATCGTTCTGAACCTCTCCGTTCAGTACACACACGTTTGTCTAATTGGAGTTCAGTGATTTTCTCATCCAAGCGTAATATTCTCTTCGGTGCTCGCTAAGAATCTGCTGGGAAAACGGCTCAGATATAATAACAGTAATCGCACGCTACACCCGGAGATCTCACTGATGCGGTGTGCTGAGATTACAGCCATGTGTGCTTGATTCTGCCAAACACACACGCACACACACACACACACACACACACTGTTGTTCTCACTACTCCAACCTGGCTGTCTTCTTCCCCACAGTCCCACTTTTCCCAGTTAGTCAGCAGTGTTCCTGCAGCGTGGTGCTGCGCGAGCGGGAAAACCACATCCTGTTGGAGCAGGTCAGCCTGGAGCCTGACACCTGTGAGAGCCCGCGTTCCATCACCACCACCACCGTCATCATCGCCTTCCGCCTTCCACTCCCACTCGCTGCGCTCCCACACATCTACCGCCAGTTCACGTCCTACACTGTTGTTCTGGGACCAAAACACTCGCACAACCTAATACAAATTCTGGTGCTCGCTATAAGCAGTGTAAGACCCCCGGACCACCAGAGGCCACTCATACAAATGTGATATGCTTGTTGTTTTTTTAAATATACTATTTATAGTATATTTATAGTACTTTTCCACAAGTAGTATGTCGCTTAGGGCCTAGAACCCCCTTTTTTATGGCTCACAATTGAGAACTTTGAGTGAACTGCAGCTCATCTTCCTAGAAATGTGGTACAGATGGGAAGGTAAGGGAATGTGTTGATGTCAGCCAACAGCAAAAGGGACTTCACAGCACTTGGCATTCTCCCTAGCCAAGGATTCTTAAGTGTCTCTGACTCCTTCCTCAGTTTGGGAATGCTTTCGTGATTGTCTATTCAGCCTGGATAAACAGAGTCTGCTAAAGTCTGTCAAATTTTGAAGGGCAATCGTAATTTGTAAGGTTAATCCTCATGTTCTGTTTACTACTTAACAAGTGACCCAATCATGCTGACTCAGGGCATTCCTTTTGAATATATAACTTTGTATAGAAATGCAATACAATTCACTCACTACCCAGTTGATCCCTGTCAGAGTCTTGAGAACACTGGATTTGTGGTGGAAATACACCCTGGATGGGATGTCAGTCCATCATAGGGCAAGCTTGTACACACTCGTTCACGCCAGAGGAAATTTAGCATAAGTCAGTTGAGCTACTGGCATGATCTGGGAGGTGGGAGGAAAGCAGCATGGAAAACACAGGGAAAACATGCACACAGACCCAAGCTCAAGATCCAGATACTCTTGAGCTGTAAGCAGTTGCTGTAATGCTACGCATTGTGCCAATGTTATTTTTATTAATAGCTAAATGCTCAATATATGCTTGCATTATTAGCAATATAAATAATATTTACGGTGACACAAAACACCTCGCTTGGAGATGCTCCTGATATCAGTTGTATGTGTAACATTTAATAAGATCCCTTTCCCCCCCACACCTTAAGCACCTTTAAACACTTTCTAATCCCAATTTTACTCTCAAGTCACAGTGTTCTGATTCTAATCTCATATATAAATATAATTTATTTCTATGGGTTTTTTTTCCCCTCATTTTATTTGGAGAAACTTAGACACGCACATAAAAATTCACGATCGACAAATCATTTTTAGCACTTTATTTTTTTTCCCCTTACAACAGGTCATTTTGACCCAAGATCAACATAAGGGGTGCGAATCTTTGAAGAATCTTTGGAGAACTTCCAGCCATTGTTGTTAAGCTTAGGTCAAAAAAACATTACGGTGGATTGTAGCTCAACGGAAGGACCAAACTAATAAAAGAACAGGAGCACATTCACCAATCATTTACCGTACGCCGTGCTTTGAGCATGAGTGGGAGGCAAATTTTTTTTTTCTCATCTGGCTTGTTTCAGAGATGGATGAATCAGCAGCCGCAGCTGCCGAGAAAGTGCAGGGTCTGGGTGAGGTCCTGGGTTGTGTCCTTGGGTTGACAGCAAGAGTTCCAAAACACTCCACTGAGAGGAAGGTCAAGCAATCAAATGCAGCAAGAATGGATGAGAAAGAAAAGAAAATACGCCAGTGGAGAGCATCCAATCTGAGTCAATCCATGGTTCTAGGATTCTTCCTGATCTCAGGCCAGGTTCATTGAACTGGGACTAAACACTAGTCACAAAACTGATCTCAAGACGTTTTAATTTCAGGGCCACAAACAATTCACCAATGACCAGAGTCTACTTCACATTTCATTAAAAGTTGACTTGAGGTGCTATGAACCCACTGTGACAGAAGGCCCCAAGCCATATGGCTTTGAGCATTAGATAACAGTTGGCTCTTGGAACACACACTCAAGTGGTATGCTTATTTCAGGACTTAAACTTCGCATGATGAAATTTCCACAATGATCTTTTGCTCCCTCCTAAATAAACAAGTACCAAGGGTTTTTTTTGGTACCTTAGCAGAGTTATAGGGGACTTAAAACATTGCGTGAATACAATTCATGACAAGTTGAATTCTGACATCCTCTCAAGGCTAATTATTAACACCCCTAGACGCTAAATGACCATGGAAAATGTAATTACTGTTTGACGCCAAGAGAACAAGCCTCCACAATCCTCTCAGCTGCCGTTAAACTGACCGGCCTGCTCATTTTGAGACACCTTAATTACCTTTATGAGCTTCCTCACGCAAGCCAGCAGTCTGCAAGGAATGTTATCCGAGACACCGTTAGCATGATCAACCGACATGCGTGAGTCATAAGCCAGGCAAGGTGACGCCAGCCAGGCCCGAGTAAGGGAAGTTGGATGCCAGAAGAACGGGCTGCTAGCATGGCTAGCGTGACGGGGACTAACCAACAGCATATGGCTCAGCTGGGGGCATTGCCTTTTACTAGCCTTGAGCGTCTCATCTCACTAATAACAGGAACCTTGATATGGTCGCCATGGGATGGCCAGTTTTACAAGGCAAGTGTTTAAGCTGTAAACAGATTTGGATATAAAAACCCAGTAGGCTATTGCTAATCTTTCTAATGAGGCACTTTTCCTTTCCCATGGACTGACTCTGTTATAGGAGGCGTACACTGTATTCTGCCAGGCCTCAGCAGAAAACATATAGCCTTCAATATATGTGTTTTTTGGCTGAGCTGGAAAAAAAAAAAAAAAAAAACGTAACCAAAACTAAAGATTCTTTCTTGATGTTCTGTAAAGGGTTCATGGGTTTCTCTTAGCAGTGGTATGATTCCTATTCGACATGACAGCCATGAAAGAAACAACCTGATTAAAAAGGATGGCTTGCGCAGACCAGAGAGACCTGACAGTTTGGCGAGCAACAAGACACGGTGTGTCTCCGACGTTCAACCACAGCACAAAGCCGTCTCTGTGCTGCCTATCCCCGAGCCAAAGCCCAGCAAAGGCCCTTTTGTCAGGTTGAACTGTCTGGAGGTTTGAGGATTGCCTGAACCAGACAGTGGGCCTGCTCTTGACTGTCACAACTGAACAAGTCAGGCAAGAGAAGCTGAGGCCCGATTTTAAAAAAAATAAAATAAAATAAAAAAAAAACACTATAAAAATACAAAATGTGTTTCCTGGCACACATGCTCCAGAAACTAATCTGGACAGTTGGGTGATTTCCAGTGTTAATATACTTATAGTATGAAGTTTAAATAGGTTTCTTTTTCTGAATGGCGCAGCCTTGAATTCCAGGTGAGTAGTTGCTCATCGACTGGATAAATGATTCAGCCAATTCAACTTGCTTTCTTTGGATGTGACAAAAGGAGATAATTAGCACTCATGAAGGCCACTTGTATTTTTTAGGGGCAAGTCCAATAAGGGATTTTAATAAGTGATGAAACATTTCCAAACTTACCAAGAGGTACCACTGGAGAGTAATGGCAACAGTACCATCCAACTTCCAGTCATCTGTATGCATTATGGCGTTTGGTCTTAATAAGGTCATTGGTCTAGATCCAAAGGTTCACTTTAATAAAGGTTGTTCTGTCATGAATATAAGCAAATGTCATCAAAAAAATAAAAAAGCTTACATCCAGGACGTTAAAAGGGTTTCTCAGCTTGTTCTCCTGGTGGAAACCTTATGTACTATGCAAAACCATGAAACAGACCGTTTCCATTCCAGACATAGAAGCCTTATGGAAAGTCAGAACCATTAACCATCCACTAAACCCTTGAGTGCATCTCATAGATGGGCTGGCTTGAACGACAACGCTTAAGCTATGTATTTGTTGAGATGAAAAAAAAAAAAGTTCTTTGGTACACACCAGCCAAATACACCTGCTACAAACCTGAAATATTATAGGATGTTACACATTACAAGGTCTGCAAATATACCCACATGACTCGATTCCTCAATGTCTACTATTTATCAAACAAATACCATGTTTAAGTTTGTGTGCATGTGTGACCCAAGTGAAAGTGAGTGCATATGAATAATGCTCACAGCTTTAAATAAAGCAACAGATAAAATAATAATAAAAAGAAAAACCTTTGGGTGGCAACAGCTTTTCAATGTGCTTTCACCATGGCCCCTTATTTACACTTCAAACACCCAAGGAAAGGGATCCTACCCGTGGGGTAACGGGTAATGAGCACTATTCCTTTCTTCCTTTGCTCTATTCCTCTGGCTTTATTTAAACGAGGAGGGGAAAGTCCCTGGTGTTTTAATGAGCCTCTTGTTAAACATACACATGGCTTCTCCTCTGAGTTGCAGGACAATTACAAAACTGTTCTATCTTGTCCCGTTCTCAAGCTCACTTACAAGGCCATTAACATTCACTTTATAACGGGCTTGAATGGGTTGGAAAGGGGGCTTCTTTGAGCAATGCTTTGCCTAAAATAGCATTCAGAACTTTAACATCAAGGTGTACAATGGGGCCTTTATGTTCAGGGTTCTTGATGGGCCGAATAATGAAGGCTGTTGCTGTATAAACTGAGCGCTCTTGCGGCACAAACGCTGCAGTGTCGCACCAACACTTCAACCTAAAACCGTCCGTGTCGGTCAAATCTACATGACAAATATCTCTTTGTTTGGGTTTAGGAACGAGATACGTTCAAGACTGACTGAGGAATAAGAGTTTGAGTTCAATTACTCGTTTTCAAACAAAAAGTGGATGGACAAGCGTCAATCCCAACGTTTACTTTACGTTCATGTTTGAGAAGTTAGAAATTATTCCAATTTTGCTTTAAATGACAAGGTGGTTGATGTTAATTGGTGAACTCTGGATGAATGAATCCGAACATATCCCAATTAAAGCCTCTTGAGGAAGTTAAAACCCGATCCCAAGAAACCCAGTGTTGTAGATAGGGAACATTTCAGGGTTTGGGACCAGACATAAAAAAAAAAAAAAAGCAATTTATTTATCTTTGAGCCATCTTGATATGCGTCTTTAAGTGTACAAAAGAACAAGCTGTCGTAGGGGCTTATTACTAACATAACTAAAGCTCTTACTAAAATAACTACATAGGCGAAAGCATGTCCAGACCTTGTAAAGCTACAAATTAGCATGTGATGATACATACTAATGATGCAGAAAAATTCAAGCAATAATTTTACTTCATAGCAACTGGTACATTGTTGTTAATGCACCATGTAATAACAGCTAGTCACTAAGACAAGCAAAATTTTTAGTCCAAATATAGCATGCTTGAAATCCAAAGCTCAAGCGCTGCCATGTTGAGGACAAACGTCGGAACAATTAGATATAGAGCTGCTAAGAGAATGCATAATAAAACTGGTTAGAATAAATATTTACATTTCATATCAAAAATCTCATGAGTAGAGAACATAGTGCAGCAGGACAGTTTTATGGACACGTATTAATCCTTAATTTGGACCGGGAGATTCGCCTCTTCAGATCCTATTTACTCTAGACCTGGGATTAGCTTCCATCTGCAAAACATGACTAATGGTGTTGGCTTTGAGAGACGCCTTTTAACAAGTATACAGATTTCACTGGTGTGCGAACATAAAGCTCTGAACATGTACAAATTTCATTCCTGAAAATCTTCCCTGCTCTCTATTACTCTGCAGTGAATCCAGACGCACTTCATAAACATGTCAAAAAGGCATGTGAAGTCACAGCTGCCCTTGAGGACAAGAAGAGGTTTGAGAAAAAAGAAGAAGAAGAAGAAGAAAAAAATAACCCACAAGTACAAGCACGTCGGTAAACGTGACCAGAGCCCTGGCCAGAACTGCTCTGATCTCACGTCTCTTTTCAATCTCGTAGTAGCCAAGACTGTGATCAGCTGACAGCGGGCTTGTGGAACACATACGGAATTAAAATAAAGACCCTGCAATAACAGCTCATGTCACTTAGGAAAGTGTGACTGTAGCTTCGAGACGGGATACAAAATAAGCAGAACATTTTCAAACAAAGCTGAAAATTCACTGCATATTATTACTAATTTTATACGCAATTTCAGAACTGTTACATGACCAGCGGTGTAAAGAACAGTCTTATGATGGGTATTAAATGGAAATTATGCTAATAATTTTTTTTTTTTTTAATTTAGCATTAAATGCACAACTCTACACTTCTCCATTGTAGTCCACTTTATCATTATTAGGACTTTTCAGAAGCTAGATTTCACCAGACTTATGAGAAATATGATCTTTCAGAGTGCTTTTGCTCTATACGAGCTCTCTCCGTGGTTTTTTTTTTTTTTGCATGCCAAAATCCATTTCCTTGAGAAGTGCTAACAAAAGAAGACATTTGTGAAAACATTCAGCACTCATTTCCAATCTGTTACTGACATAACAGCGTACTGTGGAAATCATTTATAAATGTGCTTCATGCAACGTTTTTCATAAAAAAAAAAAAAAAGTGGGTCAGCGAATGTAATTAAACAAAGTCGTTGCGAAAAAATATGTTTATTGTTCTTTCATCCAAAAAATAATTATATATATATATATATATATGTATATACAATATTTCCAAATTCTTACACCCGACTTATTCAGAGCATCCGTTATATGTACAGTATAGTGCATTCATTGACAAGCGATACTTAAATAGCTGTAATAAATAAACATTTCAGCTTGCTGAACGTATTAATATCTGTATTTACATCACAAAACCATGCCATCAACACAGCATGACCTGTTACAGTCTCTGCCTTTATCGTTTCTCCTCAGGATGAAGCTTTTAGATGCTTTTGCTAGGCAAGGTAGGTATTTAAAATGCCTATTTTATTTGAATGATGTCAAATTGCATTCAGACTGCCACCGCACTTTAGTCAAACCCTCGTGGGACTGTCTGTGCACGAGTCCGTTTTGTTCGCATGGAACGCGGTCGCTTTGTAATGACAGTGGGAGCTGCTGCAGTTGATGCTAGGACAGGGCTTGTGCGTCGTCCTCATCGATAACCTCCTGGTGCACAAGCCTTGCCAAGTCTGGAGAGTCTTTGAGCTCCACACCCAGACTCCGCTGGTAATGCCTACCACTAAGGACATGAAAATCTTCAGCATGAACACGGCTACGGTGGGCACGGAAGACTCCAGAGAGCAGTCGTCAACCCTTCGTCCGGGAAAAGAGACGCACTTGCTCTCCAGAGCGCGGAACTTCCAGTAGTCCATGTTGAGTCTCTCGTAGAAGTAGCAGATTATCACGCAAGTGGCGGGGACAGTGTAAAGGACAGAGAAGATCCCGATCTTAAACATGAGCTTTTCCAGCTTTTCCGTGTTGGTGCCTTCGGTTTTCATGATCTTACGGATGTGGAACAACGCAACAAATCCAGTAAGGACGAAAGAGGTGCCGATGATCAGATAGCAGGAGAGAGGGATGAGAACAAACCCGGTTAAAGCACTGGCATCCATACTACCGACGTAGCACAGTCCGGTCAACTCGTCACCTGCCACTTTGCGCATGGTGAGAATGATTATGGTCTTCAAAGCCGGTATGCCCCAGGCGATCATGTGGAAGTAGCTGCTGTGAGCCTCGATGGCTTCATGCCCCCATTTCCTGCCAGCTGCAAGGAACCAGGTAAGCGTAAGAATGACCCACCAGATAGAGCTGGCCGTGCCAAAGTAATACAGAATGAGGAAGACTATGGTACAGCCTGTGCTCTCTAAGCCCTCTTGTATGATGTAAAGCTGGCCATTTTCCCTGTCGCAGGCAATGTTCTCAGCTCCTGCCACAGAGCGGATGATGAAAGCCACAGAGTATACGTTGTAGCACATGGAGAGGAAGATAATAGGCCTCTCAGGGTACTGGAAGCGTTGTGCGTCCAGAAGGAAGGTGAGGACTGTGAATGCAGTCGAGACAAAGCAAAGAGTAGACCACACGGCCATCCAGATGAAAGCAAAGTCCTTGTCTTGCCTGGACCAGAACACATCCACGGTGGGGGTGCATCGTGGCGCACATGACTTGCTCCTCTCCACATACTGGAACTTCTCCTGGTTCTCACAAGTCCCAGATGATTGTCCATGCCCGCCGCCGGACTGCCTGGGTCTGGCGGGCACAGGCAGCATGCCCTCCCCTTTCCTAGTCTCAGGCACCGTGTCATTCTCTGGAGCCTCAATGCACAGTGAATTAGGGTCATTATTGGTTGGCAGCTTTGAACAGTCCAATGAATCCGGCCAGCTGAAACTGAATTTCTCCATAATAGGAGAGCATTTCTGCCTGGCTTGCTCGCACATAGGCCGGCATGCTGGAATAGTGTTGGACACTTTGTCTGTACACATGGGCACATACAGGGAGCACAGGAAGAAGCGGAGGTGCACATCGCAGCCGTATTCCACCAGAGGAGCAAATTCGCTGAGTTTTATTCTCGCCTCCTCTTGACTATCGTATTTCATGAAGTTGGGCATCCGTGTCATGTTGTAGCCGATTCCTTGGCACATGGGAATGGTGATCGGCTCGCATTTCGCAGGTCTTCCCCACTCCCCATCGTAACCTCCGATCTCCAGCGAGAACGCAGCAGTCCCTAGTTGGCACAGGAGTACCACAACTGTCACATGGCATGCCATGGTAACGGCACAGCATTTAAAAATCCAACAGTGCATCATTAACAGGTCAACAAGTTCATAAAGCTCTCCATGTCATAAGCATTGAACAGCAATGAGAATTTGTTTTTGTTTGTTTGTTTTTTTTAATCCAGGCATATTAGGAAATAAATCAGAATGCAAAATATGCTTCGTGGTTTTTATCTTTGCAGATAACATTCCTCGGTGAAATACTTCAACTCTTCTGATCCAAAACTGTTCTCCGACCAGCGTCCCGGACGCGCGTGCGATGTCAAACTGAAAGTAAACCGAGTGCGCGTGTTCAACTTTCTCCCTGTCACGCTCAATTCCGTTCCAGACGCGTAAATGCGCGCGCGTCTCGTCTCGTCCGGTCGCAGCCTGGATGAACCGGAGTGCATCCGCGTTCTCTCAACGGAGCGCTCGCTCACACTGAACTTTGCCTTTTTTTCTCTCTCTCTCTCTCTCTCTCGCGCGCGCACTGTGTCCTGGCGAACTGGGCGGGAGTGACAGACTCCTCCTCGCCCGCGGCGCTCATCCAAAATACCGCATGCTTACAATCGCCCTGAGAGAGAATCCATTTATATGGCCAATAATATTCCAGAGTAAATAGAGCTCTGCGTGCGCGCGCGCGCGCGTGCGTGTGTGTGGGTCTCAGTGGAATGAATGCACAATGAGTAACAAAGCTAGTTTGTTAGGAAGCAAATAAGTCCAATGCACTGCAGGCGTGTTTGAATTAATGTGCAAAAAATAAAGTTAAGTAAAATAAACATGGCAACCTTTTTTTTTTTATTTTAACATGGCGCCCTTTTTTAATTAACACAATTAAGGCATCTACAAACCTCACCATTTAAAAGTACAAAAGTAGGCTATCCATCCTTAAAGTTACTTAAGGAATGAAAGTAAAAGTACTGTACATCTCAGTGATGATAAATGAGTGTCTCCTCAGCAAGGAAGCAACCTCTCTGATGGTCAAGAGTTAGCATGTTAGCTAACAGTTTAGAGACTGTTGTCAGTTAGCTTTAGCTACAAGGCGTTCCTTCCCTCTCAGGAAATAAAAAAGGCACCTAAATGGATGGGATGTGGTACCATCAAGATACATCTTTTGTACATTGAGGATGTATCTTTTACCTGATAAGATGAATGTACTGTAGTATAAGCGTAATATCACGGATATGACTTTAAAGCTTTGCTCTAAAAGCTAATTAAAACTACAGCACATGTGGCTTTCCTGGTAAAACATACATGCTAAAAGTACCCTCGATGGCACTACCCCCGGCAACAAGGGCGAAAGTACGTTTATTTAAGTACGTTTATTTCTGAACATGATGGAACGTGGAAAATATTACCCGAGGCTAACGGCTCGGTTCCTAATCTCTGAAACGAAATGTTAGCTAGAATGATAATAACGGTCAGTAGGCTATAAATGAGCTGCTCGTGTCATCAGTTAAAGATGAAATTTGTTTGAAATTTAGATAAACTCCTTTCAAGCTGAATGCTAAAAAGTCCCCTTAAAATTGATCAAATTCATGTAAAATCAAGTAATATGCAGATACTTAAAAAATTGAATGAAAGAAAGAAACAGTTTGTTAACGGCTCTCGTCAATCAGAAGTAAGGAACCGTATTTTTTTTTAGGTGGTGGGCCACTCTCAGTAAAGCTCAGTAAGGAAGGACTTTGGTGAATGGTGTGGGTACAAATTGTTGGTGAACTATTCCAACCTAGCTGTGACAACAGAGATTTTAAAGTAATAAATAAGTACCTATATGGTAGGTGTAGTTAATGCAGAGGCTTATCCAGAGTACAGAAGCCTGCTGTTCCCATCTAGTGGCCATGAACCAAGCAGCATTTAAGATTCTCTCTGTGGTACCAGGAAGAAAAAGAAAAAGGAAAAAAAAACTTTCCATGAGGCTTTCCAAACAATGCTACTGATTTGTTTTATATGCTAAAGTACCGCAACCCCTTTTTTTTCCCTACAGAGATGGACTTCCACAAAAACGGTCCCAGAAATGAGTCGACTCTGATTTCACCAGTTCCATTAGCCTTGTCTCTTTTTGTGTGGCAGCACCAGTGTCATTTCCATATGAATTCCTCCTCTCGTCCCAAACACGACCCTGAAGGTTGAGCCTCAGCTCTATGCCATTAGTATGCCATCTATGCCATCTGCCCCCATTAGTACCTGCTGGCATTCCTCCAGTGTGGGTTGAATGTGAGGACAGCAGCGCCTGTGCCACGATGCCTCACTATTCTCAAGCTAAACATGAAACGTGTGGCCCTGGAGTGCCCCTGATATGCCTACATTCACCCCCTAATTTGAGCCTTTTACCATGATAGTCAGGAGGTAGTAGGTAGGAGGAATGATTCTTGTGCCTGTTAAAACACAGCCCATGGCTATCTGGCTGGCATTTCTTTTGATTATGTTAACTTGTCATGCCCTCTTTGTAACGTTTTCAGAACAGGAGCTAATGAAAACATGTATTTCATCCTTGCTTGTGCAGCCTTTTTGGAAATCCTTGAAATGTACAAGAAGGAAACATAACTTAAATTTAAAGACAGTGGATATTCAAGATTTATACAGATAAGATAAATACAGTACAGTCAAATATGACTCAAACGATACAAAATCAACTCAAAGTAAGTCAAGTTCTTCAACAGTAACACTCCCGAACTCATGAATGCAGAGTGACAGTAACAACACTATTTGTGGATGAGCGCATAGAATAGCCATCATGAATATTCCCAATATAACCATTAGCCAGGAGCCCAGAGGCCCTGGTTTTCTGGCACTGGAGTAACTTCAGTACCCTGTTCGCCTCATCCAGAATTATGAGCACAGAGTGCAATGCCAAGGAAAGCAAACACTTTATGAAAATAAATGGCTGAGGCCTCCAAGCTCAATTTGCTCCGTGTAAAGTGCTCTGCTTAAACCGGACAGTCCATGAGAAATGTAATTGTATTTAAACCTATGGAATACAGGATTGTTTTGTTTTTTTTTAATGGAGAGAAGGTAATTGCGCATGTAAAATAAAAGGTTAAAAACCGAGCCTGTGTGTTTCTTTTTATTTTAATTCCCACATTTTTACCACTGAATGGTTGAATGGAATTCCCCTTTGAGGTTTTTATCTCGGCCATCTGATCCCAACTGTCTGGACCATCGTAGCTGTTCTCAAGTGAGGGCCAGTTTGAGGTGCATTGTCAAGATGCCTTGCAGTCCTCAAGGACGTCATATTCCCATGCTTTCCCATGGCTTGTCGGCATCACAGGATCGACTCCCTCTTGGGAAACAGAGGAGCCAAGATTTTCTGCATCAAATATGCTTACACATGCTCACTTGACACTGCGGGTGCTGGTTTGTTGTCCTCTGATTAGGTTTCAGCCAAGAGACAGACGCTCTCTCATAGTTAAAGACAAGGAGGGTGGGTAATGTCATTTAGGCACAAGTGGCAGACATACTGAATGGATACTTGATGGAAAGCCATATGTATGCTACCGTACCATTTCATTTTAAAGATAACCATCCAAGAGTCCAAGAATCCACGAGGCCTGATGCGCTTGCATGCCTCTGGTTCTTTGGTTCTTCAAAGGTACAGGTCACTGAAATGAACGGCTTTCTAGCCTGCACCCAAATAGAAAATCAAACACCAAGCTAAGGAATCTTGCCAAAAACCGGTCTTGAATCTGAAACATCAAGTACATTTGCGAAGTTGCATTTGTCCCATGCACCTGGGAGCAAATCATCTACACTCGGAGGACAGCTGGGATGCAAGATGAGTTTACTGGCGAATTAAACTGAATTGGACAGCCTTAACTCAAGTGCCTCCCCACCCCCAGCTTGGGTTACCAGCAAGTCTTGTGGACCTAACAAGTCCTATTAATACAGCATAGATGGCAGGAGTCGTCAAGTGGTATCTTGCTGGCATCGATCCAGTTGTGTTTCCAGGGAAAATCTGAAGACAGGCAATAAATAAGTTCCAAAAATGTTTTGCAGCTGTAGTAGGAAATCAATGTGGTGTAGAGTGTACTAGAGATTTACTGTTACGGAATAAGACGTGTCGAGTAACAATAAAGAACGCATTTGACTGACGTCCTGAAGAGTCAAAGCAGTAGGGAGAGCCATCTTCATGCGCAAACACAGACTTTGAATTTTCTTACGCAAACATTATGATATTCACTGACCTAGCTTTCCTACACATTAACAACTATTGTGTTTGGAGGATTGCCTACCTGCCTATTCTGGATCCAGCTTTGAATTGCAAGTTAAAAATTTAGTACCTTCAGCTTCTAGTAAAAGGATTGAAACATACACGTGAACTAAATCAAAACTCCCACATGGCTGTTCAATGCTCAATTCTGCGCGATCACAAAGTGTGCATTCATTTTCCTCAGCGACAGTTCTGATAGCATTTCTGGCTGTAATTCAAATCACAAGTTTACGTTAACGTGCTCATTAATATGTTAATATTTCCAACAGCTTACAGTGGGAACTGCAGGACTGCACCGTATCTTAAGGCTAATAACAAACACGTTCAAAAATCCGTTGATATTTAACAAAGAATTACACAAAATTGATTATGGTGACACGTTTATATAACGTTTAAAGACGGAGTCTCAGCATTTTGTACCAGTCTTCTTCGGGACAGGTATACAGATATACAGTTATTATTATGACGTGTTCATGAATAAATGAAAAATTTTCAATCATGGAAAATTCGCTGTTGTATAGGAGCAATTTTTAAAAAATCTTCAGGGTGTACTGTTATAGAAAACGAATCAACTTCAGGGTGGTAACAACAAGGCCGCTACATGTCAGGCAACATCACACGACTCTTTCACTGATTATTTTCTCTCTTTCACTCTCCATTCTCTCTACACTATTTTAGATGTCCAGTATAAACTTCCTGTCCATTTCACCGTCAGTTTAACTCTCTCGTTTTATCCGCTTTTGTTACATTCGCTGGTAGTTTTTTTTTTTAGCATAAACATTTGGTTTATGTGCACAGAGCACTCATTCTTGTCTTCCACACAGTACAGGAAGGGAAAACAGGAGAGGAAAAAACAGCATCATTTTTGGCAAAAGTCAAGGCGCCCACATAACATCGGTCCTTGTTCTTCAAGAGTGCATAGAGGCTTGTTAAGAAATTATAATATGAAATTAAACAAACACGGGCTGCCTACAAGTGTGTGCACTAACAGCAGACAGGGCTTTCAACTCAGAGACATCCTAAAGTCCTCTCCTGAAGAGGAGGACAGGAGCAGCAGAAAAGAACCAAGAAGTTATGCAAAATGCTCGGACATGAAGAAAATAAACAAAGAATTAAAAAAAAAAAGACACTCATAAAAAATACAGCACAGTGCAGGAGGAAGACTACAGAAGTCATGTGTAAAAACAAAACAAAAAATCCATCCTGCCCACACATGCTTAGGATGGCAGTGATGTCTCCCAACTATTTAATCTTCATGGAGATGAAGATAGCATCAGACAAACAGTTCTTCCATGCCAACACACTCTTGAGAAAGCTGCCAATGTCATTTATACTAGCAGGATTTCATAAACGCAATGGCTAATGTGCAGCGATTAAGCTAAACCTACAAACTTTACAGACTCTCCATTTAATAACAATCCGGCTTGAAATCTCTTCCATTTAATGGGTCCAAACCAGCTTTTTATAGGAAATCATTTTGCTGAAATGTGATTTCATTATGAACACCGCCCCCCCCCCTTTTTTTTGGTCTTGTATATCTCAAGTCCACTTGCTTTTTAAGAGCAACCGAAAGCTGAAACGTTCCAGCGTAGAACATTATAATGTGGTTACATTTGGGACTTTTTACTGCTTAGGTCATATTTTATTGCTTATGTGTTGAATGATTTTCAATAATAGCGGCTTTGATAGGAATTCTGGCTGCAATTCAAATCAGAGGTTTATATTAATGAGCTTATTCTAATACATTATCATTTCTATAGTCGCAGTTCATTCAGGTGAACTCCATATCATCAAAACTTTAACAATAAACAAATTAAAACCATGTTATTTAACAAAAAAAAAAAAGAGAGAGAGAGAGAGAAATGTAAGTTTTCTGTGAGGAAACGTTTATTTAACATTTATGGAAGGAGTCTCCAGTGTCAGATTTAGCTTCACTTTGAGTAAAATGAGTATTTTGCTGAGAGACGTGTCCATGCGATGGTCTCCACTGGCTGGTTAGAACATTCCTGGGTAATTGGCTCTTTGTCAGAGCGGCCATTTTTAGAGGGACTGTTTTTATGGCGCCATACTTGCGGAGACTGTGAATGAAATAAGTTTTTTTTAAAAACACGTTTTTCTTTCGGGATCAATAAACTAGGGTTGAATTTCAGTACTCGCACCATCATTTCCCTTTCAGATTTTTTTCGAACGCTGTATTAGATCACATGAAGAATGTTAGATAAGCCCTTAAAAGATGATGGATATCATCGACAAAGGAATAAAATACTTACCATTTCAAGAAAATATTGATTCTGATTATAGGTGTTTTTAGTATATATAATGCTCCTTAAACTTACAGCTAAAGTTATACCTAGACCTAAAAAGTTTATTACTTTACTGTATATACGACTGATATTTATTATATTATATGCTATACATTGCTATTTAACTGTGAACTAAATATACCTGCAAGTAGAACATCACCATCAATAGAAAAACTAGTGGGCAGAGCTGTGGGCTCTTTGGTCAGTGAAAGCACAGGGTAGAATATGCAATTTATCATTTATGCTCTTAGCATGAAGTTGTCTCGTCCACCAACATATACTTAAGGTTTTGAACTCGATTGCACTTTTTAGTAAATGAGAACTTTCAATGTAAATCAAATACAACCTACTACTCATTCACCTATTCCTCCGTAATGTACCCTGGGTTTTTAATGCATCATGGAGCATCCCACTGGCCAGGATAAACAAGCCCAGAGCTAGGACTTCTAGGCACCATTAACAAAGAAGCACTGTGCCCTACTAGGTGCCTCTGCATATCCCATTAAACCGTCAGCACTCCCAAATGTTCCCTAAAATTCCTCGAAATAATCTTTTTTACTATACAAAACTTTAGGCAAAGCCCTTTTTGTGAGTTCCTCACACATTTCTCTCTTCATCCAAATAAAATCAGAGTGTGCCTGAGATACTGCCATTCTACAAGAAGAGATGAGAGACAATCCCTCTGCAAGGGGGGAAAAAAAATGTCCATTGAGGGATGGCTATTCCTAAATTTAGCCCAGTGTTACCCTAGACTGGGGAGTGTTTAATCAGAGGTAAGAAATGAAAGAGAGAGAGAGAGAGAGAGAGAGAGAGAGAGAAATCAAAACACACCTTTCCTACAGTATATAAAGCTGAAAGAAAACCAACCTTAAGAGAGAGGAAGTGAGAGAAATGTCTTTCATAACGCTAAAGGGAAAGAAAAGGCCAGGCTCCTGCTGTCAGTGGCGATGATATGAATAGGGCATTGATCTGCCAGGCCGGAGATGAGGGAGTAAATGGAAAGCAGCGTTTGCTGAAGTTATTGGTGCATGAATCATATTAACTGCCACACCGAACAGATTTAAGAGCTATGATTTTTATTTCCTCTTCTCTCTTCCCCATCTGCATTCGCACCAAAGGAACTCGCCAGCACGTGGCACGCTGCAGTCTGCGCCACTTATATGGCCTCTACATCTCTGGATCTTGTTGAGTTTACAGACATTATGTATATGTATGAAGTATAGAGAAAACTCACGGTGGAAAATTTGTGCTTCCTTGCCAGGTTCAGTCCAGTCTAAACTGGTGTCTCGTATTCAGAGAACGATAGTGTCTATACCGATGGGTGGCCATCCTAAATCCGTTCGTGTGTGTAGAGAGGACATGCAGCACCAGCTTATCAGATCAAACCTTCCTCTGAATGTTCATCAGATTGGAGACACACAAACCTTTTCTCTGTTTAGGTGGCATGCTAGGACTAGCAGAGACGTCCAGGTCCAACGCTATCTCGTGTCTCCATTTTAAGATGGTATCAGCTTCAGATTTGCACGCAGAACGCTCGGAGCGCTATGGTGCTTCTGCTTAGCTGGCTGAACAAACACAGCGTTGAGTACTTCAATTTGTAAATGTAAAAATTTGAAATCTTTCATTTGAAAACTTTCCCATGGGGCGGAAACTTACTGACTGTTACAAAGTATGGACACTGGAGACCCCTTCAGTAAACGTCTAATAAGCATCTCCTTACAGAAAACATCACCATATCGACCAAAATGTTACATAACACACTGCATATAAATCCCTACGAATTAGCTGTTACTACAGAAATGGAAAAGTACAACGAGCGTATTAATATAAACCTGTGATTTGCCTTGCCATCTGCACTACCATCAGAGCTGTGGTCGTAGAAAACACGCCCATATGTGGTTCTTCTCCAAACTGTTGCCACAAAGTTTGAAGCACACAATTGTTTAGGATGTCTTTCTATGCTGTAGCATTACAATTTCCTTTCGCTAGAACTAAGAGGCCGAAACCTGTATTGTCCAGCGTGACAATGACGATGCGCATGCTACCATGGGAGCTCCATGACAACATTGTTTGCCAAGGTTAGAGTAAAGCAACTCGAATGTCCTTCACAGAGCCCTGATCTCAACCCCACTGAACACCTTTGGGATGAACTGGAACACCGACTGCACCCCAGACCTCCTCACCCAACATCAGTGCTAATGCTCTTGTGGCTGAATAAACACAAATCCCCACAGCCACGCCCCAATATTTAGCGGAAAGCCTTCCCAGAAGAGTTGAGGTTATTATAACAACAAAAGGGCACTAAATCTGGAATGGGATGTTCAACAAATATATGAGTGTTATGGTCGGGTGTTCGCGAATTTTTGGCTACATAATGTATTTACCACATGGACAAATTTTTACTCAAGACCATCTTTTCTCTCGAGAACCATTCATAACTCTGAAGTGCACTGAGCAAGCAGTGGCTCAGCTTGAAGCAATTACTAATGGTTTATAGCCCCTAAAACAGCGATGATAATTGACTCTATGATGTGATAATGCACTGTACCAGTGAACGCCCAGAGCCGTGTGCGTGTGTGTGTGTGTGTGTGTGTGTGTGTGTGTGTGTCTGTGTATATTTTTACTCTCAGCGATTACTCGCTGTCAAACGGCATGTAAACGGGGCACGAGGCCTGCCAGAAAAGCAGAATGGAAAACAGAAGGTAGTCACAATAACGGAAAAAAAATTGACAGAAAAAAAAATTAATATTTCAATGTTTTAATAATTCAAATTGCTGAATCAATAGGTAACTTTGGAACAATAACGAAAAAAAGTAACTTTGGAACTTTCCAACTTTGGAACAATAACGAAGAAATGAACTAAATTAATAGTTGTTCAGTTGTGTATAAATCTATAACGGATTGGAAACTTTCCATAACACTTTCACGTGGTGAGAAGTTCAATTGCACCTCCGAGTCCCACCGGCTTGGAAACACAAAAATAGAAGTGTGAGTAAAAATGATTGCAACAGACATTCACATATCCTGTTAAAAAAAATTTAAATAAATAAACCTACCTGATTCAGGATTTAATGTACATTTGCTCTCACACTGCCCCCTTGTGTCGGGTTATTTAATAACGTGGTTATTTAGTAAAACGCACCTACTTACTGATCACTTCTCGAATTTGAGAGCAGAAAACATTTTGGAGCACATGTGTTTTTCCTTGTCCAGCTCTTCATTGTAACGGCTGCAAGCATGCAAGAAAAGCTTTAGACGTCCTCTCAACGTTAATCAACCTAAACAGCAAAATGTGGCATAGTTCGACTCACTGCGCCAGCTTTCTTAACAAGTTGTTGATGTCGGTGTCAAACGGCTTCCTGGCCTGAGCCATGGTGAGGTAATCTTGTGCCTTCTCGTAGTCGTTCATCTCAAAGCATGCCTAGTGAAGAGAAGTAAAGCCCTTTCATTGTTTTGAATGTTTAAAAATTTTTTTTTAAAAATCTCCATCATTCTAATCATATCATCAAATAAGCATTTACCAAGAGCAGATTCGAGAATCATATCCATAGCTACGACTTAATTATAACTAAAAGCGCCCGGTCAGAACTGTGTGGGCGTGTCACATCGCATAATGATTGACACAGCGATGTCTCCTTGGCAACGTAAAACATCTAAAAATAAATAAATAAATAAATAAAAATAATAAAAGATCAGAAATCTCTCAACTGCAACAAAATTCCCTTCTCTTTGTGAGATGCATCACGAGGCCATGTTATTTATGTCATTTGTACTCATACTGTTGCGTGACTTTATAGTGGGTTTGTTTTTCTGTTTGAGGAATAGAAAATCATATCGGTATTAACGAATCTTAAACTATTCATGACTAATTATTGATCATATAAAATTATACTGACTGACATGATATATGTTATGTTGTTCGATGAAGCTTCTGAGAAATAGTCAGAGATTCAATTTTAGCACTTTTACGTACACGCACACACACACACCTGCTCATAGAAGGGGTTTCTTCATTTTGACTATTTTGAACAACAAAAACTGCTTTTTAAAATGAATTCTGATTCAGAAATGAATTAAATTTACATGTCAAGGTATTTTACATTTTAAGACAACGAAAAAAAAGAAGAAAAGAAATAAATATCTTGCGTGTCCAAACTTGTGATTGGTAGTGTAAGTATACGACGTCTCAAAACATTCTTAGTGGCTCTGACTGACAAAAAACAAACCAGCTAACCAAATGACCTGACTCATTAAGCAGTAATTCGAAGGGGAAGAGGTGCAGGCGAGTCGCTGACCTGACCACAGCGGAACAGCGCTTTGGTGTTACGGGGGCTGATTTCCAGAGCGCTCTGGCCGAACTGCAGGGCTTTGCGAGGTTTCTCCAGGCGGAGATAGGTCAAGGAGAGATTGAGCAGGAAGGGTAGGCTCGCCTCCTCCACACGTTTCCTCTCCTCTTCATCCACTGGCTCGCGGTTCCTTAGCAACATCATGGCCTACAGCGACAAAGACAACAAGCAGATGGTCTGTTCTGAAACCTGACCTCGTTTCAGATATGCTGTTGAATATGCACATTTGTTTTTACAAGAATTACTGTTTAATCTCTACATACTGCTAAAAAGTTAAAGAAAAATACCAACTTCTACATTAATTAATTTTTCCTTAATTGTTTGCTTTGCTTGCAGTAAAATCCATCCATTTTTAATAGCAAAAGGGGGCATTCAACTATGCGCACACAGGGCGGAGGCGGGATTTGAACCACCAACCCCAGGAGGCACGAGGCAAACGTACTAACCACTAAGCCATGGGTCTCCTTGCAGTAAAATAATAATAATTTTTTTTTTAAAAGAAGAATGTTTTTAATTAGCATAAGTTGATACATGAAACTGTATTTTGCCCCCGCTCCCTTCTTTCACTATACAATAGACCAAATTTGGTTCGGTCTTGTTTTGAGTGAATGAAAAGTGTGACAAAAACAAAAACAAACAGAGCCTGAAGCTCTGAAGGACAGTTCACCTGCCTCCTTCCTGAGTCCTCCTTCACGCATGCACGCACGCACCGGGTTCTGCAATTAGTTATGGTAAAACAAGCCCCGATTTCCTGAGCCCACCTGCTTGTATCTGTCTTTGGCGTCTTCGTAGTAGCTCTTGTTGAAACAGTGGTTTCCGAAGCTTCGCTCTGTTTCGACTACGCTCAGCAGCTTAGAGAGAGGAACCAAATTCTGCTCTTCCTGTGAAACAGATTTGGACAAACAGCACTTTTACTCAGCATCACATCAAATGGGCATGTTTTTGGTACATCAAAATATAATTCTTAAAGATGTCGAAAGGATGTAGAGCATTGTAATGGCAGTACAAGCATTTTTGGAGGGTTTAAGAAAGTGCTAGATTTATTTTATTTTTTTGGTTAAAAGATTTATTAAAAGGTGTTGTAAGTGATTTTGACGGACGAAATAATAGAACAAATAACAGCCCAAGCTTTCTGCTTTCACACTTAACATACAATGCCCTGGCTGGAACACTGAATGCGGGTGCAAGGTGGAAGCTTTGATTCACAGGCAAGTACAGACTCATTTTTGTCCTGACTGCTTGGATGCTGGTGGTCCACATTTTCTTCTTTTTTTTTCAGACACAGGAATTTTTCCTCTGAGCTGATACTTTATTGACAGGTGAAAGAATGTGAATGTGATGGTAAATTTACCAAATATAACAAAGAGTGTTTTGACTTTCAAATCACTGACCGCACCTTTAAGAGGCTCATCTTAGCCTTCAGGAGTTTATCCAATGAATCTAAACATAAGATAAGATCTACCTTTTTGATCCCCAACAGGGGAAATTCAAAAATCTTGTTGCGATTTCACAGCATAAAAGGGCAAAAACGTACTGTACAAAACTCACCAGTGAAAGCGCAAAGAACTCGTCCACTTTGGCGGAATCAAGATAGTCGAAGACCTGCACCTCGTACAGCACCGTGGCCCCTGGTGGGATGATCGGAGGGCAACCCAGCTCTCCATAGGCATACCTGGGCTGCAGGAGAAAACGAGAGAACTCTCCTCTCCTCATGGTCCTGAGGCTGATATCGAGGCCCCACAGGGTCACGTCTAAGTGACAAAACATAAAACGTGACGCCGCATGCTGTGATTGGGAAAATAATCAGCGACAGGACTGTGTGATCCTTTATCACAAGTGATTAGTCAGAAAGTCTGGACTAATTTTCTATGACAGCAGCTCGGACAGTAGTTCCGGCTAATCGAGGCAAATCACAGGCTTATATTAGTGCACTCTCACTGCAATACGTTATCGTTCCTATAGTAACGGTTAAATCAAAGGGAGCTGCATAGTAGACACCCAACATAAATCGACTGTTGATATGGTTGATACGGGAATGACTGTTTATAGCTGCTACAACGCAAGCACATAGAGGAACTAACATGTGAGTTATAAATTGCTGTGGTGTAAGAAGAATAAAACACCGGGACGTGCCATTATAGGAAAATAATACATTTCGGAGTGTATTAACAGTTCGTTGCGTTTAACGTTGGGTTGTTTATTATTTCTATAAACAGCACGCCCAGTCATGTTTGATTCTTCACATTGTATAAGTATTTTTACATTCCAGAAAACGTTTACCTTTTCCTAGCTTCATCATTTTGGGAAATTTTGAGCCCCTCGTCGACTCAAAAGGCTGATCTGCATACTCCAGGAATCCAGAAAAGTGGACTGTTGATGTGGACAGTAATACAGCCTACTTAACAATTCCAACACAATACATGCGACAGACCTTATGGTGACCAAGAATACAGGTGATGTTAAAGAGAAACTTACCGCTGACTGAAGCGTCTCTCGGTACAAGCGGGCCTTCTCCCTCGCGCACCACTTCCTTGCGAATCCCTCCATTTCCTAAAATGTCTTGCATATGCCGAGCGAGACGCTGGAAAGGCGTCTACGGTGCAAGCAGGACGCAAAACGTTAGCACCTTCCTTCACTATCCTAGCTAATAGAGTTTTGTAAGGTTATCCGATTAATTTCACACACACAAGTGTTTATTCGTTTCATTTATCTTCAGAAAGAGTTTCACCCTCTGGGTCAACGTCCTGCCACAAACACGACACCGAAATACAAATGGTATTATAAATAAAACTGTACACATTGTTTAAACAATTTTTTTTTTTTTTTTTAAAAAAGAAAGACAACCCTTTCCTGTTTGAAGTTGCTGATTCTGGGAGGTGTTTGTGAGGGACATTTAAAAAAAAAAAAAAAAAAAAAAAAAAAAAATTAAACACTGGCTTCACAGGTCTCCCTCACATTTTCAGCCATTTTCCTCAAAGGTTGAAAGTGTTTGAATTTAGTTTTAAACCTTCCTTTTAAAATGTCAGGGATAGTTTAGACTTTACACTTTACACTCTACCAGTTCAAAACTGCTGCTAATTGTTAGCTGAGTAAAAATAACAACAACAACAACAACAACAACAACAGCAGCAGCAGCAGCAGCAGCCAAACAATTGTATTAGCTAGCAATTAGTGACTAGCAGCTAGCTTTGTTTGTTTGTTTTTACATTTAGTCCAAGTTGATGGCGCTCCTCTTGGTCCATAAACTGCACCAGTCCTAGAGAGACACCGTTTCTCAGCATGATTTTTTTTTTTTTAAGTCGAGTGAATTTCTGCAAGTGTATAATGAACTTCGGCTAATTTTCATGTAACGTAGCTAATAAGTAAATATCTAGCTTAGCTTTTCTTTCTGATAAAGCACTGACTGAAACAAATAGAGGCGCCACACTGAGGTGTAAAAAAAAAAGAAAAGAAGCGCCATCACCTTCACATCCGTGGAAGCACTAGCCTATAAAAACGTTTACTTTTATATTTAATAAGCTTTCATTTTTGTCCCTGTTATTATATTTATCGATTGATTCACAGCTTTGTTAAGAATTCATGTAATAAAAATACCAAACTGACTCCCTGCTTCAAGCTGGACACCAAATGTGTCATCAAACGCCAAATAAATATATTACTTTCGTATTAAAATTCCCTCACAAAAACTCACTTTTACTTTCATTTAAATTTAAAGATCATTTTATACTGTTAATTTCATGTTTATGTACATAATGTTTTGGGGTTTTTTTTTTTTTTTTAAAGCAGGATATAAAACTACTTCTGTTCACCAGAAGGCGGCGCTGTAATCAAATGTAAAGAATATTTAAACGGTCATGAAACCCCGAGAAACTAACTCAGTGGCCCATGCTGACTCTTTTGCTGATTTTTATTTATTTTTTTTTAAATAATAATAAATAAAAAGAATTTTATAAAAATATTTTTATAGCTGCCAAAGTTAAAGTCCAATGAAAAACATTGACTACCGTCTGTTTCCTCCCCTTTAAATATAACTGAATGCCCTGTAAAATATATATAAAAGTTAGTTTTTTCCTGTAATTTAATTCAAAAAGTGGAACTTTCATATATTCTAGATTCATTACACATAAAGTAAAATATTTCAAGCCTTATTTTTTTTGTTTTAATCTTGATGATTACAACTTACAGCTCACGGAAATCAAAAATCCAGTATCTCAAAATATTAGAATAAAGAATTTATAATACAGAAATGTCGCAGTGTCACGTTCCTAGTGTCAAGCCACTCCTGAACCAGAATCAATGTCAGAAGCGTTGTCAGAAACCGCTGTTAAAATCTCAGAAAATGTAGTTTAGTGTTTCATGACGCTTTAAAAAAAAAAAAACAAAGCATTAATATTAATATTTGTTTGTTTATATATTTCCATCTGTAATCTGAGTTACACTGGGTGTGTGAATGCATGGAAAACACCAGGAGTAAGATTTATTTTCCTTTTAATTATAAACATTTACAACAATCACAATTTCCTTGCAACAAGAAGTACCAAAAAAAGGACTAAAATTGATATAAAAATTTTTTTAAATTCTTTAAAAAAAATTAAATTAAAAAAAAGATCAGCATGACTTCTTTTCTTTCTTCTAAAACTCTATTTAAACCCAAATGTATGTATGTATTTTGTACATATTTTTAAATGAACCTCCTGAGCTCGAATACTTGGGCATAATTAAAACTTCACAGTAATTTCAAAAGAGCAGGTTCTCTTCTATTATCACATATTATCTTCAGAAATGTATTAGTTGAATATTGGTAATATATTATAAGCAATATAATAGTTGTGGTTTCTGAAACCAATAAGATGGAGTTTAGTCGTGGAGTTCAGTCATTAATCTTTAATGCCGAGTCATAAGTGTTCATTTTGTCTATCCTGCAATCGTTTAAGACAATATAAAAGATTATTTTTATTATTATTATTATTAGTAGTAGTAGTAGTAGTAGTATTATACCATTGTATAATTTGTACTCTGATTGTACAATGTGTACTTAGTCTATCTACTTTTAGTTTCTCTTCCAAATACATTTTGGGCAAAAAGGATGATAAAGTAAATGCTTCACTTTGTTCATGTTCATTATGCCTGCGACTGTATTTCACATGTGCTTACTCAATTGCTAATATCCGCCCAAATGAAGATCAAACCTGTGTCCTTCTGTGTAATCACCCAAAACGAGTGAGACTGATGGACTGCATGAAACTACAGTCTGGGCTGGAAAGAAATCAGCCCAATCCTTGCTTCTTCATATCACTTTATCATTCATAAATTTGAAACCCTACTGATGTCTTTTTATTTTTGAAAAACGGAGGCTTAGCCCTGCTAGCCCATTTATACCAGCCGTCCATGAGTGTATCATATTTCCAAGAGCAAATCCAGATATGTAGACGATAGGAACACAGATAGGTGCCTGCAAATATTGGTTTTTTTTTTTTTCCTAAATAGATTATACAAAGGAAGCATAGTATGATAAATAGGATCTGTACACAGCCAGTACTGTTACCGTGAAATCAACTGACCATCGAGCACTAACAGCATGCTGCAATGGTCTTTGCGTTTCTTTGTTCTTTCCAACATTCGAGAATATACAGTGTGCACTGCCAGGTCTAGAAAATCATTAATTATGATTAATGTGTAACAAATACAGCATACATTTGATCTTTCTTTTTTTTAAAAAAAAAAAAAAAAAAGTATTAAAAAAACTAAATGCAAATGATTTAAAAAACAAACAAACAATTTATTCAAACCATGACAGCCCGATGTGTGGAAATACTCCTCTTCTTTTGAGACTTAACCATTAGCCTCTGAAGATCTCCAGGTGGAATAACTATATCTGCAGGTTCAGCAGACTCTTTTGGTTTAGCGCCTCTCAGAAAGTCTATGGTTGCATATTCCGTGCTTGAGTTTGTGGGTGGCGCACTCCTCTGCTTGCTTGTGCTTTCGGACTGTAGCACCTGAATTTCTGCATAGTGCAAGCCATCAGAATCCGCCTTCTTCTTCTTATTCACTATGGCATACTGGGGCTCGGCTGCCACGCTGTCATATATGTGGGGATCTATAGTCTGATCCAGAAGAGACAGTTAAAGCTTAACGTAAGTGGGAAATATTCACATGGCAACATTGCTGTTAATAAACAACTAAGTGAACTCTTTAGGGAAAGGCCCTGACCTAGAGTGTTTCCCTTATCCATATAATTAAGCACATTCACATGTTTAGGCGTGAAATCCGATTTCTGGTCAGCACTATTATTTTGTAGTGACGGGCAACATGAGTATTAATTTGATTCTTTCCAACTACCTGTTTAATAATTAAATCAAGTGAAATTTAGATACTTTTGACTCCTAACTCAGAGCAGCAAACAAGAGGAATGTGCCTTATGCTCATTATCCAAGCCATGTTTGCCTGAGGGATGGAAAGTTTACCATTCAATACATTCTAACCAACATAGAAGGTGTGTCAAGTTATTAAGATTGTTCTTCATTATCTCCAGGTCATTTCAAATAGTGAATCATTCCAACTACTCCAATAAGTCTGGCAGTGGGTTTAGTTGAGGATTCAATTTTGATCAAGCAATAGTATGCTTATAATTCTCACCAAACAGAAGGAAGAAGGCAAAGACAATATGGTACTAGAGAAAAGCTTGGTGTAAGTAAATACCCCAATAGAGTCAGTACTGTAATTTTAACAAATAGATACCTGATGACGTGAAGCTGCAAGTGGAGCTGACATGAAAAAAAAAGACAAAATACTATTGTTACTTAGAGTTATCAACACAGTTAATTCATCAAGTAAAGAAAGCTTTATCACACATACGGTACAATAAAATGTTTTTTTTTTTTTTCATATAACCTAGCTTGTTAGGTAGTTGGGATCTGTGCTTTAACCTCTGAGTCACTACTGCACCTAAACATAGCCTGGTTCCCATCCCTGCTCCTGGAGTACCACATACCTGCCCATTTTGGTGTTTTGCCTGCTCTAACACACCCACATTGGCTTGTTATTTAGCTAATTAGCTGATTCAGATGTGGGGAGAGCACTAAAAAAATGAATTTGACTGTGCTGTAATTTATATGTGACAAATAAAGGCTTCTTCTTCTTCTAGCTACATCTCAAATGGTGTACTTTGTCTACTTTTAGTGTGAGTAGCATGTTCATACTGAGAAATTGAATGAAATGTTATGTACTGTTACCTGGATGATGTACTAATACTGCTTAAGTATGGACTATTAGACCTACACACAGTGCTTAGTCGAAGTGGAAGGAACATCAGAAAGCACTATGATTTAAATTTTTCCTAAATGGCCAATGGGCTAAGCAAGAATGCTGCTATAAAACGGATGCCAATAAGAAAGTTTAAAACAAATATGTAAATATTACAATATACAGGAAGTTCAAACACTTTGGGGTTTTTTTTTTATATTTATATATATATATATATATATATATATATATATATATATATATATATATATATATATATATATCTGTGGTTGTTCTAATGAGTCTGTTCTGGCAAGTGTCAACAGTGTGAGGTACTGCAAATGTTAGTGTTTAATCTGAGTTGTTACAACCCTATTAGACATCTCACGGAACTCAATAAACACAGCCAAGAACCCCATACTTTAATAAGAGGCAATTTCAGGCCATGAATGACACTGCATTTGTCATGGCAAACTAGCAACTCAATTTCCCAGAATGCACCACTAACTGCAAACATGGCCGACGACTACAACTCCCAATGGAACACACAGACAAGTCACTTTCTCCTGAGGACTAATCACACACCTGTTCCCAATCACACTGACAATCACAAAACACTACTTAAGAGACTGCTCATGCACAAAGTCTACATGAAGTAATACGTTCAGGTGCCATAATTTCAGTATGTTATCAAGCCGGTCTATTGTTTTGTCTCTTCTGGTTTTAATTCTGCTTTGCCTTTGATGTTGATTTCTGCCTTACCTGCTCTAGCTTGATTGCCTGACCATTGGCTGTATTTCTTTATGTCTTTTGCCTTGCCCTCTGGATATTATAATCTTCATTAAAGCTCTTAACTGCAATTGCATCTGTCCTAAGGCTCATTATGTGACAGCTACCAACATTTTCAACACAGACATTTTCCTGTATCCCATTGTCACTAACTGCTTTATAAACATTCCTAAGAAACATTTAAAGATGGAATGCCATGAATTTTTCAGTCCAGTAACATTGCCTTGCTCAAAAAAAAAAAAAAAACCCCTCACAAATTTGTTTTTGTGTTCAAAAGCACTGTTTGTATGTGTACATAGACAGACGATCCTGAAGCTTGTGGCCAATCTTAGGCTGAGGTTAATATCCTTCAAAAATCCAAGTAGGCTACAACAAGTACAGAGTGTAGGAATATAGTGGATTTGAGACACAACCTTTGTACTAGGCAGTTAATGCACAGGGATACAATCCAGTCCTAAACCATGTTTTTGTTACATTCCAGCTCCCTACACACCTGAACTTGGTGATCAGCCCGTAATTGTTTTGGGTATGTTGGGATTGGAAATCTCAAAAACAATAGGCCATGGAGGACTAAGCTTTGTGTTATTACTAAAACATCAGCCATTCTAAGAAGACATTGATAAATGTTATTTGAGTGATTATACTGTGTAGTCTTGTTCATGTACCAATATTTACCTAGCTGTGAGCAGTAAGCTGGTTTAAAATGTAAGATCCACTTGTGTAATCATATGAAGTTGAACATTTTCTGCAAATCAACAAATCTAGTAGCTCGAGGTCATATTTGTCTAGCATTCCTGTGTCTTCTTCCAAGCTTAGGTAAGTAAGTATTAACTGATGATGATTAGATAGCTAGCAGCCCAAAGATGTTTCCTTGTTGCCTTAGTGACTTAGTATCCATATACACAATGTTCTTTCTTTTTTTTTTCCTCACAATTTTTCTTCAATTCTCTCAAACTGTCTTGTTTCAAACATTACCATTTAAACGACACTCTGTATCTGAGTGTATTCATAATAAAGCTATATTGATCACTGGTTTTCTTACCTTTCCTTTTTGATCGCTTTTCACTCAGCTTCCTTGGACTTAAACCCCACCTAAGATAGAAAAATAAAGCATAGCTAAGACTTTTATAGTAGCCCACGTTTCCCATTCTGGAGCTCACCAAATGGATGGAATCTGAATAAAATATCAATCACACTGGCTTTGCTTTCTGGGATCCAGTTTCAATCCAGTGGAATACCAGAACATAATCTCCATCCAGTCAAAGTCTTCTTAACAAATTGAGATTATGGCTGAGTTTTTTTTTTCCAATCCTGTTTTCTCCTAATGTATTTGTTTCTAATTCTAATCCACCCACAAGTTTGCTGCTTCTTATTGCACAACTGCTACCAAATCCAAATTGGGATTCTGAGAACACAGTGTCACACATGGCTAGTGTTAATCACACATCTGTGATTGACCAGTGTTGCTCTGAACTATAGGAACAAGGAGGGCCAGTTATACATCCATTTCTATTTAAAGTTACAATCATAGATTAAAAATAGTTTAGAGCCATCGAGATGTTCTCTTTCCATTCTTCACCATTTTGGTTATATATGACAAATTTCCATCGAAGGTTACTAATTCCTTTTTTTTATTTTTAGGCTTTCTTGACAACCCCCAAAACATAGATTAACCTATGCTCCATTATAGACTTCAGTTACGTAATTCTGAAGAGGACTCTGAATAGGACAATGATTTCATTGTGGTTTGGCATGACCCCTATCCTGTTGACCGAGACACTGAGAGAAATGAGTCAGTTGGAAACATCATCCTGAAACCAAGCAACTTGAACACACACTCGTCATCAACCTGGGAATACCCTTAAAGGTAAAGAGTGTTTCCATATCAGACACAGTACCAAGTTAGTGCTGTGATATAAGAGGAATAAAACGCCCCCAGACATGCTGTCACTGCAAAAAGAAACAAACAAAAAAAAAAACACCCCATTCATTTATTATTACTATTTTCCGCATGGATAATCTTTACTTAATTCATTTTGAATATAAATTCGGTAGTTTGTTTGTTTGTTTTTTTACTTTACTGTAGTAAACCTGGTGTATATTATAAAGGAATTATAAAGGATTATAAAGGAAACCGAATGTACATTATATCACAATGTAATATACATGTAGCTAGCAGTAGGCTATATACAGCAGTAGAGCAGGAAACGACTTTTCAGGGCTGTATGAATGACGTCATTGTTCAGAGTGGGCGGAGCCTTAAAGCCTTCTTCAAAGGGTTTAACTTTCAGTGCTGCGTGTCTGTGTGTGTACAAAAACATTCAATTGTAATGTTTCTGTTGAAATTTGACTTTCATTTTTTATTACCACAGTCTAAGAAACGACGAGTTATAGCTTTAACCCAAATATTTCCCTATTTTCGCTTTAATGTAACACTGATTTCCTCTCCACAGTTTTAGCCAATGCATTGCTGATCAAGCCTCTACAGTATAAACTGAATAACTCACGCGAACATGAATCAAAACACTCGTATTCTTATTTATTAATTTACTGCGTCATGTTGAACAAGATTAGACCCTCCCCCATATTATATACTCTTTATCTTATATTTGTGTGCAGGTTGTTGATTTTAAGGGCGGACTTTGAACAATCTGTCAACACTGCAAGCTGCTTTTCTTATTAATTCCGGTTTACTAGAGAACGTTTAACGATATCCGGCCAAAACATAGCCTATTATAATATATATATACATATATATTATAAGGCTTAACTTGACAGTGTTATAAAACGTGGTTTGTTTTGCTGATGGCTCCAGTGAACTAAATATCCTCGTTCAGGTTTCACTTCCTTGTCCAAAGCCCCACTCTTTCCACTCAAATCTCATCAAATCCGCGAATAACTGGTTATGAATACAAATAATAGCCTAATAAATCCTAATAATTGGATTAAAAAAAAAACGCAATATACCTAGACAGTATACACTTTAAGGCGATGTAGGTAATGTTCAGTTCTACAATATTACAGTTAGACGACTCATACCATCAGACAAGAATTAACAGGCGCTTTTTTTTATTTAGACTAGGTTTAGTTTATAACCTATAAATCACTTTCAAAAAGAAGAAGAAATTCTTGAGCTAGAGAATAAGTCTTTTCTTAAATCAACCATCATGTAGGCTAATGGGGGAAAACTATATAAACTATATATATATATATATATATATATATATATATATATATATATATATATATATATATATATATATATATATATACACACACACACACACACACACACACACACACACACACACACATATATAATGTAAATTTAGCGTTTGATTACTTACTTATCCAAGGTATTGGTTAATCTGTTTCCCATGGCTGCGCATGTTTGAAGAGTCCAACAACAACCCACTCCGTTTTATTAGCCTCTTCATTTCCTTGTTCAGAGGGACGTGAATTTGGGCAGGTGCGCTACAGTATGAATATTCCACGTTTGTCCCTTTGACCTTCCCTTTGCAGTGAACGTTTAACCAGCAAGCCTATAGATGGATATCTTTTTTTGGTTATATGGGCAGCAAGATTTCACAACGAACAGGAGACTAATAAAAATGACTGACAACCTGATTATCGAAATATGGGGAAATGGGGACTGAATTTCAAAACAAACCAGAACACTTGATGCTGTTCAGAGCTGTGGTGGATTCATCCTGGAATGGATGAATCATATATGTGTACCTTGCACTTGCACACATTCTGTATGTTGTTTGGGAGGTGGAAGGAAAAAGGAGCACCTTGAGGAAACCTACATGCGAAACTACAACCAGAGAATATGTCGAGTTTAGGAATGCACCCCGGGAACATGGAGCTGCAAGGCTTAGTGTGGTTTATTTTAGTTAGCTGGTTTGCCTCACACCTCCGGGGTTGGGGGTTCGATTCATGCTTCTGAGCTGTGTGCGTGGAGTTTGCATGTTCTATCCGTGCTTCAGGTACACTGATATCCTTCCCAAGTCCAAAGGCTGATTGGCATCTCGAAATTGTCCATGGTGTGTATGTGTGTGTGTGTGTGATTGTGCACTGTGATGGGTTGGCACTCTGTACAGGGTGGCTCTCGCCTTGTGCCCCGAGTTCATGGGATAGGGTCCCCGCAACCCTTTGTAGGATAAGCGGTACAGAAAATGTATGGATGGAATTATGTTTAATTTAATTCTAAAATTGGCAGGAGGTCATGACGCTATGGAGACTTATGGAATTATAGTATAATAGAGTTGAACCTGTGCAAATGACTGAACCACATGTGGTGTCTCTAGCCCAGGGGTGGGCAATCTTATCCGGAAAGGTCCTGTTTGGGTGCAGGTTTTCATTCCAACCAAGCAAGAGCCACACCTGAATCTATTGGAAGCCAAGATCAACTGATTAATCAGGTGGAATCAGGTGTGCCTCCTGCTTGGTTGGATTGAAAACCTGCACCCACACCGGCCCTTTCCGGATAAGATTGCACACCCCTGCTCTAGCCCAAATGTTCAGGTTTTTCACCATAGGATCCAGTTCAACTTAAAGTTCTCATGACATTTATACAACGTGACTTTCACCTTTTTGTGGTTTCTTGAAAGTACGGGTGTCTTTCAAAATTTCAGAGAAACTTGTTTGCATACAGGTAAAACAGGAAAATCCGAATAACAACTTTTCTATAGAGTTTCTGTAGATTCATGTTAAGGTTAAATATAAAAGGGAAGATACTTCCATTGAAGCACTTATTGGAAAAATGTTGCTAAGTAGCATTTTCTGTAAAATGTTTTTTTTTTGTTTGTTTTTTAAAACACTCACACAATGTTACATACATTCTGCCAGTCAAAGCACTACATTTCTGCAAGTGAAAATGCCAAACTCAAGAAACACTTGTCATGCAGGTTTAATTAAAAAATAAATAAATAAAAGGAAGAAGAAGAAGAAAATGCTACCATCACCATCTAATCAGACAAGTGTGAACTTTTTACATGGTAGTTGTGAATAATCTTTCCCTTTACATTTCGCTGAAAGTGAGGACTTTGTAAAAATTGTAAGGATATAAACTTTTTGTTTTAATAAATACATTTCTTTGTATGATAAATCAGGCCATTGTTAGTGACACTTGGTGAAATTTAAATTGCCAGACAGAAGGCATGGCCAAAAATTAACAGATGCTGCACCATTGGAAAATTGCGAATCTCACCCCTTATCTAAAAGTATATTTAGTATATTTAGTAAAGTCCTACTCTAAGAAGTTATTGTCAGCCACCATCATTTTCTCAGTTATCTATGCCTCAATTGATGCGAAACCTAAAAAAAATCAAGTATAAACCATGCCCACCCAGTCTGGGTGTTGCTTTACTTTTACCCTGTTTAAAAAAAAAAAAAAAAGATTTGAACTTGGCGGTCCATTTTAGCAGCTCTTCCTTCCCTTCTTTACCACTTTGATCTTGAGCTCATTGATTTTAGACTCTAGATCTTGGACCTTCCTTGGTGCCTGGATGCACATAATCCCATCATGAGATATCGACACTTGCAGCAGCAGTGGGTCAACACCAATAGGAAGGATGTAGGTGCGTGTGAACTCCCTGGAAACAAAGCCATGTTGGTCCATCCTCTGCGCATGGCGCCCAGTCACCTCCAGTAGGTTGTCCACAGTTCGCACACTCAGCTCGTCCGGCGTGAACTGACAGACGTCTAGTAGTACACGGTACCAGTCGTCCTCGCTGTCCACCTGCGAGAAGCCCCTCTCCAGCTGTTTGTTGATACGAGGACGGATGTAATATCCATGGTACAGCACCGGAGCCATCAGATCCTGAGGACTTAGTGCTGAAGATAGAAACGGGCAGAATAGTGAAACCAAACTGCATGAGTTTGCATAAAAAAAGATCATGCTTAATGTCACTACATGGAGTGTCACTGAAGCTATGATGTATGCTAATTAGTAATTATCTATTCTGGATCAGTACACCCATTTATTCACAATGACAGGAAAGATAGTAATTGTTAAGAAGCTGTACCTTCAAACTAACTTGTCATGTTTTATAATTGTGTGAATCAATTAGTTCTGTGAGCCCAATATCTGATAACTGTAGCTGTAGACATTATTTATTACATTTAACCTAATTGTCACGTAAATCCAGTTTAGTTTATCTTCATTTTTAAAATGCTAAGAATTTAGTCTAGTAGACTTTCTGGAACCCATGTTGAAAGACAGTGTTAAATCACATTTTTAATTCTGCAATTGAATAAATGACATGAATTGTTTTCATTGTCATTTTTTTTTTTCATCATCTTTAACCTGGTCTCTCACACAGGATTCAAATGGTTGCTGGTTCTTAGCTTTGACTTTGGGTAACACATTCCACACATTCAGTAGTGCATGGATAAGGTTGGGAGTGAAAATTAATCTTGGCAAACAAGGAGCTTTGCCAAGTGAAGAAATTCTTCACCCACAAGCTGATGTTGCAAACAGTGAGCTAAAGCATAGTGAAGACTATACAGTGAGATTTATTTATTGCTGGTTGCAAAGGCATGCCTTTCAGTTCTATGGTATTTGCAATAATGTGGTGCCAAGATGTCATTATAGTATCTACAGATTTAATAAACATGTAATGTAGTTCTTATATCAATAAAGGTATGTCTTATCTATGAACCTCTCATACTCATACTAGTTGCCTGACAGCACAATCCAAATAGAAAACCATGCCTCTCTTACATCACCGGAAGCAGATCTATTTACAATAAGTGTTGCCAGCTTCAGACCAGGAAATGGGCTCCATTGGCACCGTTTATATTTTGGCTTTATATTACAGGCTTGATCTGAGTATTTAATTACTGTGATATGTTCAGTCCTAGAAACCAACCTGCACTAGTTAGAAAGTTATTTTTGTGTGGTCACGTGTAGAACTCTAAATATAGGTCATAGCCTAGGCCTTATATTTCACTTGAGTATAATATACTGTCATGGTGGATGGCGGCTCAGGCATTTGTTATTTAATTTGGCCCATGTTCTGCAGATCCACTTGTGTTCACAAGGGGAATTCAGTTCTTCTTAAGTTGGCAGAACATTGTATTAGAGCATGCTGTCTATTGTGGTAGAAACACTCCAGTTTTAACACTTTTTATCTCACTCTCTGATTGAGTTCGTCTTCTGAAAGCTAGCTTCTGAAAAGTAGCTTCTACAAACTTTTAAAGATGTCATCACATAGACTGTGGTGTGTGGAAGAATAAGCTATGATATTCTAGGAACATCTTTCAAAGAATTAATTGAATACACACACACACACACACACACACACACACACACACACACACACACACACACACACACACACAATAAATCTTCAGCCAAATGCACTCCCAAAACTACATGTTGTTACGTTTGTATAAGAGCTGGTTTTCCCACTTACCTTCTGCAAAGTTCTGGTCATATATCCGAGCAGGAGTGCACATCTCATAATTAACACTCATGGGGTATGCATGGGGAACTGTGCGATCAGCCATACTGAAAAAAAGTGCAGGTATCCTTTGTTTAAAAAAAAAAAAAAAAAAAGAGGGAGTAGATGTTTCTGGCTATTCAGAAAGTCTGACAGTGAGACAAGAGGGAGAAGGGACCGAGAGGGTGCAGGGCAAAGAGACTGTGAGCTTGTGACTGGACAAGGGTGATAAATGGGTCTAGAAATAGGTTGTTGCACACATGCTGGTATGGCAAAGCCTACAGGGGGCAGATGCTAAGTGATACTGCAAACCCAAAACAACAGTCACAGTTCCTCTTGTTCTCCTAAATGGTTACCACCTGAGTCATCATCATATTGAGAGATTGGCATAGAAGTGTGTCGGAGACTCGGTACCGTTAGTATGTATCCTTGAAAAATAGTTTAAGAAACATAATTGTACCTCAAAGACTACTCTAAAAGGTAATTAAATCTACACCACATTCACATAATGTAAAATATATACAGTCCCCTCTGAAAGTATTGGAACAGCCAGGTCAATTCTGTTGTTTTCACTATACATTGAAGACATTTGGGTTTGAGATCAAAATATGAATATGAGATCATCTCTACATGTGACTGATAGGTGTTTCTTGCTGCCCAGGTGTGTCCTGTTATATTGATTTTCGAAAGAATTAATAGCTCTGAATTTCTCCTCTTGGTTTGAGCCCTAGGTTTTGCCAACATGAAGACCAATGAGCTGTCTATGAGAGAAAAGCAAGCCATTTTGAAGCTGAGAAAACAGGGACAATCTATTGCACAAGCATTGAGCATAGCCAATACAACAAATTGGAATGTCCTGAAAAAGAAAGAAAACCACAGGTGTACTAACATGGAACAGGTCAGCCAAAACAAAACAAAACCCCCAAAACAACACTTAGTGACATCACTAACAACTTTCACAGTGCAGAGGTGAAGGTATCATAATCCACCATTTGAAGAAGACTTCAAGTGCAGAAATATAGAGGCCACAAGTTGCAAACCATTCATAAGCAGTAAGAATCAGAAAGTCAGACTGGAATTCACAAAGAAATACAGAGATGATCCACAAAAGTTCTGGAACCAAGATTAACCTCTACCAAAGTGATAGAAAGTCCAAAGTGTGGAGAAAGAATGTATCTGCTCATGATCCAAAACATCAGCTCATCAGTCAGTCAAGCATGGTGGAGGTAGTGTCATGGCTTTGGCTTGCATGCTGGCTTCTGGGATGCTTCCTTAACCCAGTTGAGCATGTATATCACCATGAAGGAGGAGACTGATGAGAGAACCAACCCCCCCCCCCCCCCAAAAAAAAAAAACAAAACAAAACAAAAAAAACTCAAAGAAACTGCAGTAAAAGCCTGGTAAAGCAACGCAAAAGAAAAATGCAACAGTTTAGTGATGTCAGTGGGTCACAGGCTTGATGCAGTTATTGCAAGCAAGGAGTATGCAACCAAATATTAAGAGTTATTTACTTTAATTTACTTTAAGACTATCACTTCCTATGCTTTTGCTCACAAACAATTGTGTGGTTGCCACCAAAGGTGTCACGTTTTAAATGGTTTAACACATCTAGATGTATATATGAGTAAATGAAAGCTGAAATTCTGTTCTATTGTCTCATGTTCATGTTTTGATTTCAAACCCAAATGTCTTCAATGTATAGCGTTGCTGTTCTAATACTTTTAGAGGGGACTTTACGGTATACCAATGGCGCTAAAAATGTACCCTTGATGGTACCACTACAGAGACAAGGATAGTACAGCATGGTACCTGTATTTCTGTGAGTCTGACAGCTCCTAATGGAATTCTGGACAATCCCACCCACTCCTGCAGAAAGTTTGATCGATCCCAGCTGCTCTTGCAGTATTTATTGTGGCCAGTGTGCCAGTTGCACACCTCTAGATTGGGGCAATGAAATTAAAATGAATGTTATCTTAACCAGCAATGTTAAGGAAGCTGGCTAAGAATCAAAAGGTGGGTCACAAAGCTACCAGATGTGCCCAGGGTTAATGAACATGGGAACTGGCATGATATATGGATAATTACATCTATATTGGTCAAATATATAAGTTACATAGTATTCAAAATACTAATTAAAATAAGTCACTGAGTGTGACTGATTGTGCATTAACTCTGTCCTGGGTACTTGTGCCAGAATGATTAAGCCCTCTGCAGCTGTCAGGCACGAGTAAATGCTTCTTTGGAAGCAAATGACACTCTATGGCGGTTGACCATGCAGAATGATCCCAGCACCATTGAGCAAACAGACAGGCCATGCACCCAGTACTTTGCCAAAAACAAACAGTCACAAAGAGAGCTCAGACCTCATGTCAGGGCACAGACAGCCTAATCTTCCCTGGCACAGAGCAAGCTTGCTGGGTTCACAGTATTTGTGCCAAGAAACCAAAAGACCATTGGGTACTCTCGATCCTACATGGCAAAGTTTCTCCTGTTTAAAGCCTGTGGAATAATCCATCCGGTGTCTTTGTGAATGAAATAAAAGCAGCAGTTTAGATACATACCAGGAGAGGTGTTTGAAAGGGGGGGGCAAGACAACTAACAGAAGAGAGTGGGAGGGACAGAACGAGGGGTGAGAAGCAAACAGTTTACATCATTGTTCCAGAAAGATCTAGGCCCGTCTCTGCGCCCATTGCCAGTGGTGTATATAAGTAGACTGGCAGGACAGGCACCAGGTTGTATTTGAGCAGCATTGTGCTGTTTAGAGACAAAATGGACATCGCCATCCAGCATCCTTGGTTCCGCCGCTCCTTCTGGACATCCTTCCTTCCCACCCGGATCTTCGACCAACATTTTGGGGAACACATTTCAGAGAGTGATGTGTTGGCACCCTACCCTTCACTATACTTTCCACGCCCTTCCTTCTTTCGCTGGCCCAGCTGGGTGGACAGTGGGCTCTCAGAGGTGAGCAAAAGTGCCAGTTTTCATTTTATTTCATATATTTCTTTGTCTCTCTCTATTTCATTGACTACAGGGACTTATAAAAAAAAAATGTTATTTGGGAAGGGTTCTTCTGTGGACTCCGAGCTCCCTGTCATTTATCCAGAATCTGCAATGCTTATATTTTCCAACATATCACAAGAATGATGGGGTTTTCACAGATTTTTTTTTTTTTTTTTGCCAGTCAAATGAACCTGCTTTTAATCAAAAAGTGACAAGGAAAGGACATCTCTGAAGTTAAGCAGCTGATTACCTCCACGTCATTTTTATATTTAGGCTTACTGAGTCTATTAATGTTTAAGGCCTATTATAAACAGTGTTATTGTTATTGTCAGCTACATACAGTGTTTTTTAAAATGATCCTAAACTCAACTTTAATTAGATCTTGTTACATATTGTATCTAAGTAAATCTGTTAATACGTTTTAAATGGAAAAAGCCAGCCAACACGGAGACCCATTATACCTTAAATTCGAGTGATTGCACTGTACCATGATTGTATCATGGGCTGATATTAAACATTACATTTCTATAGCATTCTGTAACATTAATGTTTCTGTATAAGTTATAAAGCAATTCTATCTGTATATAAATTGATGTAAATCAGGGGAACATTTGGATGGGCAAGTTCGATTGGCATTTCATACTATACAATTTCATGAGTATACCTTCCATGTTCTCTTTATTAGATGAAATTGGAAAAAGACTGTTTTACCATCAATTTGGATATAAAGCACTTCGCACCCGAGGAGCTGTCAGTAAAGATCAGCGGAGATTATATCCAAGTTCATGCCAAACATGAGGATCGCCAGGTAAATCCACACATCAAAATACAACCCACCGCCTACATCTAGAGTGGAATCTCTCAAAATGTATAACAAACCAGATCATATTTCAGTAAGTAGGCCTAGATCTCCAATATGTGTCTCATACCTTGCAGGATGACCACGGGTTTATCTCACGAGAGTTTCTCAGAAAATACCGTGTCCCATCTGGAGTGGACCCGGCCAGCATCACGTCATCTATCTCTTCTGACGGAGTCCTGACCATCACGGCACCTCGCAAGGCCTCTGATGCTCCCGAGCGCTTTATTTCTATCACTCGCGAAGACAAGCCTGCAGTGTCTGGCCCACAGAAGAAGTAAAGCTGCAACATGTTATCAAGTCTGTCATCCCTGTGTTTCCCCTGCTGATCCACTGTGCTCCCCTGCACTTGCACTCCACTACTGGGTCTAATCAGGCGACAGAGAGAAAGAGTCAAGATTGACATGTCTAGAAAGTTTCTCTTTTCCATCCAGAAGTTAAACATGGCATTGACCAATTGGCTGCTAGATCTAAATCATTTACACCGCTGGAGTTTTGTTTGTACCATGCGGCCGCTAGTCATAAAACACATCCACCAAATATAAGGGCTCTTTGTCTTTCATAGCTGGTCAAACCCAAACAATGGCTGCACAGAGTCTGTGAGGGTTTGCGTGTAGGAAGCCTGTTGTGCATCTGTTGTGATGAAAACGAGAAAGAACAGAGTGATGGAATTTCTAAACCTATAATCTCATATTTCAAAGAAGTGCATGGTTTTGACATTCTTGTGTTTCAAATGCATAGAATGGGAGGTGATGTTCTGTGCTATGAGAAAAGGAAAGTTTATTCAGTGATTTGATGTTTCGTTTTCACAGTGAACTTGGGACCAGACAATACAAAGAGACCAGGTGCAGGTAGTGAAGGAAGAGGAAATGCCGTAGTGAAGAAAACGAACTCTTCTTGTTCCTTAACGTATGTCGCTCAAGTCTGGTTTGCTTACTACTCCTGTAGGACGTGTAGTGATTGGAAACTTGCTGTTAACTCAGTAGTGATGGCGGTTTTCGAAAGCATTATGACTAAATTACAGAGAGTTTCTTTAAAACAAGATTCTTAAGGAATGTGTCTATTCACTTTTGTCGTAAACGTGATACTGAAAGTGGATGTGTATGTATAAATGTATGTATAAATGTTTGGGATGGTGCATGATGGTACGTGAGTATACCATATAATGAGGTGAAGTGTTATTTTGTTTTACCAGAGCACCACCTCACAAAAGCAACACTGACGAAGCTGCTAAACTAAGCGTTTAACTCATTCAATCATTTTCTGACAATGCATGCTACAAAGAAAGTACAGGTTTTCACACAGCTAATTTCTCACATGTTCCCTGTGTTCACCATTGCATAATAAATACCAAAGAGGAACAAATGCAGGGGAGCACACAAGTCGGCGTTTGAGTCAAGGCGGCCTTTTTACACTCTTCTGGTCCCAGAATTTCCTTTCCTATGTTATTCTAAGATGAAACGTAATAAGAGCAAATGACTAGACTAGTCTCAGATCAGTGAAAAAGGCCTACATTCTACTGCTTTGTTAGTTCCCTGCTTTAACATTTCTGACTATTCACACCACACCACCAAGCAAAGTGTAGCCACAGTGGTTTCCGTGTGTATACCGATGGCTACGAGCTATTAATAAAACCTTGGGTCATTTAAAGTTGAAACATGTCTGGGATTCTTTCTACCAATGTACTTTTTAACTCTGATTTATGTAAAGAAGTCTAATAACCGATGGGTGCCAATAGTAAAAAATGTAGTAATGCAACACAATGCTTAATGCAGTCCTTGAGTAGGAATAATGCTAATTCATTGATACATCATAATGCAACCAGCTCTGGTGCCATGGATTGTATACCAAATTTACAAAATAAAGGATGACAACATTGATGACCATTGATCAAAGAAAGAAACCCTACAACGGAGGCTCTTGACCTCTTCACATTCACACACTTATGCACATCTAGGGGCATTTTTGTGTAGGCAATCCACCTACCCTGATTATGTAGAGACGTGGAAGGAAACACCATACGTTGGTGCAATGACTCACCGTCTTGGTGCATGAATGCATGACCCCGTGCATGAATCTTTGGTGACTCGTTTTCTAGTCTCCTCCAAAATAGTTTTTTAGAGTGAAATTTAAAATGAAATAATAATAATAAAAAAACATTGACAGTAGACATGCAGTTCAGACGAAGGAGAATACTTCTGATGTAAAGTAGATGGTGTAAATTAAATGAAAGGCTTTGATTTGAACAAAAGCTGAATTTGTTCTAAAAATGAGCAGAGATCATGCACAACTGATTCCTACCTGAATGTCGCTGTTGGAAGTGAGAGATACTTCTGTTAAGTTTGGTTTTAAGAACATGTACAGCACGCTATGAAGTTGTATCAGCTAATTATCTTTTGTTCAATCAAAAAGAAAGAAAACTATCTGTGTCTATATGCATCATCAGCAGTGTGTTGCTGCTTTTTCCCAAGAACTTCAGTACATCAGTTCCCCATCAGTGCGCATGTGTGAAATCAGGACGTTTTCACCTGTGGCATGCTCTATCAGCGCGTGACAAAAAAAAAAGACCAAACAAATAAGTAATTGTACACACACAATAAGAAGAAAGAACACTGACATTACAAGTGTGTGCATGTGTTAAATGCTACAGCAGTCCTGTACAGTCGAGTCCAAGTATTTGGAAAATAATTGCGTAATTTTGCCTCTTTACACCACACAATGGATTTGAAATGATGTAGTCGAGATGTGATTGGAGTGTGACTTTTAACTTTAATTCAAGAGTTGTTTTGTTGTTGTTGTTGTTTTTTTAAAGAACTGTTTAGGAATTACAGCTATTTTTTTTTTTTACATAGTCCTTCCATTTTCCAAGTGGACAACAAACAATCATAAATATTTAGGATTATTTTTAATACTTGGATGCAAATATTTTGTAGTCAATGACTGTCAGAGATCTGGATTCCATGGACCTCACAAAATGCTGTATATCCAGTGATGTAATCAGATGATGAAAGTGGTTTATTTGGGAACAGGAAATAATATGTGTGTGTGTGTGTGTGTGTGTGTGTGTGTGTGTGTGTGTGTGTGTGTGTGTGTGTATGTGTGTGTGTGTGTGTGTGTGTGATGTAAGCAAGATGAAGACAACAATACAGCGGCAGTATACTCCAGGATTAAGCCTTTAAGATCCTTTATTAATACACTTATGAACAGCAGAACTACATTTACATTTTCAGAACTACACACTAATCCCAATAATCTTATATATAGTTAAAAATAAGTAACCATACTAGTGTTATAAGTATTAATAAAAGTCTATATATGATTAGTAGCAATAGTATTATAAGTAGCAGTATAAAAATGAGTATTAGTAGTAGTATTAAGGAATAACCTTAGTAGTAGCACATGCACGTTGCATGTTGTAGAAGTAAAGATGCTATAATTATTTATTTCAAATATACTACTACTACTACTACTACTAATAATAATAATAATAATAATAATAATAATAATAATAATAATAACCGCAATAACAACAGCAATAATAATTATTATTATATTATAATTATTATTAGTAGTAGTAGTAGTAGTAGTAGTAGTAGTAGTATTGCTTTTAGTATTAAAATTGTTACCAGTAATTGCCTTAGTTGTACTACAGATCTTTTTATTAGGCGGTGTAGTATTTATAATATTAATATCTGTAGTCGCAGCAGTAGTAGCCATTATAATAGTAATATTAAAAGCAGTAGTAACAGCAGTAGCTGTATATAAACTCTCTATATGATCATTTAAAGCAAAGGCAATGAGACAAAATTCATACATGTGTAAATAACTTATAAATGTTTTGTGTACTTGAGATTTCAGGAAGTGTTAGTCTCTGTTATTCCACTAGGGGGCAAAATAGAGCTATAAACACAGGGCCACAAAGTCAGATACTGACACTATGCTAATGAAGTGTAATTATTCATTAACAAACTGAAAATATGTCGCTTTAAGGTGTCTCTCAGTATCAGCAATAAAGTAAATAAAGAGATTTGTTTGTAATTAAAAAGAGTTTGACACCCCTGCTCTAAAAATTCAGATACAGCAATTAAAAATATGATACAATATAGTCTACAATAATTAAACTGTCCATATGAAGTACTTCATCAAACCTCTGGAAATAAAAATACTCGAATAATCACACAATAATCAGAATAACCACAAATGTACACCTTTTTTATATCACCCAGATGTGGAAATTACTTGAAAATAAAGTTGTAAGATTTACTTTTATATGTCATATTCACAATAGCAGTGAGAAAAATAAAATACAGCATAATGTGTGGGTGTGTATGTCGTTTACTCAGCATGTGAGATTTACTCCATTAAGTGTTGACTATGCCTGATCTAATTCAGACTTCAAATCGTCTACTAACCCACTGTGCCTCCTTTCAAGGATGTCATAGAATTCTTCTTTCGCAGCTCTTCCCCCTGACTCGAGACATGTGTACAATTCTCTCATTTGATCCTGAGGTGTTGGCTTAGCCTGAATGTTATTGTACATTTCAACAGTAATCATGTTCTTGCTGTTTAGACAGTCTGCAACCTCCATTACTGAATTAAATCTCTGAATCAGTGTTTCTCTGTGTTTATGCACGAAGTCAGCACCTGAAATACAGATGATAATCAAATGATTGTAAACAGCACCACATTTCCACTGCAACAGGATTCATCCGGTGTTCACATGAATTGGATTACGTGGGAAATCATATGAACCTATAAGGCCCATGGAGAACTATTTTCATACATGCACCAGTAATATTTATAGGAAATTGTTAGATTTGTAGTATTCCATTTAAAGAATTCCATAGAAAAGTTCAACAGCCTAAAAAATATTTGGATGTGTCGCTGTGCCCTGCTTAAGAAAACTGGGTCAGTACAGTGAAAAGATTGCAGTAGTAGGGTCTAATGTGTGAGAGGTTCTGGAGTGTCTTGCTTACAGTGGGTAAGATGTTAAACTCAGAGCTAATCAGTCTTACCTGTTGTATACATTTGGCGTGAGGCTGCACCTGCACCTGATGTGACGAGACAAAGAACAAGACCAGACTCACTGACATTATATAATACAGTCCATGACAATCAGCAAACATTATTTATTAATTTTCAAGAAACCAGTAGGGGGCGTTTCACTCTGTCCTTAGTCAGTAGTTCAACCCATAGGTACTAGTGTCAATGTGTTTCAGATGAGAATGTTTGTTTAGTCTAGGACAGACATCAACTTTTACATAGCAGACAATAAAAATAAATGCTCAGAAGTATGATCTTGCTCACATGAACAAGTGCATTACTCTGTAAGGTTCTCAACATTTAGACCGGGCTATCTTTAAAAAATAAATAAATAAATAATTCCAAGGACTAGGATCAGGAGAAATGATTTGAGTCGAATGAATCAGGAGAAATGATTTGAGTCGAATGAATCAGGAGAAATGATTTGAGTCGAATGAATCAGGAGAAATGATTTGAGTCGAATGAATCAGGAGAAATGATTTGAGTCGAACGAATCAGGAGAAATTAGATGTTTCCTGTCATTTGATTCGAGTGAATAAATTATTTATACTGCAGTCTACAGGAAGTTAAGAAGGTCTTCAAGTTCACGAGTTGCTCAGTTGAGTTAAACCCATTCAGTTGTCCAGTAAAACAGGATCCTAACTATAAGAACAGCTATAATAAATAATAAATACGTTCGATAATGGTGTGCTGTGATTTCCACCACTTTAACAAAGTTATAACAAATAAAACAAATCAAATGCGACTATCTAACTATGCCTGATGGATCCCGATGTGCTTTTATAAATGTTAGATGTTCATTTTTACCAATACAGTTTGGTCATCAACCTTTCGCCCGAGCGCAGGAAACACTAACACGTGTCGTATCGCCCGTGTTTGTGGAGCTCATTAATGGTTTTGCCTGGTTTCTGGTCCAGGAAAAACATCTTCACAAATTACACCCAACAGCTGTCACCTTCTGTTACCCTCTGAAGCAAGCACCCTGTTTACTAGGGTGTTGTTGTTGTTGTTGTTTTTAATCCCCAATAATTGTAGCACTTTGCTGGACACATGATTCAGGGTTCCGTTCGCTCTGATGAACTTTTATTCCCGAACTGATTTGAAGTGAAGTTCTCCGAATGCACGCTGGAAGGCGTACGCCTACGTTCACGCGACTTTTCCGAAGAAGCGGGCGTCTGCTCTGGAAGTCGAGTCTGTTCAGGCGTAAAAGTGAATTAGCTAGAACAAACACAGCTAATGTGGCATGTGCGATTGGACAGCCACTTAACAGCATTAGAGGCTCTGTGCACCTCTGATGCGCTGTTTTTCCGCTGACGAAGCCGACCTGCTCAGGTATAAAGGTGGAGAAGAGCCACGGCTCGTCCTCAACCATCTCTGATCTCTCAGCGTCTCCAACCACCTTCGCAGAGCGTCTCCTCTGTCAACTAATACAGGTAAAACAATCACATCTCTATTATTTATTTATTTAACGGTTCTTTTGGGTTGTGGATATGTTCGGAAGAGCTAGCCAAACCCTATACTGCTTTAAAGATATTTACATTTTCTGTTATACTTTGGTATAGATTATTAGCGGATGCGAATATCTCGAACAGTGACGTACAGATGTGGGATCGGGATCAAATAAAACATATCGGGTTTTCCTTTCGAGAGCGTTTCTTCTAAAAGGAAAGAAACATGAAAGATTTCGGCTGTAAAATAAGATTTGACTCGATTTCTTACAAATTTGTAAGAGCCCTAACTCCTAAACAATTTTAACCTTCGAGAGAATTGTTGCTTATAGCTGCTTTAACCCAGGAACTAACTTGTTTCTCAGGTAGACAATTATCTGTAAAATGACATTATAATGTGATATGTGTAACATGATATTTTATAATTATATATAATGAGAAATAAAACACTTCGTGATGTGTCTGTCTGCTTCCTGTTGGGTCTCCACCTCATCCCAAGTGGGGATAGTTTACTTTAGTTACACGGTGTCTGATCAAATACAGTGTTCTTCTTTTCTTGTTCCTGCCCCTCTGTGTCACTCAGACAATGGCGATTTGGCTCCAGGGTGGTGTTCTGCTGTTCTTGCTGGCGTTCTACAGTGCAGGAGTCAATGCTGTGGCACCCCAACACCTGTGTGGTTCTCACCTGGTTGAAGCCCTGTACCTAGTCTGCGGCCCTAACGGGTTCTTCTACAACCCTAAAAGAGAGGTGAATCCTCTGCTGGGTAAGGAAGAATTCACGTTTAAATGAGATTCCTTCCAGTGTTTATCCTCAGATTCAAAATGGACCCATCGTTTTTGGATGACTGATTTATGAGGTCTTTTTCCAGGGTTCCTTCCCCCGAAATCTGCTCCGGAGGGCGAGCTGGCTGAATACCCCTATAAAGAGTACAGTGAGCTGATGGTGAAGAGAGGCATTGTGGAGCTGTGCTGCCATAAACCCTGCAGCTTACAAGACCTGCAAAACTACTGCAACTGAAACACCAGCAAACTGTTGCATCACCTGCTGTGAATGAGACGATGGCCTGCTTAATTGTAGGGGTTTTCCCTAGAAAATAAAAAGGTACATCAAATGAACGTTTACCGTGTCGCGGTTCTTCTTTAGTGACACGTAAAGCATGAACTATACAAACAAGACCATGAAGAACATCACTTGAATCAGACATTATAGACTTTGACTAAGTAAAAAAAAAACAAAAAAAACCCTGTGATATAACAGAACGAATAACTGTCAGGCAGGATACTAAAGCAAATATTCACATTTATACGTTTAACGGATGTTTGTCCAAACAAAGGGTTTAAAACGACCCAAATTGGGTTATTTTCAGCCCAACGGCTGGGTAAATATGGGACAGAACACATTCTGGGTTAATCTAACCCATCAAGTTGGGTTGTTCATTTTAACCCTGCAAAGCGGGTTGTTTTTTCAACCCAAAAGACAGTTTCATTTTTACAAAAAAAATTCTGGGTTCATTTTATTTCATAAATGGGTTTGTATTTTCCGGGTTATTTTTACCCTAACAAAAAAAAAAAAAAAAAATCTGTCAATTACAAACCACCAGCTAACCATTTTAAACTATGACCATTACTGGTTCTTAATGGTATCCACTAGACATAACATGTTACCAATAGAAGGACAACAAAGTAGAGTCCAGTAGAGACTCACAGGGACCATTACAGTTTCATTCAAACCAACACAATTCCCATTATAACCATTAAAACAATGACAAACACTATGAGATTTTTTTGGTTGTTCTCAATAAAGACATGAAAGATCAGAATTTTTTTGTGTGTTATTATTTTAGACACATTATATTTGTCAGTACCCTTGACTAAGATGACAAATTTATTCAGAAAACCATGAAATTCCAAAAGGTTCACATACTTTTTCTTGCCACTGTAAATAATTTTATTTTGTCATTTATTCACCTCGGAGAACATACATTCACAATTAAGGGCAATAAAACACATCCAATCCACCTACTGACATGTTTTTGAGAGGTGGGAGGACTCAAGAGGAAACCCTCATGGACAGCGGTGAAATGCTTGAGCTGAGGATTAAACCTAAGCCCCTTAAACTTACCTAAAACACATTCATTCAAATACATAGTTATTTTTCCAAAGAGAACACTTTTCAGTTTGCACAGTACTCTATGTGCCATGCTGTTTAATACCCAGCATATAACAATTCTAACACAGTTAACTGATCACAATCGTCATGAGTGAGCTTTGATTTCGCTAGTGAATCAATCAGAGTGAATCCCCAATGTTTTTCTTTGTAATGCGTTCCCTTAAGGTTTACAGCTGACCATCACTACCCGTGTTAAGTAGTTAGCTAGCACTGCATACACTTCTATAAACACTTTATACAGAGTGCACTTACATACGTGTCCAGTGCGAGCATTTATTCTAGTTTTACTATGTTTCTTGTCATTAAATTTTTGGAAGCATGGTGTGATTTTTTTTTTTTTTGCTCACAGACTGAGAATGGGGGTGGAATTAAGCAGTGCTGGGCATTGTCTATAAAAAGATTGACCAGAGGGCCATGTAAACATACCAGACCAGACCAGACAGATAATACACTTGTATTTCCAAGGTTAGTTGTTCTAGTAAGAAACAAAAATAATCAACGATTGCACTTGTAACATCTTTAACAGAATAAGTTATGCGCTCTTCACACAACACGGACATGTACGCGGAAGGAAGACTCGACTTTACTGAGAAGCTGTAGAGCAGTTTTTGGAAGCAATGCATGAGTCCAGCTCCCTGCTAATATTTTCCTGGATTACTTTGGTCTGTCCAGATGAGTGGCGCCCACCGAAGTCCAATCTGTAGCAGGAGTTCGGCACACGTTTGGTGTGAGGTGGGTCCAGTTCGGGCTGATGACCCGGGAAGCTTCTGGGCTCTTTCTTAAAAGCTGTAACAACACAAAACAATCGAAATAAACTGGTCCTGTTTATCCGTCAGACTGAAACAGACACCCATTTAATTCATTAGTGTCTTAACAAATTAATTAAAACATATATATGAAAGACAACTCACATCTGTAAACAGGAGATTTCTCTTCCTTGTTGTAAGAGGAGGAGTATGTGGTGTCATAGTAGTGAGAGAACTGCAGGAATAAATTTTATGTGATGCTTTTGAAAACAACAACAACAACAACAACATCTGCAAAAAGCTTCAGTCAACTGGGTCAGGTTAAATGTCCTCCTGTACAATTTAAGTCTTGTGACTGGACTTTTTTTTTTGTTTAAATCAATACATTTTGGCGCTTATTCGTTTATCAGTTCTCAAATGCTGGAAAATCCCTGCTTTTTATACACACACGCCTGTGATGTCACAAGACTTGCATGACACTGGAGTTCGTTGACGTCAAACTGAAACAGTAGTAGGAAGGGCAGTCTACTACGCCACCCGTTACCTATTGAGCCATGCTGTTTATTTATGCTCAGCTCTCAAATGATGTCACGGGTATGAATCAAACACAGGGTTTAAAGGCATTGGATTTTCCCACCATTCAGTAAAACTGATTATATCTCTTTGATAAATGGTGAAGATAAAGTCCAGTCACCAATAATTACCACTTCTATACTGTTCCTGCAGGGAATGTAACGTAATGTTTATTTATATAGCTATTTTCATTTCGAGTTCAAAGTCTCAAAGTGCTTTACACATGAAGGATTCGAAGGTCAAACCAGGTATACCATGTTATATCATGGTGCTGTTGAAATCTCCGAAGGCGTTGGTTCATTTGACAGAAAAGCAGATTTGACAATAATGCCAGTTGTAATTCAGATCACAGGTTTACAGCGGCATCGATTCTATAATAACAACTTGGTATGGTAAACAAACACTGTACATAATCATAAGAATAATCATAAAAACAGATTAAAACAATGTGTTATATAACAAAGAACAACTTATGATCATTGATATGATGAAGGTTTCTTTCCACCATGGTCGTTAGGACAGAGGAGTTATGTGGTTAAAAGCATGACTTGAAAAAAAAACATCATGTCTGGCAAATCACTGTGGTATAAGGGGAATAAAACACTTTGGGACGTGATGTTATAGGAACCTTCAGCACAGTGTGGTTGAACCCACACAGACCACTGGGTGAGCGCCCCCCGCTGGCCTCACTAATACCACTTCAAGCAGCAACCTTTGTTTCCCCAGGAGGTCTTCCATCCGGGTACTGACCAGGCTCACCCCTGCTTAGCTTCAGTGGGAAACCAGGCGAAACCATGGCTCTGGGATTTATTAACCCAGTCTTCAGTGAAGGCTTTCTACTACTTTTTACTGGCTATATAGTGTATCAGGGTTAATTAAGCATTTACCCTTTTCCTGCTGTTGGTCCGTTTGCTATTACTGCAGTACAAACCTGAGACGGCAGAGGGCGTCGTAACGCTTTCGCTCTCCCAGTGTCGAATCTTTTTTCCGACCAGTTTCCCATCAGGGTAGTGGTTGAATAATCCTCCTCATTAGTAGAGCAGCGCCAGCCATATTGGCGAAACTTGGCTTCTTCTGTGAAATCGCGCCAAACTTCACCGTGACCGGAAGCCGGAAGCATATAATAAAAAGGTGAACTGGTTTCCATCCCTGGATAGTTAGGTGATTAAAAATGTATTTATTTATTTATTTTGGAAAAAAAATAGTGTTTTTTTAGGTTACTTTAACACACGGACGGAAATTAAAATAATAAAAAATAAAATACGAAGTGCTTCTTTGGATTTGAAACTCCCTGAAGAGAGGAAGAAGGCTCTCGCGCACCTTGTGTTGTCATCATTCGTTCCTATGGCTACTACAGAAGCTCGCGCGGAGCTCGGCCAAATCCTAAATGGCTTCCCACCTTCTTAAACAAGTGCACTTATTGGAACTGCTTTTACAGCTTAAATAGTGCGCTTATAGTTTTAAAAAATTGACGCCATTTTAGACGCAGCCCTTGTCACTGGTTGCGGTTGTTGTTGTTTATCGTCACGTGACACAAGTAACAACCCGGAAGTCGTTAGTAGCAGCTGGCGTTTATTTGATATTAAACAATATAAAAAGTTGTAGCTACTTTTTTTTTAATTAAGCTTAATTAAAACATGATTTTTTTTCTTAATTGTTCTAGAGTAATGAGTTTTTAAGGAAGCCGGTCCATAAGCCAGTGTGTTAGAAAAACAATGCATGCCATGCTAGCAGAACTTGTAAAGTGCAAGAAAATAATGTTCTCTCATTGGAGGATGTCAGCATCTCAGCGGCAGTAGAAGTCCCATTTCTGAAAAAATAAATAAATAAATAAAACCAGTTTGCATCATTTCTTGTTAGTTAAAAACTCAGAACGTGTACTAAAAAGCATGCAATACATACGTTTGTTTTGACCTCAACTTCAGCTGGCATTAAAGCGTGGGTCTCTTCAACTACGCTGCTGGGGAAATGGCCAAGCCGAGCCTCCTGGTCTCCATAGTATGATCCCTGGACCTGATAGACATACATATATGTGGTTATTTTTTTATTTTTGCAAAGAATCACGAACAAACTTTGCTTCTCTGTGTCCCACATAAGCTGCTCCTAGCATGGTCTACGGTCAATCACACTCAGACGTTGTAATAAAACTTATTTATCAATAAGTATAAAATAATGCTCTGTAAAGTGTTACGATCCGAAAACTTACACTGCCAGACCAAAAGAGGTTGCCCCGGTCTTTCAGCATGGAATAGACATAGACGAGTTGGCCTTGGTGGATGGGAATGAAGCGACAGTCCTGGGGATAATAATCCTGGATGGCTTTGGCAATAAGGATGGGATCTGGTGGAAAATAAGTGTTCCATATTAGCCACTTAAAAGAAAGGTCCACCATGAAACGCAGAGAAAATCCCTAAACATATGTTTATGTTGAAAAAATCCGTAATAGGAGAGAAAATATTTAACAAGTTTCAATCATAAGTGATAATGTTAGCTCCTGAAAAAAGAGCAAGAGCTACTTTTCTCATTCACTAATTTCACCGAGTTATGGCAGAAACTTAGCTTGGCTAGTTAGCGATCTAGGTATGTGATGACGTTAACGGTGGTATTAGCATGAATGCTGAAGCTTTGGAAGCTGATCTGTTTCAGCAGAGTGTACAGACATGGAAGTGAAATAACTGGACAGACTAAAGGACTGAAGAACTGCTGCATGACTCTCTTTATGTAGAGATGAATTGAAGGCTAAATCTGATTGGCACTACTATCAGGAATTGAACGGAATTGTGGGTAATGTAGGAAACCATTCACCAAAGTGAAAATACACCAACTTGTTGATGAAAGAACTTGTTTATTCATTACAAAATAAATACTGGATTCCATTGAAGCTCACATGTTGATTATAAATATTGTTCGGGGTGAAATGTTCCTTAATAACCCACAGTAGAACTGAAATCCAGCATTCCTGCTCCAGAAAAATACTAGAGAATTGTATCGGCTTTTATTTTGCACCAATATCAAAAGATATACCGTAGCATTCATGATATTCAATAATTCTACTTGTAACAACCAAACAACATAGCAGTATACCAATGCAAAAATCTTGTCACACAAAAGTACTGACACCTGGCAGTACAAATACTGTAGTTTTGTTACACATTACTACTCACGGCTGCATTCTGCATCAGCACACAGCTTCTTGTCTGAAAGTTTTGGCATCTGTTGTCCACCCTGTGTGTATAACGGCAGCAGTCCACACAGAACCAAGAGCAGTGCCCAGATAGTGTAGTGTCCCTTCATGGTTGATATGGTTGGAGTCTGCTAGGGGTTTGGGGGAGCAGAGCTGTGGGCAGAGGAAGGAATCCAGTAAAAGCCCTACCTCCACACCACTCCCACCAGCTATTGCAAACAAACACAGGATGGAATGATGGCTAAATGTGCTTCTGGGAAGAGAAAAGCTTGCCTTGTAGTATAGAAGAAGTTGTATTCACAAATAATTTTTAAAGTTTAAAGTATATCTTAACTGGCTGATGTTGGATACAATTTCTAATCATAATGTTAAGACTCTTAGAGTAACTCGCAAAAAGCATTTAAGCACTAAAAGCAGTTCATCGACCTGTAAAATAATACAATAACAATATCAATAAATAAATTCCTTCTGCTGTTAAGAATTCAGCCATTGCTATTTCAATTTGAACCTCTACATATTTATATATTCAATCTGAATGTCTACAGTAATTGCTGATATAGTCTTTAAACGAAAACTTATTGCACAATGATCACAATAAATAATAATAATAATATGAATATGAATATGAATATGAAAGCATTGACGAATACAAATGCTCATATGTCAAATATATTTTCCATTGTTTTCTACAAACAAACTACAAGGCCATGGATACGTGGTGTAATCTGCTATAAAATTGATGTAAAGTAAGGAATGAAACATTTAAAAGGTGTGCTGTTATAGGAAAATAATCAACAACAGGATCATGTGGTGTGGTTTGAAACAAGGGCCTAACGCAATGCACTGTCAAAGCTCCTGGAGATTTCCTTGCTATAACATTACAACCCAAGAGCTCACTGAGTAACACTTGCATTGCAGCTGATTTAAATAAAATAAAATAAAATAAAATAAACACTAAAATGTGCAGTGCACAGTGAAACTTCTCACTGTAAATCATACAAAATGATTCACAAAGAAAGCAGTATTTGTCATGTATCTTGTAGAACATCCTGAATCCAGTATGGCATCATACCAAAGAAACACAGATTCACTCAAAGCTTTCTTTGGAAGAGTAAGCATTCTGTTCCTCCTGGGGTAAAATATTGCAGATCTGAGAACAGGAAGTAGTGAGGAGGAGTTCCACAGGCTCCTGCTTGTGTACAGATACTCAACACACTCACACTACTGTTCTGACTCCCTTAGAACTTTATAGCCACTCAGTCTGCATGCTATGCCAAGACTGGAGCAACTCACCTTCTCACAGGGCAGAAAACAAACAGACTGAATTCCTAATGGGAGCTGCTGCAATCTCAATTTCTACATTTTAGTTGGAAACTTCATTTGAAGTCCAGAAGATTCAAGACAATGTTCATGTTTATCCCGACCATATATATGTACATATAATAGGACAAATTATCATTCCTCCATTATGGTGTAAAAGACGAGCAGTTTCCCCATTAAATGTGGTAGCTCAGTGGTTAAAACATTGGACTTCTGATTGGAAGATTGTGAGTTCACAAGCCACCACTACTATTGAGCTCTTTAGCAAAGTCCCTAACCCTCAACAACTCAGTTGTATAAAATGGGCTAAATGTAAGATGCTCTGGATAAGGGTGTCTGCTAAATACCATAAATGTAAATAAGTCACTCCTTCCACGCCTACATTCCATGATTCTATGGCTCAGATGGGTGTTTTTTAGTACCATTCTGTATCAAGGCTAGAGTCTGCTGTTTTGTGCAAACTCCAGATCAGCACTTTCTGAAGTACTCAAACCAGCCTTTCTGGCACCAATACCCATGCGGCTCACAACGACTGAGATCACATTCTCTGAGAACGTTAACTGAAGCTCTTTGACCTGTAGCTACTTGATTTATTTTTATTTTATTTGTTTTTTTTTTTTTTTTTTGCATTGCACTGCTGCAACATGATTGGCTGATTGGATAATTACATGAATACGAGCAGCTGTACAGGTGTGTGAGCATATACATGTATGTATATATAGTGACAAAACTGAACATTGTCCTTAATTTGTTCACATTCGTAGGTGTAAACCAGCTGCACTGGTTCTACATTCATGGCTTTACTGGGTGAGTTCAACACCAAACAACCTCACCTGAGGGAGGCTTGTGCAATTCTGCATCACCTGCATGAAGCACCTCCCCACCTTTTTTTTTTTTTTTGCATGACCAGTTTCATACCCTCCCACCCGACAAGAACACGAACAAAGGGTGGAGCTTGGGTATTAACTGCAGAACTTGGACTCCAAGGAAACCACCAGTGCCTCCCTTGAGCTATACACGATAGCACCAAAGCAGGAACTTGCCAGGTAAGAAAAACACAAACAAAAGAAAACTGGGAATAGATTTATTTACAAATATACAACATCTTCTTAATTCTTAACTTGTGAAATTTGAAACTGGAGCCTGTTCAGAGGCTGTTGTTGTTGTTGTGGTGGTGGTGGTGATGTGAACATTAAGGCTGATACCGGTTGGGGTGAAACTGTAATACTCATAGAAAAACCTTTTTTTTTTTTTTAAGACTGTTTTATCTAGGAAATGTCAGGTTATAGGAAATTAGCCTAGAGGTTTTGGATATGATCTACCATAGTCTGCTTACTTTTCAAATTATTTGGATGGTTAGTTGTGTAATGATTTCTAGGCTTTTGTAAGAGTGGCTCAAGCTGTGAAAAGGCATGGACACTGTTAGAAACACAAAACCAGTCTGGCAGACTTGAATGACTCCTGGAATGTGTAGGAAACACTATGGCTTTTGTTATTTTATTTGCTTCACAAAAGCAGTTCAGAGATAATAGACGGGCTCTGAGGAATTATTATTATTATTATTTATTTTATTTTTTTTTAGCTTTTCCTCTCTCAGGTGTTCTGGGTCACAAAATGAAAGACTGAAATCTAATCTAAGTATTAAAGGATTGAACAAGTACAAATTGTAAGTTTAAGAGTTAAGATCATTGTCGTTGGGTTGATCTTTTTGTATATTTTCAGGATTTTGACCTGCCGAGTACCAAAAATCCACAATGAAGACCCCACTCGCCATTGAGCGCTGAAGATGGTGTTACATGACTTCACATCCTACACCAAACTTAAGGAGAAGCAGTCCAGCTTGAAACCCACAAAAAGCTCCAATGATCTCGACACGAAAGGAAAGCTTAACTTCCCCCACCCTGGAGGATTCATTCTTTCCCTTCTCCTCATCGACCCCTGTTTCCCGGCATCGCATCATGGGCCTGGGGGTCAGAGCAAACAACCTGCTGGCATCCCACACAGACCAGGACAGCAGCTCGACTATGCTGGAGAAGGATCTCATCCTGGCAGCTGAAGTGGGCCAGGCTCTTCTGGAGCGGAACGAGGAGCTGCAAGCTCAGCTGGAACAGATGAGGAGAGACATGGAGGTCAGAGAGATGTTTCCTTCATTGACAAACATGACGCTCATGAGTGCTGCTATGCAAAACTGGGACACACTGTGCCTTTGATTCAGACTTCCTGGTTCGAGTGTGTGAAGTTTTGAAACATGGTTCTCTAAAGCCAAGAGAATAAAAATAAACTGCTCAGTCACACCTGTGGGCGAAAAGTGGCATGTCCAGATTTTTAGCTGTGAAGTAACAGTAATGGGTGGCTACACCTAGTTAAGTATAAGATAGGGTTGCATTTCCTTTATGCAGATTAAACAATTACATGACTGTATTGTCTTAGCTTCCTAAAGGCACTACAGATTTTGCTCGAAGCACCCATATTGCTACAATGAGCAAGACATCATTCATACGATATTATCGTAAGCATTATACCTCTGTGCATGAAGGAAAGGATTAGTGTACATATCTCCGTCCAAATATTAGCATATTCACCTCAAGCTAATATCTTGGTCATTTCTGTGGCAAAGGACACAGGACCATAAATCTAGCTAGCTAGCCAGACTCTAAACTATATTTTGGTATCATTTACTGGCTTGTTTCAGGTTGGGAAGCTAAGTTACATGCTAAAAAGCAAACCTGTGCTGATCTATTGTTGTTTTTTTTTTTTTTTTTTTTTTTTTTTTTTTTTTTTTTTGTGGTCATTAATGCATAGGGAGTGTTTTTGATATCTATTAGCCAACTCTTAACCAACTTTTTGAATGTGAAGCTGCTGCTAGTCGTGTTTATAACGTGAGCTTACACAACATCGAGGAATTGGGAGTTGGTTGGTTTTGAGTCTGAAGCTCATAAATAACGTCATTTTAACTCAGCATAAGTGCAATTAAGTTTCTTAAGATTCTTTCTTTAGTTTATAGCTTTTTATTTGTGTTGTGAAATGAGAAACCAGAAAGCCCTCAGTCCTGAAGACTCTCCCATGGTGGAAAGCTTTACTTTGCAGCTTTACTTCTGGTTAAATGCAGAAAACGTTACCATATCAACGATGGAATGTTTATTAAATACCAACACGTTTGATTTGTTTATTATTAGGCTTCGATTATATGGCGCAGCCACTGTACAAATCCCTGTGAAGTAATTGTTTACTATAGAAATAGCTGCTACTGTCAGAGTTGCTGTTTATAGAAAATCAGTCAACGCCTTCTGAGCGATCAGAACTGAGAGGTCAAGAATTCTGTGGTATAATGAATCCTGTCAGGCATCCATACTGTGTTTCTACAGATTTGCAAGCTCACTGAGATTTACCCTAACTCATAAAACGCAATGGAATATTATGCAAAGTTAGCTTAATAAGCTATGTTATGTTAATATGGCTACGTGTGCTTCCAGGCTTTGCAGCAGGAGAAGCACACGCTACAGAGACACCTGGAGGTACGGGAACTAGAGGCAGGGCAGCGGGAGGCAGAGCTACAGGCTGATATCGCGTCGTTACGACAAAAGTACGACCAGAAGCACAACCAGGTAGGCATAACGGTATGGCTATCACAATAACCATGCCATGATATGCTTTTATATGTATTTAATGCTTGTTTCAAGTATTTTTTACAACATTAACCATCTCCATTTTGGCAATGCTGTGTGTATGTTCACCCAGGGTCGAGACCGACGGCGTGAAGAAAGTGAGCAGCTTACGCAACTGTCCAGTCACAACCAGAAGCTGGTGGAGCAGTTGGCCGAGGTGACCCGTTTTGAAAGTGTTTGTAGCCAGTGGTGGTCTAAAAATAGAACCAAGCTAGTGGATGTATGATGTATTTGCATACACGCACAACAAACATTCCCATGTAGTCACTGAATGACTTATGACGATTACAGAAACTAGAATACACAGAAGCCAGTTTTCTGTCATCCCCTTTCTAAAGAATGAGCGTCTAACACTCATTACTGTTCATCTCTCATTCCCAGGCAGTGTCGGTGGAGCACTCTCTGCGCCTAGAGCTACGCTCTCTTAAAGAGGAAATGGAGGACACGAGCTTCAGCAGATCGATAAGTTCTGCTCGCCTGGACAGCCTACAAGCAGAGGTACATACACGGGCGTAGTAGATGCCGACTCAAAATGGAGTCTAATCTACACGGATTTTCACAAGTCACATGAACCAATTTATGATTAATCTGAATATGAGAATCCAAGATTGTCCATTTCAACAGCAAATTTGAAAACCTGGAGTTTGCATGTTCTCCCTGTGCTTCAGAGGCTTCCTCCAGGTACTCTGGTTTCCTCCCCCAGTCCAAAGACAGGTGTTGTAGGCTGATTGGCATCTCTAAATTGTCCGTAGTGTGTGATTTGTGCCTTGTGACGGGTTTGCTCGTGCCCCAAGCTCCCCGGGATAGGCTACAGGCTTCCCATGACCCTGTGTCGGATAAGCGGCACGGAAAATGGATGGATAAATCTACTGATGCTTTTATTTATATGATCTGGATATTCATATGATGTTGTTTTGGATATGCTTATCTGAGTGGAAAACTGCAGTTCTTTTTGTTGTGATCATAAGGACCACCACTTTCTGTTTTGAGGTAATTTTGTAACTAAAAACACAGCAAACCAGAAAGCGCAACAATTAGAAGCGTAACTGCAAAACTAAAAACATTGCTTTTATTTATAATAATAATAATATACATCTTTAACAAGTCTAGCTGGTTCATTTAAAAGAGAAAGCCTCGAACACCAAAATATCAGTTCTATTTATTACTGCTGAAATAAAAGGGACGTTTCAAATCTAAAACCCACTCGTATCCGTTCATAGTGAGCTACTCTATGCTCACAACAGGAAAAAAAAATAAATTACTGTAGAATTTTAAAGTAATTGCCCTTCAGAGTCACTGGAGGAATTTTTTTTTTTTTTTTTTTAAACCATTATAAAATGGACATTTCAATATGGTAGATGACCAACCTAGGTCAGTTCATAGGGCATTACTCTATGATCAAAATAAATATTCATTAATTTTACTGTAGAACTTTAAAGTAATTCCAATTCAAAGTCACCTATCTATTAATATAATTGTGCCAGGAATCTAATGTGATTCATTATAAAATGGACATTTTCAAATTGACAGATGATCAAACCCACTGCAATCAGGGCAAAGTGAGTTACTCTATGTTCATAATAAAGATTTAATTAATTAAAGGTCAGTTCACTTTACTGTCGAATTTTAAAGTAATTGAAAGTCACTATATCAAATTATTAGCCCCCAATGTTTTGGGCTCAGCCCCTGATGTTTTCAAATCCTTGAAACGCCCCTGTAGTGCACGTGTTGTATGCTGGTGGCTTGGCTTTAAAGCTGTGGGCAAAGTGTGTGTGAAATGTGTACATAATCCTTCTTAAATATTGGCACCCACTACTGTAGATATGAGAAGTGTATAGTGAACCATTTCCTTGCAGCATGAGATGTCACACAGCAATGTTTCCTTATTGAACAGAATCAAGTTCTAAAAGAGCGGTTCTCCAACATGGACGAGCGGCTGAAGTCATCAGATGAGGACAACGAAAGGTTGAGGATGGAGAGGGAGGGGCTGCGTGCAAGACTCCTAGAACTACAGACCGACCTGAAAGAAAAGGAGTGTGAGGTGAGAAGTGGAAGATCAGTGGGTATTGGTTAAAAAGATCATGAAAAATATTACTCTGAAGCAAACTATAACTCTGTTATTGCTATTCTGACTTTTATGATGCAATAGTTCCTGTTAGTAGGGACAGAGTCCATATTTGCTGACCTCTCCTTCACACAAACTTCCTCTTTTGTGAGCAGTACGTCATTTAAACAGTACGCTTACTTGGATAATGTGTTTAGTGCTACCACTCACCTTGGCAGTCATTGACGGATGCATCAGAATTTTAAATTAAGTGAAAAGTAGGTTTGGTTTCGTGGATGAAATTGGATTTGTTTCTGGCTTTTCCACAGCTGGAGCAGCACCAGAGTGAGGCGTTCCAGCTGCGCACCATGAACCGGACCCTCCAGCAGAAAGTCCAGGCTTTTGGAGAAGAGGCAAGTCTTGAGGAGACCACATGCTTCCCCCTGTCCCTCCAGAATGAACTGCAACAGTCTCAGGTAGTACTGCAGTTTTCTATACTTGCTAAGTAAGGAGTAAAACATGATGAGGTGCGAACAGAACAGTTTATTTAACAGATAAATGTTAAATAAGCGTCTCGTTTACAAAAAGGTTCATTTCTGTGAGGAGGTCATCTCAGGACTGTAAGCAAAAGGCAAAAATAATAATATAGAAAACCGAAAACACCAGCCCATAGGTCATAGTGTATAATGACCTAAGGAAGGCTAACAGCCGCCGGCATTAATAATGACGCGCTATTTATATGTGAATATTTGAAACAATTATCCCCTCCCTGCCCCTTTTTTTTTGTTTGTTTGTTTGTTTTTTGGTTTGTAATTATTCTTTACTAGGGAGTGTTGGCAATTCATAGAGTTTATTTATAAATGTTTATTTGCTAACAGAGTAACAGGAACAAGCAAATACAAATAAAAATGTTGTTCAACAGTAAAATGTACATTATTTTGTAAAATACCGTAACCTCTATGTATAATAAATATTTGTCTATTTCCATATACTAGTATATCAGTATATTCCATATATACTTATCAGCTATAGCATTCCACTTTTGAGGCCTGATCCTAAACCAGTGGCTATAATCTCACATTTACTTGATCACATCTTTTACTTTAGTGGAAAAAACTAAAAAAAAAAAAATAATAATAAAGAAATAATTTTCAATTGAAACTTCATTTTTTGGGCCAAATTGTTAGTGTTGTGGAATTAGCAGTAAAATAGAATTTGTAAACACTTACAAATGAGGCTCTAGACATACAGTTTTGTTAGCTGTAGAGCTTGAGTCACGAGTAAAGACGCTGAGAATCTTTTGTCAAAGCGGTGCAAAAAAAAAATAAGTACAGTAATTGTCCAAATGAACACTTGTATGCTAATTGCATTAAGAGATTTGAAACAAAGAATGCAGAATTGTTAAAATAAATAAATAAAATTACAGCAACAATATTAAGCATTTATACTGTTGTTGGATTCTTTTATTTTTAATTCCCCCCACTTGTTTCAAACTAAATTCTCATTTCTCCTTGTTATAATTTTTAACTCCATATTTGGAGCTTGTAGCTTGTCATGTTCTACCCTTTATGTGATGAATCTACATAAACTAGTGTAGGGGGTGGGGGAATCAATATAGCGTGCAAAATTGTTCACAAATTGGGGGGGGGGGGGAAAGTACATGTTGGGATTGTATAAATATTCACCCCCATTGATCTGAAACCCTTTAATTATTACTGGCTTAACCAGTCACAATCAGAGTTCTGATTCACAGCAGATGGGGTGAATACTTGCGCAAGCCACTGTAATAGTGTGTTTACTCCCGACAGTCACGTGACCTGTTCTTAATCCTCAAGGGTTTAAGCAGGTATATTTAAAGGAATACTTCACCCTTGAGTATTAATATGGTTATGAGAATATAAGCTAGCTGAAACTGTGATCTCATTTTCATGGAAATGGTTGATCTTCATTTGTTACGGTCATTGTTGGTGTTTCTTTAACTGTGTCTCTCTTCTTATAGGGTGTGTACATGGAAATAAATGTACTATCAGTAGTAGCTCAGCAGAGGATGAAGATAAATGTTCTATGCTAGTGAAGAAGGTTGTGAGAGTCAGTCCTGGGACTGCCATTGTTGGTCCCAAACCATGACTTTCTGAGCTGTATACTGGATTTATGTTTCTTATTTGCTCTTTCTGCTGGGGTGGGGACAAAAAAAAAAAAAAAAAAACATTTTCTCTATTTACTTATTGAATGTGATTTGGTTTAACAGGCTAAAGAAAGCATCTTTGCCCATTCTGCTGTCCTGCAGGAGAAAGATGAGGAGATTGAAAGGCTAAAGAAAGAGGTTGGTCTACTTTTTCATTGCATCCCGGTGTGCATCAACTGACCTCCATGGATATCCATTAAACTGTCAGTGGTCTACTTTGGTTGGTTGACAAATCAAGGTGGACATAGACCGACCAAAGTAGACCACTGACAGTTTAATGGATATCCATGGAGGTCAGTTGATGCCCACTTTAGATTCTAAAGATTGTACTTTGACTCTTAGTACAGAGCCGTTGAGGTGACATGTTGGTATTTATTTATTTAATTAAAGTGTGGCCACAAATAATATGTTGAGGCCATGAGGTTGCAAGCGAAGTAGCTCATGGCCATGATGTGATGTGTTGTGGAATGTCACACTTAATTATTTGGTGGGAATCTGTGGAAAAAGTGCATTCACGTTTTAGAATTCACTTAAGGTAATCTGGGCTAATGGTATATCCATGTTGCAACACCAGTGACTCCAGTATGTTTTCATGCCCTAGTCAAAAATAGAAATAAACTGTTTTATCAATCCTCTCCATGCTTAATTTTGTGTAGTTACAATGGTTCATTGACTTTTTGTGTGTCACTCATTTTAAAACACACCTTAAATCGTACAATCTGGTGCAAATCTAACTGTTCTATTAACATCTGCAAAGATGCCCTTTAATTAGTTTTACCAAAGCTACAATGTTAAACCATTGTTTTAAATATGATATATTTTTTTCAGGTTTTAACTGCATTTGTGCTCAGTCGGATTCTTTTGTTTTTTAAATCACTTCATCTCCACGTACTTTTGTGTTATGCATTTTCATAGCTTGAGTCCAGCCAGGATGAATTGGCGGCATTAAGAGACGAACTGAAGCTGTTTCGCAGTGATCCCAGCAAACCAACATACAGGTATAAGGTTGTTGCAAAATCTTTTTTTGCATGTTTCCATCCATATCATTTTGCAAATTGCTGTCTCTCCATCAATCATTAGACAAAAATAGCAACAAGACAGCCAGCCAAACAGTTCCAGAGCGAGACACTTCTCATGTTATCACTTCTCTTTATCTCATTGATCCTTTTCAGCCAAGAGTAACTTTTTGTTTTTAAAAAGTTTAGGAATGTCTAGCAGTTCAGGAGCTCTGATGTGTACACTGCAAAAACAAGACTTGCTATGCATACTTTGAAACAGTGGAGATTTAAGATTTGTAGTGACTCGGGTGTAGTTTTGGGTGTTGCCTGACTGTTTCCCAGTGCAGTGGTTTCATGCTGTTACTATGTTGTGAACACAGTGCTTTGGAAGAAGAGCTCGCTGTGGCCCGGCAGGAACGTGACACGCTCAACCAGCAGCTCCTGAACACCATCAGACACAAGGTGGCGCTCTCTCAGGAGGTCGAATCATGGCAGGTGTGTGAACTGTTTCCTTCTTTTACAATACCACATTAAGACAATAGATGGAGCTTTGTGACAATGTACAGTGTGTTGTGAAAACTTTTTTTTTTTCGGGGGGGGGGGGGGGGGGGGTTAATCTGGTATCTTCTTACAAGGGTGACATTTGAATGTGTATATAATACTGCAGTGCAAGTGTTTTAAATTATTTGGCTAGAGAAACTGTGTTAAGAGGACTCAAAGAGTTGAGCAATGTTGAAATACTGGTTTGAAATACTGTGGTTTTCAAAACAGCAAAACCTGATCTGTACCCTTATTTGTTTTTTGCAATCTAAAATATAAACCACAATTAGCAGAAAAATATGGGGGGGTGGGGGGCTTTACATTTTTTTCAATACATCTCAAAGAAGGCACTGAGGGTTAAATAGCATGTCACTCCACTAACTAGCTTCTCTATATAATGCTCAGAATTTAGTTCATGCTTTCATAACCAGATTGGACTATTGCCACTTGCTTGATCAGAATGAAAGAGTCTGCATGCTCCCAAGGGAAAGGAATTTCACGGGTAATCATGCGCAAGTTAAATTGGCCATGTATCAAGTTCCGCTTTGACTAGAAAGTCCTGCTTATGGTCATTTAAAACAGAAATATTAATCCATCCAGTATATTATTAGTCTATAATTAATCCAGAGAACCACTCACAGTTTAGCCGTTACAATATTTGATACAGTATTTCTTTTATTTACCTCAAACTCTAGAATAATGTTTTGTTTAGTGACTTTAGAATTCATTCATTAAACATCGGAATTTATCAGGAATTGTGTTTTTTGTTTGTTTTTTTTTTTCTTCTGTATTTACACTGATTTTTGTGTTTATTTTACAAAAAGTTTCTTCTCACATTTGCCTTGCATGTCCAAGGTTGGGGGTTCGAATCCCACCTCTGCCTTGTGTGCATGGAGTTTGCATATACTCCCTGTGCTTCAGTAGTTTCCTCTGGGTACTTCGTGTCTCTTCCTTAGGATAAGTGGTGTGGAAAATGGATTTATGATTATGATTATTATTATTATTGGTGGTGGTTGTTGTGGTAGTCGTAATTACCTGAACCACCAGTTCAACCACTACTCCTATTCTGCTGCTGTCCAACCATTAACACTGTCTATTTATTTTGTCTTTGTACTGTTTAAGACAGTCATGAAAGACTCCAACAGCACTCTGATAACACACTTCCTCTCACTGATTAAATAGCATTACCATTCACTGTGTTACTCTTTCAGTTTTCTTTCTCCTAGCCTACCACCATCCTGCAACGTTCTCACACTCCTAGATAGTGAAGTACAGTCACTTGTTGGGTGAAATGCTACGAATACTATCTTATTTGTTTTTGGTCTCTGTCCTCCAGGAGGACATGCGTCTGGTGATATCCCAGCAGGTGCAGCAACAGGTACACGACAGGGAGAAAGAGAAACAGAAGATGACATCGCCTCTGCAAAGAAACATTCGCACAAGCAAGTCTTTCCGTTTACCAAGAGAGGAGGGGAAGAAGAACTTCTTCTCTTCTTTGTTTGGTGGGGACTAAAAAAAAAAAGTTGACTGACAAAAAAACAAAAACAAGATGAGGACACGAAACTACTGAAAGGACCAAAAGCATATTTCTGGGGTATATTTTCTCTCCAGGACAATATAAACCATATGAAGCAGACCAAACAATGTATAATGGCATGGCATTCATGCATATTTATTTTGTCTATATACATTCTTGATGTATAAAATATGACACAAATGTTTATTATGAAAAGTGTTGATAAAAATCCTTAATATATTTAATGTCTGAGTCTTTCATCATGCTTTACACATCACGGCATAAACATTTCAGACGTAAAGAGGTAGCAAGTGATTAAGTCATTTTGACCCTTCATAGCACCCTGTTATGAAAGCCTACCCCCCCAAAAAATTTAGCTTTTTAGTAAAGTGTTCTCATTCCTTCATAATAACATTCTATACATGTTCCAAACCCTGGTCAATAAGAAACCCTTTAAGAAATAAGAAACCTGTCCTGCACATTTTAGCGTTTTCCATAATTATATCCTTAGCAGCATTTATGGAGTTGTATAGGGATTGTTAGTGTGAGGAAAGCACTAAAATGTTTAGGCCATGACCAGAATTGTAGAGTAGCCTAAATTCAAAAGCTACTTCTGTACGGTATGTTGGCCATAAATCATTTCCGTATGAATGAAATGTTTTGGTGCACGTAACTAGTTACACTCAGTAACTACATACCTATGTCTGTGTACTTCATTAGTCATCAATCATCTATAGAAAATGTGACAGTTAATTAAATCCAAATTGTTTTGCTCTCAGAATTGTTGTTTGCTCTCCAAATGTTCTATTAAACCACCCCAGTGTTCCACCCAAATCTACATACTTGAGCTGGGTTGTGCAGATGAGCACAACAGAAGCACCATGAACATTGTTCACTTCACTGTTTAATGTTGTGATCTAAATTGGTTGCTAAACACCAAGGCCGGGTCAGGCCTGGGCTCATAGTTGCTATTGAAAAGGTAATCAGAAGCTATGCTGTCCGTCTCTCCTTCGTATGAGTCTGTTTGCTCAAAAGAATACAAAGAGGTCAGTATGTTTTCTTCTTCAGACTTGTCTAGTTCCAAGTTTAAAATATTCTCGATATCCGCATTTTGGTCAGTTGGTAGACTCGCACCTGAGAATGAGGTTCTTGGTGGCAAGCCATAAGCATGATGTTCCGTGTGTGTCGGATATTCATCGGTTTCTTCCATCTTCTCAGCTGTGCTATAAAAATCATGGACTGGAGGCACGTTCTGATCTTTTCTTCTGATTACACCATCGTTGCCCTGTGCTGAGATCCCAGAGTAGCCCTGTGATGGGATCCCATAGTTGCCCTGTGATGAGATCCCAGAGTAGTGCTGAGGCGAGTTCCCATAGTAGCCCTGAGATGAGTTCCCATCCATTTCCTGATGTGCAGCCGCCTGGCATACATCTGTGAACATCAATGAAATTGGAAAAATATGGAGTTCCTCAGTGTTCAGTATTTGGACAGTTCCTTCTGTAAAATGCTGTGAGGGACACAAGAAGGAACATAGTGTAGTCAGGGTCGTATATCTTTTATTCACCCAGTTGCTCGGCAATTACAAATGCATTCTGAAAGAATTCCAGAAAGATCCTTTTTATACTAAAAGCGCTGTCATTATATAATATCCTGTATATAGTGTATGTACAATAATTCTAGGAGAAATTTAGCTAACATACCAGTGGTATGGGAATGTCGTTGTTCCTAAATGCCATCACGTAGCAGTACATCCCAATCAAACCAATCACAGCAGGAATGGACAGCAGTAGAAAGACACCCACCATTACCACCCAATCTTTTCTTTCTGAAACATGAGAGAAACAAAAGATCATTAAGAAAAGATAGAGGAGAGCACCTCTGTGTTATGTATCGCAACCTAATTTATAATATGGCTGTGGAGAGAATTTTTAAGGACTTTAAGGTTGACGCCCCTTTGATAGACGCTATATAAGGAACGAAAACACTTGGTGTAGTCCTGGTCAACAACAGCATGGCGTATTGCAGCCCGAAGTAGATTATTTTTCCAATAACAGCATTTGTAACGCCAGATGTAACGGGACTCCTGTCTTCCAAACAGTTCCACTTTCAACTCATCAATCCACAGTATATTCTCACAAAAGGTTTTAGGATCATCAAGGTGTGTTTTGGCAAAATTCAGACGAGCCTTAAATGTTCTTCTGTGTAAGCAGTGGTTTTCACCTCACCACTCTTCCATGGATGCCGTTTTTGCCCAGTGTCTTTCTGATAGTGGAGTCATGAACAGTGACCTTTATTGATGTAAGAGAGGCCTGTAGGTCCTTTTATATCGTCATTGGCTCTTTGTGACTTCCTGGATGAGCCGTTGCTGTGCTCTTGGAGGAATTTCAGAAGGTCGGCCACTTCTAGAAAGGTTCACTACTGTGCCGAGTTTTTTTCGATTTGGAGATAACGGCTCTCGCTGTGGTTCTTTGGAGTCCCAGAGCCTTTGAAATAGCTTTGTAACCCTTCCCAGACTGATGTCTTTCAATCACCTTCCTCCTCACCATTTCTGGAATTTCTTTCAATTTTGGCACAGTGTGTTACTCTGTAAGACCTTTTAAAAAACTTCCTGGTGTTGAAGAAGTTCTATTTAAGTGTTGATGTGATTGAACAGGGGTTTGCAGTAATCAGGCCTTGTTACGTCTAGTCCAGTGGAACTCATTTACGAATGCAGTTTCACAGATTTAGGGAATTTAGTAAATACTAAATATTTAGTAACATTATCATTTAAAAACTGTATTTTGTGTTTACTCCGGTTGCCTTTGTTTTATCTTAGATTTTGTTCTAATTTCTGAAACCATTTAGTATGAGATATACACAAAAACCAGAATAAATCAGAGGCAAACATTTTTTTTTTTACAACACTGTATTTGCAAAATTTATGCTTCTTAGAAGCCTAGAAATAACATAACATAACCTGAACCTTTATGTTATCCTCTCTGGCTTATAATAACTATGACAATGGGAATTTATCATACTGTTTCATCCATAATTGCAAAATCCGTACAGATGTTAAATTTGACAGTTTTACTGACACATTACACATTTCAACACAAAAAAATACTGCTCATAAAACACTGCCATGAAAATCAACTTAACTGTCATTGAGTGAGAAATTTCCATGTTCATACCTCTGTGGTCTTGATGCAGAATAACACAACTGGTGGCATTGTTGTTGCGTTTGCACCTCGCTGTAAGGAAAGCAGAAGCATTGATGCAGTACTTCCCAGATGGCAGATTCACAAAGCGGGAAGACCTTGCAGTTATATTCTGTGCAATATGCTTTGGGGGGGGAAAAAAACACAATCTTACTCATGAAATCATGCACTCTTTAACTCTCATGCTTTATTCACCAATTAATAAATTCCTTAGATTTATATAGGGATCTCCTCAACCACCACCAGTGTGTAGCATCCACCTGGATGATGCGACGGCAGCCATAGTGTGCCGGAACACCCACCACACACCAGCTACTGGTGGAGAGGAGAGTGATGTAGCCAATTCAGGAATGGAGACTCTAGTAGATTATAGTTTTGTTTGTTAAATAACAATATAAATATTAAAATAATTCATTTTGTTACAACTAAATCATGAGCATCCACCATACTAGTCCCTTTGAGTTAGTTACTATAGTAATGATAACGTATTAGAACGAGCGCACTACGAAAACCTGTCTAAATCATAGCCATGCTGTTCAAGAAAATTAACCACCACCTTCTGACCAAGCAGATTAGAATATTCAACAACGTTTGAATGGTGTATATATTACTTGTATGTGGTTCTAAGAATATCTGGATCACCAGATTGCGTCATATATTATTGATATAAGAAAAGTGGTGATGAAGAGTGTTTTACCTCTGTTGTGTTTTTAGAGGTCATTTGAAAAAGGTCAACAGAGAATTTCATCCGCACTTCCATGAGTGACTGGACTGGATGGCTGAGGTTAATCCATATGGAATTTTGTGCAGTAGACACGATCATGTTTGGAGCACTCAGAAAAGCTGGAAAACACCCAGAATAACTTGGGTCATTCAAAATATGGAACATCCATCCATCCATTTTGGCTTCAACCGTGAGCAGTTTTCCAGTCCATGCTGATGAAAAGCATTCCCACAGCATAATGCTACCACCCCCATGCTTCACTGTGATCATGGTGTTGTCAGGGTGAAAAGCAGTGCTGGGATTCCACCAGGAAATGGATTATATCACTGTATCACCGTGTCTACACAGTAGTGTTACACATGTGTTCATACTCACTGTATTCATATGGCTGGAAGCTACGCGGCAGGAACGTCCAATTCGACCGCTCTTCCTTCCATTCTGCCTTGACTTTCACAAAATACTCCGTCTGAATTGTCTGGTTGAGGATCAGGTAGCATTGTGTCAAGGTGATATTCGTGCAATCTCTGGTTTGATTCCATGCTGACGTGGAGCTACAAAAAAAAAAAAAAAACCCCAGTAAGATTTTCCTTTGCATTAATATAACTTGTTTTAATACAACTTCCTCATCTTCTTGAAAATGAAAAGAACTTTTAGGATTTCCCAGACCTGTACACATTTAGATTTATTTCCAATAGAAACCTCTGCGACATCCATTACACAAACACATCAGTGCAATCAAACGTTAAAGAAATGTATACAAATTTCTAACTTGTTCTAACTGTAAATGATCAGCCATGTTTGGTGACTGACATTCGATTCTTTAGTTCTAACTGCACAGGAGCGCCTCTTATGTTTCAAATGCAGCTCACAGTAGTAAAATGTTAAACTCTTTAAAAACTGTCAAATATTTAGATAGTTAGAATGAAAAGAGAGTGAATAAAAGTTTAATTTAAAAAAAATGGAAAATGAAATGAATACACACAAAGAAACAAACAGACCAAATTATCCATCTATTAGGAAAATATCTGGTGGTTTCCATCACATAATGGACCTTAGTGGGAATTGGTGTGCATTTTAATTTGAATTGTATTGTCTACCCTACTGCGAAAAAATCTGAATTTCAATCATCTGTGATATCCGGTGCTCCGTGCATTTGAATGTGTTCTGGTGGGGGTTTTTTTTATGGTAGTTTAATGGAATGTGTTGTTCCTACTGGTTCCCGATGGCTTATCTAATTCTGTTTAACTGAAAAATCTCTACAGGAATCTAATGCAAACAGTTAAAGCATAGGCCAGTTAGCATGTTGCAGCATGAGGAAATGTATAAAAGATCTTAAAAAAACAAAAGAACCCTGCAAATCCCAAACTTATTCTCGTGAGGAAGCCAAGATAAGCCAAGTTGTTTAGCCAGTAATGAGAATTTAATATATATATATCGTTCCTTTTGTTTCTATTCATCCAGTTAGTCGTAATAATGACTCAGTGCTCTTTAATAACGTCATAATCTGAAAGGAATGCTGAAACACAATGAGGCATGCTGAAATTATCAATAACAGGGTGGTGTAATTCTCTGGTTGTGTCTCTTTTTTTCCTCTCTCTTGACGTTGACGAAACCAAAAATATGCGTATTGTCAACAAACCGCAAAAGCCCTCGGTCCTCTTTCCTTTGTTAGAAATCGGAACGTTACAAATGTCACTGGAGGGTCCTTCCGAAAATGTTCCCTCACAGAACATTTCACCATATCAACAACTGCAATTCCGTATACACGCGTTTTCAAAAACATATGTTACCCATACAAGTCCCTGTGTAGGCTAGTTGTTACTATAGAAACGATAACGTATTAGAACGACTGCATTAATACAACGTATAAACCTGTGCAGATGTCAGAGCTCCTGTTATATAAACTTAACCAACACCTCATAACCAATCAGAATCAAGCCTAGTTCTATTTTTATCTTAAATTTGCAATTGAATAGGTTTGTGGCCTCTGTGCAAATCTAAAATGCGAACTTCAGACACCAAATCTCTCGGTTGGTTGAGGTAATTGCTTTTATTTTATTTATTTATTTATTTTTATTTGAATTCACAATTTTTTGGTCCCTAGAGCAGTAGTCATTACTTACAAATGGCTAATGTCTATAAACTTGAGGGAGTATCTGGTTCCTTTTGGGTTCCCTGGTCCGGGAAGCCATCGAGCCAATGCCTTGAAGTCCAGCAACTCCACACTCAGGTTGAGCGGAGGAGACAGAGCACCTGTCATGGCACAAAAAACAAAAAAACAAAAAAAAACCTGTCATGCCAAAGCAATATAGCAGCAGGGTGTGAGTCAGTTTCAAGTGCTATGAAACTGTCAGCTGAGTCAATTACATTATCATCATGTACAATCCTGAAACCATGAAAACAAATTGTTTTTGCTGCATATTCATTAGGTTGTGATCTAAGACTGTCCGAAAGCTACTGTTGAGCAGATCAGGTCTCAGCTGTAGTTAGCCACCTACTAGCTAACTCTCGCATATCATATCTGCATCACGTGTCAGCGTAACACGCTCAGACAAAAGCGCTATCAGCACTCTTCCTTGTACATGAGCTCACAGATGACCAGACAGATAACCAACTGAATGGGTAGAGTCGCTGTACTGATCTGCTGCTCAAACGGTTTGAACGTGTTTTTTAATCTCCGTCCAATTGCCAATAACTTTAACATTTTTGATCATTTATTGTAGGCCTATTTAATGGGTTTTCAGGCAAAATGGTTGGTATTGGTCAACTCAAAACCTTCTCCATTTGCCTTGACCGAAAGAAAAACATTACAAGCGTGAAACAAGGGAAGAGGAGGGGCTTCCAGAGAGTGTCAGTTTATTTCAGAATACAAAACACCTGCGTAAATGTTTACTACCTCACCTGTCACCCAACATCCAATCCCCCCCTCCCTGAAACTGTTTTATGCATCACTAAGGGGGGCATCCCCACGCAGTCTGTATAATATCTCCTCATTAATGTTATAGAAAGGTAACCTGTTTGAACCAAAGATTGCATGAAAACAAAAGTCAGTAAGTATTTCACATACCACATGCAAACATTCTACCCACAGCACCTTTAACAGCTTGGATTGGATTCTGCCTTTTAGACCTAAATTAATAGATTTGTTTACATTATTACACAGCAGTCATCTGTGAGCCTGAAGAGAAGAGAAGAGACTCTCTGCCAGAGATCAGATTTTCGAGATAAAGATTCGTGCAAATCTGCCTATTTTCAGATAAGCAAATTATCTCTTGTATGTAATATGTAGTCAAATTCATGCAGCATGACTAGGATAGTGTCTTTGTTTAGATTTTGAGAAAAGGAAATCATTTGGTCAAAAAGTTCTTTTAATAGATAATCAACAACGTGTGGCGTGACACGGGCCGACTTGAATCCTGAGTGGATTCTTTTCCCATAACAGCTTTCCTAACTGCCCCTAACAACTGCCCTTTGACTTCCACGAATGAGTTTCAAGTAAACAGGTTTTCTTTTGGGCACAGGGACATGTTTTAATATACTTGTCTGCAGATGTGCTAGGTAGGAATAAAGGTTGGAAAAAAAAATGCCAGCACATTCCTTTAACAACAGAGTGCGGTTGTTAAAGTAGAGTCGAGTGCGTGATTCTCGCTTTGTACCCGCAGCCTCAGGGCCAAAGTAGCGTATTTTGGACACAAATCATGTTTTGACTGGACATATTTTGGGGGAGGGAAGAAACTGCGTCAATGCTATTACGGTCTTGTAGTGTCAGACTATAACTATTGCCATTCATTTACATTTGTGGCATTTTGGCAGACGCCCTTATCCAGAGCGACTTACAATTATCTCATTTATACAACTGAGCAATTGAGGGTTAAGGGCCGTGCCCAAGGGCCCAGTGGTAGCTTGGCAGTGCTGGGGATTGAACTCCTGACCTTCTGATCAGTCACCCAGAGCCTTTAACCACTGATCCACTATAAAATGTCTATCCAAGAATCCCTGTTATTCTATTTTGGCACAGCATATCTGTGATTTTCTTGCATTACTGATTATGCTTGGTCTCATCTTATATGATGTCAGAGTACTGTACGGGTTTATTCATTCGGGGTGGGGGCGGCGGCGTTTAACCACAACCATGTTTAATTAGTAAATATTTGCAGATCACATTTGAACAACCGTCATGAATAACCCTCAAAGCAAACACACTTTCTCTGTGTACTGAGCAAACCAAGTAGTCAGACAAGGAAGTGAATGTCACAACATGGCAAATGTAGTCAAATCAGTCAAGCAAGGTGTGCTTAGAATAGCATGATGGTTTAGAGAAGGGATGAAATTTGACCAAATACCTTAAGTCCAATGAAGTGTTTTAATTACTCTTTACAATACGTAATTGCCCAGCTTGGATTACAACCTGTTAGACTTTACCTCGCCCTATACAGTATTCATACTACTGTGGGCCACACAAAATAAGAGCACAACCTCATATGCGGCTTCTTTTCTGATGTCGGTCGTGCAACTATCTCTGCTTTATCATCAGACACTAAAGCTGATTTGGAAGTAAACGTCCAAATCAGCCTGTACGTCACAATCTCAGCCAGCTAACTTCGGAATAGCATCAGGTTGTTTTTGCACAGAACGTACGGTGGTTGTTGCGTTACCTTCAGACGATGCCAGATAACTCAGGAGCAGGGCCAAAAGAGCGGCTGCCGCGCACGCCATCATGTCGAGCTTCCATCGAGCCTCCGAAGACGACTTCTGCTCTGCAAGACACATATCGTGCATCGAACATTATCGCGTTTAAGCCGAACGTCAGTCGCGTCTAGAATTCTGCTCGACTTCGGAATGTCGATGCCGGTGTAAAAAGTTGGGATGAACATCCCTGAGATACATTGTTTGAGCAGCATGTCCAGGCTGGTCTGTTCTGCAAGTGGGAACAAGCCCAACGATTTCAACCGCTCAGTCTCAAACACACACACACACACACACACACTAGTGGTTTCAATGCGAGAATCGAGCAGATTTACACTCACCAGAAAACAAATGATCTCCAGGCTTTAAGACACATCGTGAAGAAGAAGCGAACACCCTGCCGCTGTCAGAAAGAGATTAATCTGTAGGAGATCGAGTGTGCGCGTATTTGCCTGTGCACCGAGTCCCGGCTCATTCAGCACTCATGATATATGATCTCTATCTGAGGCAACCATCAATATAACCTGTCACTTTGCGTCACAAAGCATCACACAGGAACTTTTTTATTCTCTCTCGTTAGCAAGATTGGCATTCAGGAGAAACAACAAAACAGGACCTTCCTGTCAGGCAGGTGCACCTCACCTGTCCGCATTGCACACAGCCTATACATAAAAAAGATCCGTCCTGAGTGAGGGAAGGGCAAACATCATCCAGAAAAAAAGCATAAACAACAGCGAAGACATGTGAAGGAAGAAGTCGCAGAAGCTGCAATCTTTAGAAAGAAATATTTCGTTTTATTCACTTAGAAATAGAAACTCTAGGTTAACGAGGACAATGCTAGTCATGGACGGGCTAGTCATGGTCAACTCTGTTTATGCGGGCTAGCAGCCAAAAATCTGAGATGCAGAATAAATCAATTCATCAATAAATAAATCATTGAATACGGTCAGCGTGGGTTAAATTCTATGCATATAGGATAGCAGGACCACCACAGTGTAGTGCAGTAATACATCATGTTCGTCATAGTAATGTATTCAAATTCAACGACAGATTTCAAAAAAAAAAAAAAAAAAAAAAAATCCTTTTCATAGAGTCAGCTCCAAAATTATTGGCACCCTCAGTAAAAATAAATAAATATGCATATGGGCTATTTTGAGTTTAAACCTATATAGATGCTGCATAGTTTTGTTTCAACACAACTGAAAAGCCCAAACCCCCAACACACACACACACGAAACCTTAAAGCCGACCCTTCCTTTATATCCTGAAGTTTCTGCACATGGACGTCTCTCTTCGATTCACACCACAGTAGGGTTCAAATCCTGACACTGAGATGGTCGTTGCAAAAGATTTTGTGCTGCTATAACGGATTTTTTTTTTTTTTTTTTGTGATGATTGTTAAGTTTTAACCCCCCGGCAAAGGCAACCAGGCTTTGCTTTGGGCTGATCCTGGTACAGAATTCATGTCACTAATCTTCCCAAAACAGCTCCATGATCCACCACCATAGTTTACAGTATATACTGTAAAAGAGGACATTCGTAACTCCTTACATGGTCAAACAGTTTGATTTCAGTCTCGTCTGGTCTCATCACAACACACGATTCCAACCGTAGGACAACAAATAATTTGAATTAAATGCACTTTAGGGGTGTTCAAGATTTTGCTGCGTATTTCTTCTTTTTATTTGTAGTAGAGGAACTGGGGAAACTTGTCATGTGTAATGTTTATGTTATACCATCATTTTTGTACATTCTCTTGAAGGATGCCAATATTTCTGGAATCGACTGTATATAATAAATGCATAACTACTGGAAGCCTTTCCAGCTTATTATCTTTACTAGCCTAAGCATTCTTTTCATCGCTTAATTACATTGATTCTAGGTGTTTTACTAGATTTCCAATGGTGCATAATTTAAAGGAAAAGGAGCCAGAATAAAAATAAATATGTGCAAGTGTACAATATGGGGATGTGCCGATAATTGGTTGTACAATATATTCCAATATTCAGCACAATATCGATATCATGAACAATTCAAAAGTACCCTGTACTTGTTGCCTGCATGTGGATCTCTCTAGACTTACAGTGGTTCAGTTTGCTTTGCTGCCTATTGGATAAGGTTCGCAGAAATTGTGATAATAGCATAAGTACGGAATAAACACAAAGGGACGTGCGGTTCTAGGAACCGACGTCGGAAATAACAGCACGTCCTGAAGTGCTTTTTTTTTTTTTTATCTTCTTCTACCACAGCGGTTTGCAGATGAATGCATAATGAATCAAACGATAATGCTGCATGTTTAAAACTGCATATGTCTTTAGTAATTAGTCGGTCTCTTCTCCAGTCATTATCCTGTCGAGGTTAGGATCAAAAAAGGTCTTTTGAGGTGGCAGACGTGTCGTAGTTTGAGGAAGGGCAGCACCAACATGGAAGTGTTTCTCCGTTTGGACTCAGAGCTCATTATTTCTGTTGGTTAGCCTTGAGCTGTGATGAACCAGTCATTTGGACAGACCTGAGGATACTTCTGGAACTTTCCATTTAGACATCTAGCCGACGTTCACGCCGAGGCCGACTTGCAGCTTGTCTCCTCTGTGGTTGACGAAGGCCCCCATGATTAGCGTAGCCGGAAGAGGACACAGGCGCTTCTCCAGAACGCCCCCGATGATACACCGGCTGTCCAGCATACCTAACGCGAGATCATCAAGTTTGGATTGAACATCCTCAAAGGAACATTTCATACAGACAATGATCAGTTCCTTATTCATAGTAAAATGAAAGATGTTGGAGATTCTTACCTCTGAAGACCATGTTGGCTTCAGGTAAATCCATTTGGTAGCCAAAAGAGAACTTGGTCTCCTGGGTTCTAGTGCTGGCCTCAAACTCCACTCCGACCTGGATCTGGGAAGACGACTACAACTGTACTGTATGGGTTGCTAGGATTAGGGGTAAGGGGATAAGGGGTTGCTAGGATTAGGCTAACGATAGGGTTGTATACTATAGACGAAATACGACTTCGCAATTAAGCTGCCACCTATTGCATTTATGGCATGCTTTGTGATACACTATATCGCCCAAAATTTGTTTACAACTAATCATAACACTCATGTATGTTTGTTGAACATCTCAATTAAGATTTAATCCACCTTTGCTCCTAAAATAACCTCAACTCTTCTGGGAAGGCTTTCCACTAGATTTTGGGGGCGTGGCTGTGGGGATTTGTGTTCATTCAGCCACAAGAGCATTAGTAAGGCCATGCAACGATGTCTGGCGAGGAGGTCTGGGGTGCAGCCGGCGTTCCAGTTCATCCCAAATGTGTTCAGTGGGGTTTAAGTCAGGGCTCTGTGCAGAACACTTGATTTCTTCCACTCCAATCGTGGGAAACCATGTCTTCATGGAGCTTGCTTTTTGTGTACAGGCGCATTGTCATGCTAGAACAGGTTTGGACCTTTTAGTTCCACTGAAGGGAAGTGTTAATGTTACAGCATACATACATAGACATTCTATACAATTGCGTGCTTCTACCTTTGTGGCAACAGTTTAGGGAAGAACTACATATGGGTGTGATGGCCAGGTGTGCACAAACATTTAGGCATATAGTGTATATTAAAAACATCCAGCTTAATGTGACGTGTATAATTTTGCCCATTGGTTGGATCCTGTTTCTGTTGATCCTAATTTTCGTGATCCAATATGAAGTGCTTTAATAGAAGACTCGTTTTCATATTGGACCTTCTGTGATTATCCTCAAAGGAGAAGTCATATACATTAGAGACCACTGTACCTGCTTGTTGGCTCTATGATAATAGCTGGCATGGGCACCTCCTTTACCAGCATTCAACGTGGCGACCCAGTTGGGACCTGGAATAAAATATCGGAAAAAATCGTAAAAAAAAAATATTCCACTAGTGCTTATTTCGAAAGTTTGTACACATATATCATACTCTAGCTGAGTTACATGAACTTTAGGCACAAAAGAAGTTCAACTACAGAGTGACAGACAGAAGCTGTCAGGCACACAGAGGCAGGAGAGAGCAAGAGTAAACAGGTAAGGCGATTAATAGAAGGTGTTTGTGTATTTCTCTGTGTTTTTGTACTTCAAAATTACACCAGGTCATGTAACAAAACACACCGGACAGGACCGGTCATGACTGATTGGTTCTCTACACTGTATATTAGCTAGCTAGCTAGCTAGCTAGAGTTCAGGGCTAGTTTCTGTCAATCAGCCTCAGAGATGCGTAGATGTGCATCTGTTTTAAGCATACACATGCAGTTGATACGACCTTAATCACATCATTTTAGCTCACTCCCACTTAGTACTGGGCTCAAACTTTTGGTCCCAACTGTTTTCTTGACCTTTTCTCCAAGTACCTAAAAGATGCTAACAGCGATATAGGCTTTGCTCCCTAACCTGAGTATTGTCCAGCGAGGGTGAGGATCCCGCCTTCTTCAGCTCGCCCTCGGTGGTAAACCAACTCTCCTCCAAGAACCAGCTGTGGAGAGACGCTCTGGAGGAAGTGCGCCACCGTGATAACTGTCCCATGAGAAACAAGGACGTAGATTTCAGACAGTGACCCATAAAGATAATTAGAAGGTATTTAAAGAAGAGTAAGAAATGTGAAGCGTTTCAAAGGCTCCATTTCTTATGCTAGTAATTATGATTCATTTACCAGAATACTAGCTATAGCTATATGTTTTGCAACACGCACACTGTAACCATAACAATGTTCTCACCAGTACTAGCTAGTGTCAGCTAACTAGACTGAATTTATTAGATATGTCAATAATAATTAAGGAATTCAATAATCAATGACAGGGTGGTGTGATGTGGCTACTGTTACTGGTACCAGTACCAGTGATTATTTTCCTATATGTTGTAATATAATGTTTTGTTCCTTTTATACCACAGCAATTTGACCATTATTCAAGAACTCATTTTTAGCCATTTACACCGATCAGCCATAATATTATAACCACCTGCCTAATATTGTGTAGGTCCACCTTGTGCCACCAAAACAGCGCTAACCCGTCAAGGCACGGACTTCACAAGACCTCTGAAGGTGTGCTGTGGTATCTGGCACCGAGATGTTAGCAGCAGATCCTTTAAGTCCTGTAAGTTGTGAGGTGGGGCCTCCATGGATCGGACTTGTTTGTCCGGCACATCCAACAGATGAAATTTGGAGGCCGAGTCAGCACCTTGAGTTCTTTGTCATGTTCCTCAAACAATTCCTGCTGAAAGAGGCCACTGCTATTAGGGAACGCCGTTGCCACGAAGGGGTGTACTTGGTCTGCAACGATGTTTAGGTAGGTGGTATGTGTCAAAGTAACATCCATATGAATGCCAGGACACACGGTTTCCCACTGCCTACCGGGAATACCTCACAAGACCTGCTGTTTTGGAGATGTTTTAGACCTAGTTGTCTAGGCATCACAATTTGGCCAATGTCAAAGTCGCTCAGATCCTTACACTTGCCCATTTTTCCTGCTTCCAACACATCAACTTCGAGAACTGACTGTTCACTTGCTGCCTAATATATCCCCCCCCCCTCTGACAGGTTAACCCCACTGTAACGAGATAATCAACGTCATTCACTTCACCTGTCCGTGGATTTAATGTTACGGCTGATCGGTGTATAGTTACATATAATGTTATGTAATGTACGTGAGACAACTTCATTCCTGTCATTGATGCAAAATGTGCATCCTAACTGGACATTGAGATTAAATCCCTTCACAGAGGTTTTCGAGAATCGCACCAGATTCTCTAAAGATGTCCGGGTTGGCCATGGTGATGGCGGCTGTGAAGTCGCTGCCTCGGTACTCGGTCTCAAACTGCCACGTGACAAACTGCGACTGCACAGTCTAAAAAACACGGTTTAATTAAAGTCACTTGAAATCATTTCAACAGATCCAACGTGATATACAACATTTGTACCACATTGGTCGACAACCTGGAATACAGCTTTGGCTCGTATTCGCTCGCTCAGGTGGAATAAAGAGTGTGCGTTCAGGCTGCCAGATGAGTCCATTTCCCCAATGAGCATGGGCGAGCCCTGTGAGCAGAGACGACACTTTATAAACATCAACTCTTATTCATTTTATCCAGCCAGGAAGCAGAGAGTAATAAGCGAAACTGTGCTTACAGTGTCTTTGCAGTCTGTGTCTGATTGTAGGTACTCGACGTGGAAGCGGTACGTCGACGGAGCCACAGCGCTGATGTGAAACGTATGGCTGACCTGGAGTTTTAGGTTATATAAGCAATCACGGGTTTGCAGCAAAAGTCCACATTTACAACGATGAAGATTTAAACTGTTGCATCTACACAAAGCATCCCTTCTTTAAAAAGAAAAAAAAAGGAAAAAGATCAGCTTCTGGTTGTAACACATGCATGAAACAAACCTTGAAAAAGCTGCTTAGGGTTTTGTTTATGACCATTTTCACGCCTTCAACCTGCTGTGGAAACACGTCTAAACACACACACACACGGGGGGGGGGGGGGGGGGGGACAGTTTGACGTCATTTCAAATGATAAACAGTTTCAGAGCCAGCTCAAGGTAATTGAAAGTAAGGAATAAAACGGTTATCAGAAAATACTCGACAACAGGCTGGTGTGATCAGCCCAAAGCTGATTATTTCCCTACACTCTCAAAAATAAAGGTTCTTTACAGCATCATAGGTTCTACAAAGAACCTTCTTCTTGTCATGAACCATTTTTCATTGCATTAAGTTGAGCTATATGATTCTTTGGGGGTTCAAGAAGTTATTTACTTTTTATTACAAGTTCTTCTGAGCAGTGTATTGGCTCTTCAAGTGAAAGTGAACCCTAATTGGTCTTTCTGGGACATGGAATCATTCTTAAGAACCTTACTTTGGTTCCTTAAAGCACTTACTAACTGCTAAGATTTTTAGAGAACTTATGATAACATGGTTTCTTGTGGCACTTATGTGAAGAACCATTTCTGGGTTCTTTAAAGCACCAGGAAATAGACGGTTCTCTAAAGAACTCGGGAGTAAAAGGTTCTTTGCACAACTTAAAAGAGTTCTAATTGGAACCGTTATTTTTAAGAGTGTAATAAAACAGTGTTTTATTCCTCTTACCACAGCCATTTTCCCCAAAGATTCGAATTGTGTGTTATTAACGAGCGTAATGTCGTACTTTCTACCCATTTATAGTTACATTTACCATCGTGTAACATCCACAAAACCAGTTAGTTCCTTCGGAAAGGATTATATATATATATATATATATATATATATATATATATATATATATATATATATATATATCGCTTTGCACAGAGGTGCTTTAACTACCCAAAAAACTGCCCTTATACCTCCATAAGTAAGTTTCGAGTAAACAGACTTTCTGTTCATCTCCGAGAACTTGATTTTTTTTTAATTATTATAATTGTCTGCGATAATCAGACACATGCTGCAGATATAGTTAGCAGGCAATTAGTTTATTCCTCTCATAACACCTTCTGACCAATCAGAATTGAGAATTCGTCAGCGCTGTGGTCTTCACGTGGTATTAACGTGCTTTACTGTTCCACTGACAGTCCCAGGTGGATTTGTTTCACCTTTGCAGCTACGATGAAGGCCGTCAAAGCTGCCTGGGTTTGGAAGTCTTCCATCCCTCTTGTCCCACCTCGACAGGGGTCTGTCCTGGGGGAAAGGGGAATTCTGACGCCCAGGGCGAGATGACAAGGCCAATACGCTGCCCATGAGGAGACGCTCACTCACTTCCAGCCTGATCTGGCCAAATTATCTGTAAAAAAAATTAAATAATTTATATTGCAACATGCATGCTCAGAAAAGTGTGGATATTTATATATTAGTAGAATACATAACCAAATATTATAATACTACTAATAATAATAATTGCATTTAATCCAAAAAAAAAAGATGTTTAGGAATAAAAGTGATCCATATGACTGTTCATATATGAGGTAATAACATAACATTTGCACTCATTTGTACCACTTACTGTATTTGAGCATGGAACCTTTGAACACCGCCTGAACAAAATCACATTCTAACATTTATTAAATTTATTACCCATTGGCTTGGGTTTAAAAATGGAAACGAGTTCAATTTGAAAGGATGCTGAGAGATGCAGGAGGCAGTGCTCTGAAATAGAACGAAGCAAAAGGACCGTATCCCAAATGCGTTTGTTTTTCTATAACTAGTGCACTACGTAGGGCGTATCAACCTTGCCGTCATATACAATGTAGCGCACTAACGTAGAGCGCACAGAGCTGTTTAGGATTCAGCCCAGATGAGCACTCCGGCGAATTGACGTCGGGTGTAACCACAAAATATTCCCGACCGGACAATCAATCACTAAACATGATTCCGGTTTGACACGAATAAATATATATGTATTTTAAACAACAATACGCTTTTCTTAATTTATACAATATTGTAGTGCCACAGAACACTGTAACGTTTTAATTCCATCGTGCTAGGTTACGTTTTACAGTATAGCAGACATTTTTTAAAAAAAATCTCTGACGTCGGAAGCTAGGCTAGTCCCGTACTTCCGGTTTCCCCGTACCTTATTATCAACATGGCGGACGAATCCATTAGGAAAGTAGTTTCTCAAATACCGCTTTTAAAAACCAATTCTGGGCCGAGAGACAAAGAGCTGTGGGTGCAAAGACTGCGAGAGGAATATTTGTCTCTAATTAAGGTAAGACACATTTGTTTATTTATTTATTTAAATATATATTAACCGTGTTTAGTTAAAACAATTCCAGCTTGTCACTCATACGTGTCATTTCTGCACAGGCTTAATCCCAAACTGCTCTTTACAGGATTTATAGTTCACTACAAAGTGCGCAGTGTTCAGTTATACCCAGTGTAGTGCTCATATACAGTGATTAGTGATGTGTTTGACTGTCTGTTTATAACAGGGAACTAAGATTAGATACTTAATCTTATATAGTCTTAAAGTGTGTGTGTGAGAGATGTATGTCTGATGTGAAACGTCTCTGTATTTCCATGTGTTGCAGTATGTTGAAAACAACAAAGCAGCTGATAACGACTGGTTTCGTCTAGAATCCAATAAAGAGGGTACAAGGTAAGACATGCTCGAGAAATCGTGACGTCGAATGACGTCATAGATGAACTGTTTGCATATTGTTTCGTCATGATTTTATGATCAGAGTATCACGCTGATCTGAAGACGGTTACGATGGAACAGAATCGTGTTTATTCGCATAGGAAACAATAGACTAGAACTAATGAAGGTTGAAGCGTGAAATAGAATTAAATGAATTGAGCAGGCTGTATAGAACAGAGTAGAAAATAACTAACGTTAGAGATTGAAAGGAACGAATAGGAAATTAATAGAATAGGGATTGCTCGTTTGCGTGTTGTCGTCACGATTATCTGAGTAGCAGCGTGTCATAGGAGGAAGGGTTGTTAAGGCAGTCTGAAGACCGTTCGAAATAGAATTGAGTTTTATTAGAAGAATGTAGAATGGATTAATATGGAGTGAGTAGAATCGAAAAGGATGAAAAGAGTAGAATAGATTGAAATAGAGTAGAATAACTAGACTAGTTTAATCGTAATAGAAGCTAATAGATTATATAATGAATGAGTAGGGTAGAATAAAATAAATTGAATAGGCTGAACAGAATATTGTCCGAGTAGAAAAATAACTAATGATGAGAATGAATAACTAATGAATAATTAATGTCGAATGGAATGAATAGAAAATGATGAGAGGAGTATAATAGAATAAAATAGAATGAATAGATGTCGTCACGATTCTGAGTATCGATGTGTCATATGAGGAAGGATTGTTAAGACAGTCTGAAGACCAATAGAATAGAATTGAGTTTTATTAGAATAATTACCGAAGATTATAACTAATGAATAGTGTAGAACGGAATAAAATAGAACAAAAGAGGTTGAAAAAAAAGTAGAGTAGAATAAATAAACTGGTTTTTATCAGAATAGAAGATAATAGATTATAATTAACGAGGAGAATAGAATAAAATCCAATGAATATGAGGCGTATAGAATATACAGAATGACTAAAATTAGATAGAAAAGGATGCAATGGATAGAATAGAATAAACAGAACGAATAGAATAATATCAAATTAATAAAGTAGAACGAATAGAGAAATACAAAAACGCTAGAATAGAGTTCTGTCAGAAAATATCATTTAAAAATTTTTTAACATTTCTTCTAGAAAGAAGTCGCCTTGGGTCATGGCACCACATCTAATTCTACAGCGTTGTACATATTTCTACAAGAGCGTCAGTGAGGAGTCAGGAAACTGACGTGAAGGAAACAGTTACGGATGGAATAACTCGGTGGTTCTCAATCAGGGGGGCGCGGAGAGATGGGAAGGGGGTGCAAATTGTTTTCAAGTCAAAAAAAAAAAACACAGACAGGGCATTATTTGGGTACTCGGTGTATTTTATTGCTTTTCAAATAGAATGTGCATAAATGGAAAAACCCCACATTCCCTGTCCCTCTGTATTTACTTTTTGCAGGGGAGAGGCGGAGCTTAGCCTGCCTTTTATCTAGCTGTCAGTGCAGACCAGTGTTGCCAACTTAGAGACTTTTCAGACCCCTTTAGTGACTTTTGCACACGAAAAAGGTGCCTAGCGACAAATCTAGTGACTTTTTGGACAAACCTTAGCGACTTTCCAAATGTCCGCGGTACTGTCCTGGAAGCGTGAAGTCTTTCTTAACCGCTGCACTCACACCTCTCTCTGCATCTGCTCTGTTCAGTGAGAGGCCGAGAGCCCGAGATTTAACAACGTCATAGATAACGAGACGCGCCCTTCGTCCCAATTTACATCATTCAAATGTGAATATTTCTAGAACGCAAGACGAATGGAATGCATCATGTTTTACATGTAAAATAGTCCACGTTATTACAGCCTAGTTCTCTTGTTCAAAGTAGTTCTAGTGTTCAGAAACGTTTTTTGATCATTCATGTTCCATACGTGTCCGTTATATAGTTTTATAAAAGTTATATTTAAAAAATCATAAAAGTTATGAAAAGTAATTTTAAAAAAAATCTATCTATCTATCAAAAACAGATTATAGATTAGGTTATATATAGACAGATTTTATATAGAATAGATCATTATACCTGGTCTCCTTCAGTATGGGGGGGGGGGGGGGCGTGCCACATGATAGGGGAGGCTTTTAGTTACAAAAGGTTGAGAACCTCTGGAATGACTCATGGCAGCATTTGGATTTGAAAAAAGCGACCTGATCTGTGCGATAAAGTTGGCGTGTAGATAAAACGAACTCTTCTTTGCAGGTGGTTTGGAAAATGCTGGTACATCCACGAACTTCTTAAGTATGAATTTGACATGGAATTCGACGTAAGTACGTTTACCTACAAATCTGCGAGCCATATACTGTAGATCCACGTGTTCTTTAAAAATAGCTCCTGCTCGATGCTTTCTAAAATCCAACTCTGATTTAAGATTCCAGTCACGTATCCCGCTACGGCGCCTGAAGTGGCGATCCCTGAACTAGATGGCAAGACGGCGAAGATGTACAGGTCAGGATTTTTTTTCCTTTCTTTCTTTTCTTTTACTGATTCTTCTGTTTCCTTCCTGAAGCCAAAGTGGTTTGGAGAATGACCATTTTATTTCATCCTGAAAGAGGGGGTAAGATCTGCTTGACGGATCACTTCAAACCGCTGTGGGCGAGGAACGTGCCGAAATTCGGACTGGCTCACCTGATGGCGCTGGGAGTAGGTGTCTTTATTCGAGTTGATTGAGATTTGAATTGATTCAGAACGGATTCGTCGTACATGTTGCGTATTTCACTTCGTGGTGTTCTTGCTCTCCTCAGCTCGGACCCTGGCTTGCTGTGGAGATCCCAGACCTCATCTCTAAGGGGATAATACAGCACAAAGAGCAGCAGGGCAGCTGAAAATTTGAAATGATGCCGAATGATGCACCTGTCTTAACATCCTAACCGGCTAAATGATCAGCCTGGCAATGCCACACACACAAACACACACACACACACACACACACATTGTACAACGTGACTGAAAATCCACACACGGATTGTAAAGAAAGAAAACTGTTGACCCGAATTTGGGACCAGGCTAGATTATGGACTTCTTGTAAATGTAAAATGTTTTTTGTGTGTGCGTCTTCAACCCTGAATTAATGACACCAGATTAAACCAAGATAATGGCATTATAACTTGTGTTGCTCATTATGAATTTTCCTACATTCCTAATTAATCATGTAATCATCTGAAATTGTCAGAAAGTGACACGGTGGTGCAGTGCGTATCATTGCCACCTCAAAGCAATGATGTGTTACCCTCCGTGGCTCCACTCGTCAGCCAAGAAAAGGAATCTGAAGCTACAAATGGACACACAATCAAACTAGACAGTCAAAAGTAAGGAAATGTCCAGGTGCCATCTCTTCAATCTTCACCTGCCCAGTTTGGTTGAATCTGTGCCCAATTGTAGCCTCAGAGTCCTGTTCTTGGCTGACGGGAGTAGAACCCGATGTGATCCTCTGCTGTTGTAGCCCATCTGCTTCACGGTTTGACCATGGTGCGTGTTCCGAGATGCTTTTCTGCTCACCACGGATGTAAAGAGTGATTATTTGACTTACTGTAGCCTTCCTGTCAGCTCAATCCAGTTTGACCATTCTCCTCGGACCTCGAGGAGTTTCCGCTCACTGGATGTTCTTTGTTTGTTTTTGTTTTTTTTTGTGACATTCTGTGTAAACTCTTTGAAAATCCAAGGAGATCGGTTTCTGAAATACTCAAACCATCAAAAAACAAATCATCAAACAACCAACCATGCGAAAGTCATTGAGATCCCCCCAATTCTGATGTTTGATGTGAACATTAACTGAAGCACTTGACGTGTATCTGCATGGTGTTTTTTTTTTTTAATGCATTGTGCTGATTGGATAATGGCATGAATGTCCAGGTGTACAGGCGTTCCTTTTAAATACAATACCCTTGGTAGCTCTTCCCTTAAAAATGTAAGAAAATATGAATCATAGTTTTCCAATATTGTTTTATTTAGTTCATGAAGGGAGATCAAATCCATTGCATTTAACAGTCAACACTAAAACCTGATTAATAGGAGCTCAGTTTTGGGAAAGAAAGAAAAAAAAGATTGTCGATATAAGACTAGGATTATCACTATTTCATGGCAAGATATAACAAGGCAGTGAATGGAAGAAAAATTCTCTAAAACTATTATAATATTTTCATTGTCCATGTATGCAGATGTCACCTTAAAAGTCATATAACTTTGTATTATCCCAGAGATGCACAGAACAAATGTGATGTAAACAAATTTGCATAGATATCAATATGGGTTCTAAAGGCTAATGTGCAATAGAGGTTGTGCAGTTTGAATGAACCTGAGTTCCTTCCTGGTATCTTTGTTTATATTCACAAGAGTGAACATTTCATTGTATTTTGGCATTGTGTCTTGTGGCATTGCAGCACATGATTACATCTGTCCGGTCAAACATTGAAAGTGTCCATAGATGCTTCCATAGAAAGCTCTTTTCAAGCTGTTTATTACCGTGAATTCATTCATCTTCAGTGTGACGATGCTTTCGTTCGTTAAATGAAATAAAACTTTCATTTATAGCTTTGAAACGTGACTTTTGTATGCCAAGTCATCATTTATTCCCAAAAATGTACTCGCGATTTAAAGTTCACGGTCGAAATTTCGCAGATTTTGTCCAGTGGCGAGTGGTGAGCTGGCTCGATGAAAAGAGCCGGAGGGGGTGGAGTTAAAATAACACAAAAAAACTCCTTTAAGGTCATAAAGTCAAATCGAGTTGCAAGTCAAGGGGCAGATTTAAGAAAGTGACTTATAGATTTGTGATTCATACAATCAGAAAGTTGCATGACACAATAACTCAATAACATAATACAATAACTTCTGACAGGAAATTACCTCCGTAGTGGAACAACCTAATAGTGGCACCCAAAAAGCAGAGTTTTCAGCATAACACCATATGAACATCTTCATATTTAAAAAGAGGGTGATATTAAACCACCTAAAAGACTAGGGTACTAAGACATATTCAATTATCTAATTAAAGAAAGTGCTAGAATAAAATGGACAGGTTAAAAATCCACAATTCCCCCCATTCCCCAGAGATGTTTGGTTTCCCAAGTTGCTTTAAGAGGATGTGCCCTTGATAAAAAAAAAAAAAATCATTATATGCCCAGCGATGAACCGGGGTATATCCGTCAGTGTTCCTGGGATTGGCTCCGGATCCACCGAGGCCCTGACCACGATAAAGTGCTTACTGAAGATGAATGAATGAATATATCACTATATCAGAACATCTCCCTATTACGGTATACTGCTATGTCGTTCTATCATCGTACTCTGGTTCGGACTTCCTAGCCCCAGTGATTGCACTTGTGTTTGGTCATCAGCGTGCAGATAGTTTCCCCACAGCCCCAGCAGGTCTGAACATTATGCTCGGGAACTATTTTCCACTTGCACAGCTGGCACACTTGCGGGTTGGCGGCAGCAGCGGCGGCTTGCGGGGATTTCTGGGCGAGTAACTGTTTGAGCTCATTCAAAATGGTGGTGCTGGGTGCCAACCCGATATCGGTCACCTCGATGCGTTTGGGGTCCCACACGCAGTCTTCCTCCAGGCCACTGGGAACAGCCTTCATACCACATTTGGGTGGTACCCAGGCCGTGTCGTAGCCATTACTATGCCAGGTCTTCTGCATAGGGTGGTTATCTTTGTCAATTTTCTTGACTTTTCCACAGTCGACGCTCAGCTTCAAGACCACGCGATCGGTGACGTGAGAGTTCAGAGGGTAGCGCTCGGCTTTCTTCTGGTTGCGGCTCACGTAAACCCCAGGCCCCAACATCCCATCTCGGGACTGACGGAAGCCATGTTGGATGATATGGCGCGCTGCTTGGACGTTGGTGCCGTGGTACATGGTGTAATGCCTGCCAGATTTGGCCGCTTGTTCCGCTCTGAGGTGGCGATCCTCATCGTAGTCCACTTCCCAACCATAGAAAGTGACTGACATCTTTTTTTATTAATATTATTTTCTCTGTACCAAAAGAAATAAAAGTACATTGCAATAAGCTGATAGTGTAAATTCTACAGGAGTTCAAGTCAAGTCTATTTATCATTTTCACAGTATGCCAGGACATACAGTTGTGCTCATAAATTTACATACGCCTTGCAGAATCTGCAAAATGTTGTTAATTTAAAATAAATAAATGAGATAATTAAAGGGGTCATATGATGCTTTTTAATATTTTCTTTACCTACAGTGTGCAATGTATCTGTTTTTGCATGTATAAGATCTGCAAAGTTACAAAGCTCATAGTCTCCCACAAAGGAATTTATTCTAACAGAGAACACTACTCCAGACCTGCCTAAAACACCTCGATCGGAGTCCAGATATTACGTCCGCGAACGTCTACATCACAGTTTGAAATATCAGCATAATGCCGCCATCATTTTTAATTAATTTATTTTTTTTTAAACTGTATGTTTTATGTTGTCACTTCAGGACATCAAATTATGAAGAAGACAAATTAAACCATTATAACATCATATCTGAAAGTCTAAGAGAGTTACACAATAAAAAATTGGTTCTGATTGATCTGCTCGATCATCCGCATTTTCAGAATCTGAACTCTCGAACTGATACGGTAAAACCGACGACATTATTAACTGTGTTTATAATTGCTTTAGAAGCCTTGGAAGCTGAAGCTCGCGATTATGGTAAGGGGCATTACATTTCAGACACACGCTTGAGGTTTTTGGCCAATCACAGCACAATTGGTCAACTGGCAAATCAGTATGTGAAAAATAATGTTTTTTTTGTTGTTGTTTTTTACATTAAAGCATGTTAACCTATTCTATTACACCCAATAAACAAAAATAATGAACTTTTAAAATCATCATATGACCCCTTTAAAATTGCATTTAGTTTTTTATTTAGTCCTGCCCTGAATAAGGTATTTCACATAACAGATCTATACATATAGTCCACAAGACACAATAATAACTGAATTTACACAAATGAACCAGTTCAAAAGTTTACACACGCTTGATTCTTAATACAGTGTGTCATTACCTAGATGACCAACGACTGTTTTTATGTTTTGTGATAGTTTGTGATAGATTGTTCATGAGTCCCTTGTTTGTCCTGAGCAGTTAAACTGCCCACTGTTCTTCAGAGAAATCCTCCGGGTCCTGCACATTCTTTGCTTTTCCAGCATCTTCGGCATATTTGACCCATTTCTAACAGCGGCTATATGATGTTGAGATCTTTTTACACTGAGGACAACTTAGGGACTCGTACACAACTATTACAAACGGTGAAAACATTCACTGATGCTCAAGAAGGCAACACGATACATTAAGATCCAGGGAGGGGGGTGTAAACTGTTTAACAGGATGATCGGTGTAAACTGTTATTACTCTTGTCTTCTGCGAAACATGTAAGAAATTGCATGTAGCTTCTGAAGGGCTACGGAAGTCCTAAGAGGCCATGCATTATTCATTTTTTTTCTGTTGTTTTCTCGTGATCCCGACATAACAAAAGCTGTTTTCTCATGGTGTAATTTTATTGTGAGAAAATCTCCTCCATTGTGAGTGGGACTGGTGTTACATGCATGTTGGCATCGTCGCCATGATAAATGTAATAACTGCCAGCTGCAGAGATGGAGTTTATCTCCACATTAAGAGAGAGAGGGATGTCCCCTTCTCAAGTATCAGACACTAATGTGGAAGTCGTCAGTCCTGCAGGGATGATGTATTTTTCTAGGCCACGTAGAAGTTAGCATCACCCTGGTTCCCTTGACAAAAAGCCAATAGGATTTTTCTATTGGCTTTTGAATTATTGCTGAAAACAAGCTCTGTGACCAACAAAAGTTTATGATTCTTACATATTTCATTCATTAAGATAAGATTCATAAGATTTTGAAGCCTATACACTCGCCAGAAGTAAAAAGCTAATGTTGGGCTATAAACGAACTACACCACGGTCGCATGACTTCAACGTCATCACCGCTACGCTTCCGACAACTCTTTCAATCTTTATTTAAAAAAAAACAACAACAACAACAATTCAATTGGGAAATACTATAAATTGAGCAATCTACAAGTTGGAACGTTTGAGTAGCAAGAGCGCGAGTATAAACACAACGAGATGATTTTACTCTTCGGCGTGATGACGTTTAATGTCCGCGACAACTTCTGTAGTTCCATTTAACCACTTGTTAGCAACCGTCTTTTTCAAGCTTTTTTAAAAAAAATCCTGAGTGAGGTATTACTGATGTATTTTACGGCGTTGTATAAAACGTGAACATATATTCAGCTTTTGTTAACCACAGACCTTAATTCAGGCATTAAACAAACAAACAAAAAAAACATTCAAAAAACCCCATTGACTTCGGGATGATGGATGTCTAGTACATATGAAAATTAAGTCGAGATCACGAGAAAACAACAGGAAAAAAGTAATAATGCATGGCCGCTTAGGTCTTCCGTAAAGGGCAGTACTAAATAAACAAAAAATAATAATAATAAGATCTTTAAACAAAATAATAACAGAGGTACACTCCCGGAACATACTGTGCTGACGTCAGAGGAGGCAGACAATTGTTTACGTCTCACAGGAATAAGGAAAATACAACACCGACCAACAAATTAGCACCAGAAGTACTAAACACATCATACTTCTTTTTTTCCCCCAAAAAATATAAACATATTTAATGTGTTTCAAGGATTTCAAGTGGGGGTTTAATTATCTAATGAACCTTTACAGAACCCTATAAGAGTGTAGGTGAGAATAAATAAGTTCGAGACATGAGCTTCAAAAACTGAAGCAAATAATTCATAGAGAGAAAAGAACAAACCCGAACAATATACAAAACACATCCGAAAAAGTGTCAAGAAATAAGCACGACATATACACTGACCTGGTTTGAGTGCTCCTTCTCAGCCGGCATATGTGCCAGGAAACTTTCGTTTTCGTTTCATTTCAGCTCCAAAAGTGGCCTTTCCTCTTCCTGTAACTGAAAACGATACTCTTCCATATCCACTTATTTAAAGCAATAACTTTAGGAGTGTCTATTATATACTTATGTATTATAATCCATTCTAAAAACAAGAGCTACAGACAATCAAATCAGATTTGAGTAATTACTACTACTACTACTACTACTACTTATTATTATTATTATTATTATTATTATTATTATTATTATTATTATTATTATAGGTAACAAACCCACTGCTTTGAATGGAACCTGGAAGCTGCCCCAAACCTACACAAGGCACTGTTTTGTGACTTGTGGAATATAGCTAATTAAGTACAATATATACAGCGAAATTTCTTCCATCAAGTGTCCAAACAATGTACCTTGTAAACTCCTAGTGCACTTTAACAGCTTTTAGCATCATTTCAGACACAGCCCTGGCCACTGTCATAGACCTTCATTCCACCTGGGTCACTTTAGTTAGTAGGAAACTCAATTGAAAAAGCTTGTCTTAACATAAAATATTCGCATCAAACCGAAATGTTCACCTGCGGTGAATATTTAGATGCATTCTGATTATATTGACGCTTTTCGTGGATGAGCGAGCGTCCTGTGCGCTTGATATTAGAAGACTAAAGTTAATGTTGAGTTACTGGATATCAGTAAAGGGACATGATGAAACTCGTTGAATTAAAAAAGTATTGCTTTCTTTTGTTCTTTCTGTCCTCATTTCTCTCTCTCTCTCTCTCTCTCTCTCTCTCTCTCTCTCTCTCTATTCCCTATTGTCCGCCTGTCACCCTGACAAAAAAAATAATAATCATAATAATAAAAAGAAAATCATCAACGATACATGCGCAACTAATTCCAGGCACGTCGAGAGCACAAATCACAAAATCTTTCAGCGGTCATAAAATATTTTTGGATTTCGATGCATTATTATACATCATAAATCATGCCACACTGCTCTACCCTACAGGGAAGTGCATGTACGTTCAAGTGCATGCTTTTAAAAGTAAAAAGTATCGGCAATACTGGCCCTGTATTTACTTAGTATTGGATCGATACCACATTTTGTACCACCTCTAGTGTGTACACTTAGCCCTAGCCATGGTTTCCACCCGGACTCATCTCATTGTTACTCTTCAAACCGATTTGCTAAAATTTGTAAGCTAAAAAACGGTATTTAATAATAATAATAAAACAATAGTTGTTTTTCAGTGGACGTGTAAATATTTGGTACATGTTATATTATGTGGTTTGTTTGATTTTGGTCTCATTTGCGGCTCTTTATATCGAAAGGGAAGGAAATTTGTGTTGGCTGTGCGGTGGCTAGGTAGCGAATTTGCATCTCTCTCTCTCTCTCTCGCGCGCGCGCTAGGCTTATCATACAAAAGAGCTGTAAAAGCTCAACCACTAGCTGTCTATTTTTAACCTGTTAATCTTTATCCTATCCCCCTCTATCATCAGTAGCGCTCCACGCTTCCTCTCTCCCTTCGAGACGCTTCTAGAAAGATAAATAAAATGGAATCGAGGATGCTCGGGAGGATTTTCCTGTCCCGGTGAAGCGCACTCTGAGAGAAGTGTGTACTGGTGAAGATGTCGGAGAGGCTGGAAGTGCTCTTGGTTGGAGAAGGGAACTTCTCCTTCTCGGTGGCTGTGTGTGAATCGGGTGAAGTTGCGAGCATCACCGCGTCCTGCTTACAAACCGAGCAGCAAGCCGTGGCTCAGGAACACGCTGCCCACAACATCCAGCGCCTCCGAGACCGAGGTGAGACTTTCAGCATCACCGTATAGTACCATCATCTCCTCAAGAGCTTTAAAACAACAACAACTATAGACTTCCATACTAAATAGTAGCCGGGATAGCACGCGACCAACGCGCGTTGCCATGGCGACACTCTATCCCGCATACTCACGTACTATGTTTTCAGACTTTCCTATATAAATATGTGCTTTGCATTGAAGCATGCTTTGTTTTATTTCTCTCTCTCTCTCTCTATATATATATATATATATATATATTAATTAACAGCTTAAAGGTGTTATTGTTTCCTATTAGTATAAAATGTCTCAGAACAAGTGTTCTGGTTTGGAAACCTGACTTCCGGTCCGGAGTGTGTGACTTCCGGTCCGGATGGTTATAATGCCCCCAGTATAGTGACAGGGACACTATACTGTAAAAACAAACAAACAGCATTTTGGATGAGACGTTAAACCGAGGTCCTGACTCTCTGCGGTCATTAAAAATCCCAGGACACGAGTAGGGGTATAACCCCAGTGTCCTGTCGAAATTCCCCCACTGGCCCTTCTGTATCATAGCCCCCTAATAATCCCCATCTCTGAATTGGATACATCACTCTCGTCTTCTCTCCACTAATAGCTGGTGTGTGATGGGCGTTCTGGTGCACTGACGCCACCGTCACATCATCCAGGTGGATACTGCACACTAGTCGTGGTCGAGGAGATCAAACCACCCCTCCCCTAGAATGTAAAGCATTTTGAGTGTCTAGAAAAGCGCTATGTAAATGTAACCGTAACTAACCGACATTAGAATGATTCCTGCTCCGCCCATGTTCATGAAGCTCCACCCCCAGGATTTACCATAGCCAGTAGAGTGTCTCTAAAATGACTGACAGGAGTCGCAGCCGCCACAAGCAAGCGTTCCCGAGCCATGACTAAATCCATCGGGGGGTTTTTTTCAACTTATTGTCTTTTTGTTTTTAAATCATGTTCTAAATATCTTTCAGGTTATTTATACAAGTAAGGAGTGAAAAAATAAAAAGACTGTTTGATCGTTTGATAAGCAAAAAAAATTTGACTTTTGATTCTATGTTTTGGATATTAAACGGCAGTGCACGCCAGGAGCACAATGCTTCGGGGCATGCTTTTGTAGGAAAATAATCAGTGACGACGACTTCTTATATCACAGTTCGCCAAAAGTTACAATGATTTATTACTTGAAGAACATGCTTCGACATGGGAATTTTTTTGTACATAGACTTGTATGCTTGCGTGGGCTTTACTACGGTGCCTGTCATTTTTTCCTCTTGTGAAGGGTGATAAGTGGAAGGATTTGCATCCTTTTGTCCAGTGAATTGTGTTTCCTGGAGTTAGTTGCTATGGAACAGCCTCAATGCATACTCTCACTAATCTGTATACACACAGGTTAGTGCATACAGATTATACAGTGTGTTTGTGTGTGTGGTTTTTAGGCTGTACAGTGCTTTTTGAGGTGGACTGCACATGCCTAAATGAGCACGAGGTCATCCGGCGCCGTGTCTACGACCGCGTCATTTTCAATTTTCCTCATTGTGGGCGGAAAAGCGGCGTCAAGAAGAACCGTACTCTCCTGGCCAAATTCTTCATAAGGTCAGACGTCTTTCTCTTTTCTTTTCTTTTCTTTTCTTTTCTTTCAAAGGGCCGTAAAGGCTTTGTTTAGACATTATGTGAGCCTGTGAGGGTTACACAACAGCTAAGAATGTTTAACACGGTCGCTTGTGATGCTGCACGCGAACTCTCGAGCTTGCACAATGGTTTTTGTGATGTTTTTTTGTTTTTTCCTTTCTAGCTGCGCTGAAGTGCTCAAGGCCGGCGGAGAAGTGCACGTGGCTTTATGCAACGGCCAAGGAGGCACTCCATGTGACAACCCGATGAGAGAATGGCACAACAGTTGGCAGGCGGTCGCCATGGCAGCCGAGGCCGGCCTCATTCTCAGCGAGATCCGTCCGTTCGATCGCGACAGATATCAAGGTTACAAATGCACGGGTTACAGGTAAGCGGCCATTTTGCCCTAAGTGCCTGTAAGTTTAACCTGTGTATCAAGTCATAGCACATTTCCTTTTTCTTGGAATATTTCCAAAGTCATTTCCAATGACTCAGTTTCTGTAATGCACGTCAAAATTAATTTGGATATAGTACAGAGGTTATAATAGAAACAAACAAAAGTAGGGGTTATAGCCGATCTTCTCTTGCAATCACTCTTACCTGAGTGCACACGCAGCTGACCAGGAGTATCGCCAAGCACAAGAATAGGGTTTGAGATTATATACAAAATGTAACCAGTATTCATCTTCTTTTTTATTTATTTTTTTATTTTTTGGATGCACTCGTATTTCATATTCCTGAAAGGAAGAAAAAAAAATGTAAGGCACGCATATACGCTCATCAGCATGGCAGTGAATAACTGCATGGCTTTGAGATGAGGCTTATTACATGCTCTTTAATCCCTCTGTAGGAGTCAGGATAAAGGTTTTCATGCAGAAGGGGGGCTGAACCACATTTTTACCCAGAGCTTGCCGTACACAATGCCCGAGAAACTCAAAATGGACGTCGCAATCGGGAAGGAGATGGTTCGTTTTGAGCTTCCCCAGGAGTTGAGCGAATATGTGAACAGGTAAGTGTTAAGATCTTAGATACACTATTTCCATAATTCCATCATGTCCTGGAAATTCATCGATTATTTTTCCAGTTATGGAAAAACAACATGAATATATATATATTATAGAGATATTAGGAAGGTTCTGGAAAGTTAGGCTGTTAAGCCACATGGATTGTATACTGTACAGTATATTCTCAGCTGAAAGTGAGGGGGGGAAAAAACACAGCAAGGTGAGGATAATAATGAATGACGTTGATTGTTTTCCAAGAGCAGCATGTTCTGAAGTGTTTTATTCCTCTTGTACAACAGAAATTTGCCAACAATTACAATCACAGCACTGTGGTATAAGGAAACCGAAAATCACATGAGGGTCACTGTGAAGAACCAATTACTCCGCAGAGTGAATACTTAAATATATTAAGTTGACCAGGGAAATACTATCGAGACAATCATTTTAACATTGGACACATGGTCAGAGGTTAGTGTAGTTGGAAAGCTGGGTATATTTATTGGGGCGGTGGGGGCTTAGCAGTTAAAGGCTCTGGGTTACTGATCGGAAGGTCGGGGGTTCAAGCCCCAGCACTGCCAAGCTGCCACTGTTGGGCCCTTGAGCAAGGCCCTTAACCCTCTCTGCTCCAGGGGCGCTCTATCATGGCTGACCCTGCACTCTGACCCCAACTTCCTGACAGGCTGGGGTATGCGAAGAAAACAGTTTCACTGTGCTCTACTGTATACGTGACCAATAAAGACTCATTATCATTATTATAAATTTTCTGGACTTCATTTTTGTCATTCAGCCTGACTATTGGTCATATTCTGCTTGGTCCTTTGGAGGGGATTCTGACTAGTTAAGCATGCCTCACTTCTTTTTTTTTTTTTTTTTTAACCAGCCACTGGTCTCTGTTCGAGTAAGAATGTATAGTTTAGTAAACCCTCTGATCAAATGAATGTTGGTTGAAAAAAAGCTTTGTGTAAGAGTGTGTTGGTTTCAGTCAGTCAGCTAGGGGGTCATATCATAGGTATGTATCCTGTTTAAATGCCAGAGAGTTTCCAGCAGAACCAGTAAGCCCCATAGGAACATGTGAGACATCTTAAAGATGAAGTCCAGTCACCTTGAGTCACTCCTGCTAGGCAATCCAGAATGCCCTGAATGACTGGAACTTAATAGTCATGCTGTCAGTCTTTCCTCTCTATGGCAGGGATTTCCTCAGTCGGCAGTCGCGCCATCCTGTGAAACTTGTGCTGGAGCAGTTGCTCAGAGAGATCAAATCCTCGTGGCCTGTGTGTTCAGTGAGCGGCAGCTTTCCAGAGTTGCTCAGCTGCTCCCAAGAGAAACTCCGGGCTTGCGGCTCAAACCTGAGCTCCTCTGAAGTGTACTGGATCAAGCCAATTGAGACTCATCCCCTTGACCAATGTGAAGATAGTGAGAAGGATTGTGAGCCAATGGAGGAGCAGCAGTTCCCCAGCAGTAGCTATATGCTACGGCCATCTTTGTTAGTGCATGCGGAGGAAATTATGCAGCGTGAGGATTTTAGCCCCGGTACCATCTATGCGCTCAGTGGGTTGGTTTATCAAAGAGTTCCCATCTCTCCAAACCGCTCCCCTGTTTTCCATCAGCTTCTCCTCATCGCTGTTTTACCTTCTGAATCCCAACCTGTCCAGAGTCTCCAAAATAATCTGGAAGCTTTGCTTTCTCATTACGACGTCTCGTTTGAGAAGGAGGATCTAGGTGAGGAGCATCGAGCGTGGCTCAGTTCTCGGGAGCTCCACAATTTTGGCCAAATAACTTGCGTCCCCATTCCTCGAGCTGAACGCCAGGTCTGTAAAAGCTCCGTTTTGACCTTGCTGCTAAATCTGGACCACCTAGCAACCCTGATCTTCTCGATCCCTGACTGGCGTCTACTGTGGACTTCGGATCCACGCTTCCTGGCAAGTTTTGAACCGGGTATCCAGGTGCCTTCCCCATTTCAACCGTTCTCACTCTACCCACCGAGTTACACCCATGACGTGAGCTTCTGGATGGAGCCAGACACATTTGACGAACTTGACTTTCACGAGGCAGTCCGCATAGCCACGTGTGGAGCTGTAAGGGACCTACAGCTGGTAGACCGGTTCCGCCACCCTCACATGGGACACGCTAGTCTGTGCTACCGGTTGGCATACCAGTCACCGGATCGCGCCCTGTCCCGCACCCGAGTGCTGGACCTGCAAAACCAGCTGCGCATGTTGCTGCCTCTACGCTTGAATATCACCCTCCGGTAAATCCAGGAATCCTCAAGAATGCAAGAACATTACGCAAGTACCTCACCCTAAGGTAAACACGAGAGGAGCCTTACCAATAATGGTTACACTGGAGATTTTCTTTTGGACTTGGGTCCAGATATCCAATCAACCATTTTTTAAATACTTCTCATGGACATCAATCTTTATTTATTGAATTTTACAGGTCATATTTTTATTACAGAGATCCTGTTGAGGTAATCCAACTGAAATGAGCTCCTAGGATTAAAGAAGATTTGTAAATGCTATAATTACAGTGTGTTCTTTGGGGGTTTTCACACTTAAGCCTTTTTTTTTTCTTTCCATACCCAAGGCTGTGTGAACCAAAAGACCTTTACATCTTGTACTCTTTTAGAGCGTTTCCACACCTATTACATTGTGTGCCGGGTCAAAGGAAACGAATACCTTTGGTCAATTTGCTGTTTTGTTTGGTTAGGTTTCAGACTACAGCACGTGAATGGTATGTAGAGCTGAAAACGATCTCACAGAGTCACTGGTCCATGCAAAAAGGTAAACCATCGGCAAGTGCTCATAGTAATCACCCGAGCATGCAGATCACGGCGCCGGTGCTTAATATATGACGAAATAATTTATTAAATTATAATAAAATTAGTTTTAAACAGCATTTTATTTTTCTTCAGCCGTGATCCAGAACACTGTATGTGTGGTGTTGTTTTTTTTCCCCCTAAGCTCTGTTTTTTGGCTCAATTAGAAAGACATATTTTATTTATTAACGTATTTATATTCCACCCAAATGATAAATATCCAGATGTTGCACACCTGGTGCAACAGATTGTACTGTAATGGGGGTATAACAAGTCCACACCCAGGGGAAACAATATCATTGGCTTATTATCACAAAATAATTCCTTCAGAGCAACAGATCATTTGTGCAGACTTGTTCTTATTGTTGTTTTAATCGATGCATCATTTATGTCTCTAGGTGTTTGAATACCTTCTGTTCTTGATGTATCAAAAAGGCATTCCTCTGCATGCATGACCAGCTTCAAGCCAGTAATAAGCAGCTGATGTTTATGCACTGAACTTAAGGAACCAAACATAAAATCTATAAAATCTTATTTATCATATTAAACGTTTTCATTTTCTTCTGGTTCTTTAAAGATCTTCACGAGGATGCTGCATGATCTTGTACATGACAAAGACGAACATTTTACTTATTTGGATGATTGTTTATTCTTATTCGATGATGACGATTTGGATTATATTTACGTGAATATGTTTGTAATAAATACACCACTGGACAACATTGCGTCACATTGGAGATTGAATGTGTGTGTGTGTGTTCTTGCTTTGAATTCCAGTGATTGATTCTGAGAGGGAATGCAGGTTGAAGCTGGTTTCTCTGCTCTTAGAAATTTTGATTGAATGTTTTGGTTACACAAGATTTATACAATTCGGACTAAACTTTCCTATCCCGGTCAGAGTGGTACCACCCTCCAAATTCGATTTTAAACTCTATTTTCAGCCCTGACTACATCGAAGTAGAAATGCTGATCAGGTGGAAACAGTAGTTTCGCAATAGTTCATGCGAGCTTGCACAGTTGCCCTCATACCCACACATCTTATCGAGTTTATCCAGATAGCGGTCAGTAAAGTCTGGTGGATGTCCTGGAACGCTCATGTTTTGGTGCTTTTTTCATGTTTGCTGCCCTTTGCTTTAATATCTCAGTAACGGCTTTCATTAAAGGAAGGGCCAGACATCTTGGCACAGACAGTGTAACATAAATCTGCAGGAAAAAATATAACAAAATATTTTTACTGGATTGCACCTGAATATGATGCACACTAGAGATAATGATACGAGCATTCCCCGATGTTCATTAATGATCTATGCATTTTCCATGAAAAGGGTTTTATCTTCGTAGTCATAACAAGCGCTGATCAAAGCCTAGTAGATGATATTTGATGCTGTATCCTTTAACAAGTTTGCTGTTACGTGGATTGTTGTGGGATTTTTGTGGAACCAAGCACAACAGTACCACCAATGCATGTAAGGAAAATATACATATGAAGAAGCAAAGCTTGTCTTACTCTTTTCCTCCTATTTTTCTCCCCAGTGATGGATGATTACTCTCTGTTAGATTACCAGCCACTGATGGCATTGGCATCATCGGGATTTAAACTGGTAATGATGGAATGGAAACAAGTGAGAGGAGGAAGAGGTTTAAATAATAATAACAATAATCAAACCTTAGTGTCAAAATTGCACGGTGAGTCAGTGAAGAGAAACTAGGACCAGGATAATTGATGTCTTTTTTATTTTATTGAGTTTTTTTTATTGTTGTTCAGTTAGTTACCATTATGAGTGTACAGATATTTCCTGACTAATTCTGCATTCCTCTAGCTGCCTGTCTCAGCCTGATCCACATCTTGTAAGGTTTAGGAGTAAGCGTAACTCCATATACAGGAGTGTAGTCTGGTGCTCCTGCATCTTCAGGCCAGATGAACTGAAAGCGACGCAGCAGGGTGACCAAGATAAGGAAGAGTTCCATCCGAGCCAGACCTTCACCGAGACATGTACGAGGACCTACACGCACATATAGACATGCAAAATAGAGTGGCATGCCTTTTGTTAATACAGATTTTATATATATGTATATATATATTTCTCCAACAAAGAAGTAACGTGGCTTTTGTCGAAACAAATGAAGAAACCTGCTGTCGATCACATCGTGTTATTTACGTAGTGCAGAGTAGCCTCTGCTAGCTAAAAGTCAAAGCCGAAGTCTAAAAGCACTCACCAGCAGAAAAGGGCAGGAAGGCCTCAGGCTTCTCAAACTGTCCCTGTTCGTTTAGGAAGTTCGATGGGTTAAATTCATGAGGAAACTTCCACTGGCCTTCTTCAGCCAGCACCGAGGAGAGGTTGGGGATAACAAGAGTGCCCTAGAATGTGGATAATTGATGAGCAACACAAAAGAATTGGTGCGAATGTGTGGAAATGGAAGGAAATCGTCACCTTTGGGATGCTGTAGCCCATCAGTTCAGTATCTCTAGTGGTACAGTGGAACACACTCAGAGGCACGGTGTTGGAGATGCGCTGAGACTCGTGAATCACGGCCTGTGTGTATGGCATGTTGTGTCTATCTTCAAAAGATGCATGATCTTTTCCCTCCAGAACCTCGTCAATCTCCTGCTGGCATTTCTCTGGAAATGTCGAACATAAAGGCACATGACACTATGACCACCTTTCTTAAGTCTTACGTGTTTAGAAGGTTTTAAATGGATCAAACAAAAAGCACAGTGCCGTGGCTAATTCACAGTTCAGACCTTGAACATCTGGATGAGTGATGAGGTAAAGGAATGCCGTAAGGAGGGTGTTGGACGTGGTATCAGTCCCAGCAAAGTGCAGGTCCAGCAAATGCATCACAAGCTGTATCTCGGTAAAAGACGAACCATCAACACTCTGTCGAAAACATCAGATATCATACTTTTGAATATATAGTGCAGGTATTATATATTTGTATAAGTATCTACACAACATCCTTTACCTGTGGCATAATAGACGGGAGGAATCGATGCAAGTTAATGGTCACAAAACAGCATTCAATTGCAATATTAAATGATTAGTTTGCCTTCCATATTATCCTAATTGATATGTCCCAATTGATTGGCTTAATGTTATCTCGTGTGTGTAGGCTGTTAACGTTGTGTGAGATCTAATGGAAACTATGAAACAGTATTAACTCAACAGTTCATGGAAGTTCACACAGTTGCACACACCTTATCGATCTTGTCCAGATAGCAGTCAACAAAGTCTCGTGGCTGTCCTGGCACTCTTGTTGTTTTGTGCTTGTTTATCATGTTTGCTGCCCTTTGCTTTAATATCTGAGCATTTGTAAAGGCCTTCTTAAAAGGAAGGGGCAGATATCTCACCACAGGAAATGTATCATAAATCTGTAGGAACAAAATATGTTACTGGATTGGATCCGAATACGATACGTATTGTACAAGCATACGGTGTATGTTACAGAGAACCATACGAGCTCACCATTGCCCAGGGTCCATTGGCGATCTTCGCGTTTTCCGTCAACCGCCGAACATACTCTTTAAGGGTACTATCCTCATAGTCGTAACGAGTGCTAATCAAAAACAGGTAGATGATATTTGATGCTGCGTCATGGAACAGAGTTTGAGGACTCATGCAGCTGCCTGTTCAGAAAATGTGCGTAGAAATGATGAACGTGACATTACTCAACAAACAACATATTCATATCATTTTTCATTTCACATTTTTCTTATTAAATGTGTTCATGCAGAGCTAATTTTGGTTGGCCATCTATCATACGTGTGGCGGACTGGGAAAACCTGTCACACAGAGCATCACAGACATTTTTACAACCAGAATCTGATTACAAACTTATTTGATTAGGCTGAATTGTGGTACATGGCAGTCCAAAAACTAGATCAGAACGTGAAATTGAATGTCAGCAAAGCTAGAAAGGTTTTAGACATCTTTAGACAGATTGAATGCGGTATATGTCAAACTTCATTCTTACCCAATAGGCAGATTAAAAAGTAAATAAAAACATTTCTATGTCGTTTTGGTAAAATATATATATGGTTTCTTAAAGTTGAAGTGTCAATATGTTATAGAAAGAACTCCATCAAGTTCTGCCCAGACTGCCACACACATTTTATCTTTGACCCATAGTCAATGGAAGAATTCAAGGTATGCAAATCAAGTCAATTGAATATTATAAAATGCTGACGGTGATGTGATAACTAACCGATAGTTTTTTCCAGTCGTGCAACAATGTGCTTAATTTCAGCCTGAATCCTGTTCTCCACAGACTGTTTGCCCATGCCAAAGTTCCTCAGTGTCATGAGGTCGAAGCGCCGATGTTCCTTCCATACAGGACCATAATCAGCCATGATAACCCCTGTCATATTTACACAATTAATTAACTGTAACTCGAATGCAATCTGGACTGGTACAAATCACTGACACTGGAGACTCCTTACATAAATGTTCAACAAACATCTCTTTACAGAAAACGTTACCATATCAAGAACTGTATATTTTGTTTTGTTAAATAATAGCATGTTTTAATAGTGGTGCATCCTCCATTCATGTATAACCTGTGATTTGAATTACAGCTGGCACGATACTATCAGAGCTGCTGTTAAAGAAACATGAGAAGAATAAACATCTTCTGATCAATAAGAATCGAGAATTTACCAGCACTGTTGTATATTTGGTCCAAGTCTGATAACCAATGAATCTGTAATTATTGAATTAAACATCACCTTTCATTTCCGTGACATGGCTGACCAGAAGGTTTTCTGGACGTCCGGAAAAGTCGGCAGATTTGGTCACCAGAGCTTCTTTTATTGCCTTTAAACCAGTGAGAACAACAGCTGGCCTTCTCCCGATGTACAGGCTGTAGACTTTCCCGTAGCGCTCAGCCAACTAAAAGTCAATAGGCAGAAACAGTCACAAAACTAAACTATAGAAAGGGTGAAATGTGAGTACATTCTGGCATGTCCAAACCAATAAGTTTACACAGCCAAACTGTCAGAATTGCAAGATGGGATAGATTAGCACCAAAAGTGTACTTTGTTTCACACCTCAAATGTTTGACAAATATAGTACATTATTTGTACTTTTATCTTGCTTGCACTTGGTAATCTAGAATAGAACACAAGTATGTGATTTGAGACAAGACAATATGGTACTATACCCTCTCAAAATCTTTCAGAGGATTGTTGATGTTGAGCTGAAACAGGTTGCCGAATATAGGGATGGGTCGTGGTCCAGGAGGGAAGTTCTTAGGCCTCTGGATCCTGATGAAGAGGAAGAAGAGGCAAACGCAAAACACAGCCAGAATCCAGGAGCCGAACATGATTGACCGGCGCAGTGCTTCTATCTGCGCTTTCCTGCTGTTGGAAAATCTTGTAATCGTGACATTGTTTAAAGTCCTCTCATCACTCAGGGTTTGTTTAACCACCCTGGCAGCTTGTCAAGATTTACAGTTGTAGATCTCTCCCCTCTTCACAGTGGAAGACCTGTCTTGGCAAAGGGGTGACAAGGACCAATAAATATGTGAAGAATGCACAAGTTTCTTATGAATCTAATGATGTTAAGATTTCTAGCTCAAAATTTTTATACAGAAGTAGGCTATATGGCTAAAAGTTTGTAGACCACCAGCCATCACATCGATATGAGGTTCTTCCCCAAACTGCTGCCACAATGTTTGAAGTACACAATTGCATAGGACGTCTGTAGGCTGTACCATTACAACTTCCCTTCACTGGAAATAAAGGGCCTAAAGATGTTCCAGCGTGACAATGATCCTGTGCAAAAAGCGAGCTCCATAAAGACATGGTTTGCCAAGGTTGGAGTGGAAGAACTCGAGTAGCCTGCAAAAGTGTCTAAAGTAGGGGAAGGTCCTGCTGCTAAATGGCATTGAGTTCAGAAGCTTGGGGCCAGCAGCAGAAAAGCCCCAAGCATCTTTTCCTTGTCATTATCATTGAGCCAGGAACTATGAACCAATGAAGAGATTGGTTAGCAGACCTAACCAAACAGGTGGTGCCAGACCATTTAGGGCTTGAAAAACATAGAGCAGTGTTTTAAATTCTACTCTCTTGGTTCCTCGTTCCAATCAAAGGTCTAGCTGCAGGATTCTGGAGCAGTTGGTGTTGGGATAAAACTGACTGTGAGACTCCCAGATAGAGGGAGTTACAATAGTGTAAATGAGATGTAATAAAAGCATGGATAACAAACACCATGTCTGTAGTCGAAAGAAAGCTTTTTAGTTTAGAAATAGATTTGAGCTGGAAGAAAGCACAAAAGAGTTTATTTGTTTATCCAAGCTTGTCAAATTGTACTCCCAGGTTTCTTACTTGGGATTGTACAATTACAGAGAGGGAGCCTACGTTGACCATGCAACTCACAGAGTGTAGCACGTAAAAATGGCCTATCTTTTGTTGCATCACTCACTACAGAGTTCCAAAATGCCTCTGGAAGCAAAATCAACACAAGACCGGTACATTGGGAGCTGCATGAAATGGATTCCATGGCCAAACAGATGCAAACATGCCTAAGGTCACTATGCACAATGCCAAGCGTCTAGGCACTAGACTTTGGAGCAGTGGAAATGTGTTCTCTGGAGTGATGAATCACGCTTCACTATCTGGCAGTGTAATGGACGAATCTGGGTTTGGCGGATGCCAGGAGAATGCTACATACTGAAATGCGTAGTGCCAATAGTAAAGTTTGGTGTAGAAGGGATAAAGGTCTGAGGCGGTTTTTCACTGGAACTAGGCCCCTTAGTTCCAGTGAAAGGTAATATACGTGCTACAGCATACAAAGAAATTTTTGGACAATTATATGCTTCCAACTTTGTGGCAACAGTTTGGAGAAGGCCCTTTACTGTTTCAGCATGACCGTGCACAAAACGAGGTCCATGAAGACATGGTTTGATGAGCTTGGTATGGAGGTACTCCTTGTGGCCTGACCTCAACCCCATTAAACCCCTTTGGGATGAATTGGAACTCATCCAACATCAGTTCTCTTTTGACTGAATAGGGATAAATTCCCACAGACACAGTCCAAAATCCTGCAGAAACCTTTCCCAGAATAGTAGAGGCTGTAATAGTCAAATAATATATATATATATATATTTTTTTTTTTTAAAGAGGGGAAGGTGGGGGGGGGGGGTGTATAGCTCTAGTAATAGTACTAGCTGGCTAAGTTAGATTAGTAGAACATGTTTTCTCTAATCTTGTTACATTATATAAAATCGAAAACATGTATTCATATAAAGTTCATAAAATTTCATGTATTAACCCCACATATTTTACTCGAAGCACTGGTCAGAGTAATCTCCTCAGCATGTCTTCTGACAGCAGTCATACTGTAGAACTGTCGCGTGCAGCAACATGAAACGTCAGAAACAGAACGTTTCAGCGGCCAATCAGGTAGCGTTTCCGTAATGAATATTAATGAGCCTTCGTAAAATGCTAAACAGGCAGCGGTTGCCAGATGAATAATAATAAGCCCCCACCTTCCTTCGTGTTGGAAACTCTTAAACAGCCAATCATGAAGCGTTTCTCATAAATATTAATAAGCCGTTTCCTGACTTCATGCGTTTTGGAAACTCGTAACTAGCCAAACAGATAGCGTTTCTCTTATGAATATTAATGAGCCCGCCCTTCATAACCAGCCAATCAGGTATACTTTTCATTTATGAATATATTAATAAGCCCTCCCGTGACTTCCGGAAGGTGTGATTTCCCAAACGCCTCCATGATGACGCGCCAGGAGAAAACATGGCGACGAAGGGACTCCGTCAGCGTAACAGACGGGGAAGCAAACAGGACGCGAGCACCGCGAACAGTCCGGCTGTCAACGAAAACCGGGCGGTAAAGGACGAGAAAGGCGTCGAGGATAGTAAATCCACCGAGTCGAGAAATGAGTGAGTAACGCCGCGGTCGACTTCCGCGTTTGTTTCGCTGACAGCTCGGTGCTAGATTATTAATGCACGCGCTTATGAGAGGCAATAACACAAATATCCTCAAACAATGACGTGTCAGATTCAGTTCGCCAAGAAGTCGGTGTTTATCGAGTTTTCTCCAGGGTCTTAGCCGTGCTAGCTGTCTAACAGCGAGCTGTAATGAAATAATTTAATTCATTCATTCATTCATTCATTCCAACATCTCACACACCTACTGTACTACTGTATAACACACTTTCTGTTTATGCTCTTAATAATAATAATAATAATAATAATAATAATATTAACCACTTCATGATCGCACGCTGGTCATCTCGTGCGCGCATGCGCATTAGGAACACCTGCACATTGTATGCAGTTATCTATTCGTTATCTAGCTCGTGCAGATACAGGTCAAGAATGCAGAAAATGTATGATCTCTGTGACTTCGATTATCGCAGCATGGATGTTGGTTCCCGATGGGCTGGTTTGAGTGTTTCTGAAACTGCTGGTCCACTGTGATTTTCACACACAGCAGGGTCTAGAGTTTACACAGAATGGTGCGAAAAACTAACAAACAATCTGTGAGCGACAGTTCTGTGGGTGGAAACGCCTCCGTTGATGAGAGAGGTCAGAGGAGAATGGCTAGGAAAGATATAGTAACTCTCTCGTATAATCACTCTTTACAGCCGTGATGAGCAGGGGATGGGTTACTGTTGTAGCCCATCGCCCTCAAGGTTCGATGTGTTGCGCATGCTGAGATGTTTTTCCTGCTCACCACGGTTGTAATGTGATCACGGCTGCCGCATGATTGATTGGAAAACGGAGCAGGTGTACAGGTGTTCCTATTAAAGTGACAAGTGATGTACATGTACTTCCATACCGTTCAAAACCTCATGCTGTCGTACGAAACGGTACATACTACTCAAATATACATACCTTGATAATAAATAATATATACAGTACTATTGTACTAAATAAGGTAACGTATGGAAAACCTAATACTAAGCCCACTCTTGTCCCGTTTCAGGTCCTCCAGTAAGGCCGGCCAGGTTTGGGCTCCTGAGGGCTCCACTGCTTTCAAGTGCCTGGTGTCGGCCCGCTTCTGCGCCGCTTTGCTCAGCAACATCTCCGACTGTGACGAGACCTTCAACTACTGGGAGCCGGTGAGCTGAGTGTTTTCTCGTTCGACTCTAAACTCTTCCGTCTACGAACCAGAAACTGAACCAGGAGCTTCTGATCTTCTTCCTCAGACTCATTACCTGCTGTATGGAAAAGGGATGCAGACATGGGAATATTCCCCCGTCTATGCCATTCGCTCCTACGCGTACCTGTGGCTGCATGCCCTTCCGGCGTACTTTCATGCCAAGATACTTCAGACCAACAAGGTAAAACGGAAAAGTCTTCACTTCTTCACCTGATGCAAAACATCTTAAATCTCACCAGACATTTTCTGTTTGTTTTTCAGCTCCATAAATAGTCCTGTTTGTTTATTTATTTATTTATTTATTTATTTATTTATTTATTTTGAGATATTGGTTCTAGTTTTAGGTTTCTTTTTATTGATTGATTGATTGATTTTAATTTTCCAGTCTGGCTCTGTCCCCAAAAATTGCAACTCTCACACTGGAGTGAATCTGTTTTTGATGAATTGGATTTGGAAAAAAAAAAAATCAATATATATATTTTTTAACTTAATTAATTAAACGAGTCTTTGGTTCAGTGAACAAGCTGAACAAATAACTTTAACCGGATAACAGATATGCATCAATAATCTTCTGAGAAACATTCACTGGTCTACAAGTAGAAATCATGTTGCTTTCTGTCATTTTCATTGATTTTCACCCTTAATTTTTTATTTCAGGTCCTCGTATTTTACTTCCTCCGCTGCGTGCTGGCGTTCGCCTGTTGTGTGTGTGAACTCTACTTCTACAAGTAAATGTGACGCTCTAGCTGTTGTATTAGATCTGTGACTGTTTCTGCTTTAATTTTATCAAGACGCCATTTAAAAAAAAAACAAAAAAAAAAAAAAAAACAACCTTTTGTGTGAATTGTAGGGCGGTCTGTAAGAAGTTTGGCCTACACGTCGCCCGGCTCATGCTGGCCTTCCTGGTTCTAAGCGCAGGGATGTTCTGCTCCTCTGCAGGTATGCATGTATGAGCATTAGTTTAAATGAGATTTTGCTGTATGAGCTCCGTTCATCTCCAAAACCGATCGCGCTAGCCCACTAACTCTGACTTGCTATCTAAAATACAGCGTTTTTTTTTTAATACCTGTGTTCTAAGTCTGTCAAAAAATTCAAATGCAGAGCAAGAAATATACACACCAAGCAGACATCCCTGATGACTCGCTCTCACCCAATATAACCGAGTCTAAAATACAAACATCCAGAGAAACTCACCAGCACCTGTCGTTACTCAGTAGCTGGCAACTGGTTAATGATGCAAATTCCACAACAAGGATAAATCTACTATTATTCACTAGCTTCCCACCACATTAGAAAATATATAAATGCCTCATTTATTTCATTGTTCAGTAAGAAAAGCGAAAGCTCCACCCCTCCTGGATCCTTTTTTCTCTTATGGCATCATATGGATTCTCATTCTTGGACTTGCATTTAGTTTGTTTACATTCTCGAACACTTCTAGTGTTTCTACCCTTACTGGCTGTCGGTTCTTGTCTGTCACTCTGTAGTTGAGAGCTTTTTTCATGCCTAATGTTAAGGCGTTATGATGTTTAACGTATCAAAGCTGGCATCATGACGTGTGAAGACAAAATTTCCAGCAATTTCCGACCCGACGCCCCTGACAAACTGTAGGTTTAAATAGTGTCATGGTGGTCTGAGGTACTTTTATGCCATACCATACATGGAGGCATCATATTATACGTACTCAGAATGTGTGTGCGTCTTGTATCCACAGCATTTCTGCCCAGTACTTTCTGCATGTACAGCACGGTGGTCGCGATGACCGGCTGGTTCCAAGGGAGCCCGAGTCTGGCCATACTGGGCATAGCGGCTGGCGCCATTGTAGGCTGGCCCTTTAGCGCTCTGCTTGGGTGAGTACCAGTGTTTGTGCTGAATCGATGTGCAAAGACTGAATGGGCAAATGAAAACACTCAGATACGTGGAGCAATTAAATATCATAGTTCAGAGGATGAAGCGTCTGAATTAAAGCTCCGGGGGTAGAATAGGTCCCGTCCCTAGCACGCTCTTGTTGGCCGTGAGTTGCGACTCGTACCAGTGCAGGAAGAGATCCTAGTGATTGAGGATTTTGGTGTGGTTGGCTTCCACATGTCCAACACATCACTTTGGCTCCTGCGTCATCCAGACGAGAGGTTGGAAAGGCTCGTTCCAATCAATCGGCTTGTCAGGACTTGCCCTGGGACTGTTTTGGTATTCCAATCAACCATATCTTTTCCCAGAAGGCGCTGGCGTAGGGTCAGTTGAGTAGTACAAATCTTGTGTTTATATGCTTGAGTATATCATTTCTGTCTCCTCGGTGTACATCCAGTGGGTTCCCGCAGCCCTGTACATGCCCTTGTTGGGTTCTGAGGTGGGTGAGGAGCAGAGATGATGAATAAGCATACTTCAAACCTGGCAAACCAACAAAACACTAAAAGACTGATACTGGACCAGGACTCGGATGATGAACCAATCACTGATTTAATGTTTTCTTTAAAAAACGAAAACTGGCAAAGATTCCTTCTGCTAGAATCGCTATCTGCTGATATGAACCCTTACTAAACTGTCCTCTTTCACTATACAAAAAGGAGTCACAGGAATAGCAGGACCAGTCGAAGACAACAAAAAGTTGCGATCTGGAAAAATTTCGGTGGAATGTGCTAAGAAAGCAATCTCGGAAAGCTTACGAGTACCGGAGTTGCCATGAAAGCATTCATTCACCCTTCCTTAAATAACAGCAAAGGTGTGATCTGTACCAGAGAGCTGCAGGACGTGGACGAAGCTGAAATAACATCAGAACTGAAACAACTAGGTGTGACCGATTTGTAAAAAGAATAACTATCAAAAAAAAGGCAGTCAAATAATTAAAACGGGTACATACTGTACATCCTGACACTTAACAGACCCCAACCGCTAGAAAGAATCCAAATAGGATACCTAAGTGTCACTGTGAATGGCTTCATACCGAACAAGTTGAGATGTTTTAAATTGGTCATGGTTCTCCTGACTGCAAGAATAAGGCCATCTGTCAAAATTGTGGTGAGGACCCCCATGAAGCAAACTCTACTGAACCCTCTAAAAGCATGCCCTATTTGGATCAGAGAAAAAGAGATACAGAAAGTCAAGCACACAAAGAAGGTGAGCTATCCTGAAGCAGGCAAACAAGTTGAAGGACTCCCTGCTCCGATGCCGAGTAAGACCAAAATTGCAAGCAACTTGCTGTCAAATAGAACTGACCCGAGTATCTACAGACAAACCTCAAACTATACGCAGTGCAATGAGTTTGTCTCTCAATCATTTTAACCACCATAACCCTTTATGGGGAGAAGACTGCTGGGATGTCAACGGAAAGAGAATGGAAGAACAATGATTTTTACCCTAATTTCTCCATATGGGGATTAATAAAGTATTATCTTATCTTTATGTTCACTAAATGATGGGACTAAAACTTGCCTCCATCCAGGTCATGGCACTTTGCGGCAGTTGATCTGACCATATGCAGTGCAGAGATTCTTCTAGATTGCTCGTAGCAGGTCTGGGATTACCTTTGTGGGAGTGACCACTTTCCCCTTATCATCTGCTTCACAAAAACAGATGTCCAACAAAGACTCTCAAGATGGCAGCTTAAGAAAGCAAATTGGTCTTCGTTTCAAACCCTGTGCGGCGAGAAATTTTTCAATATCGCAAGACAATCAGGACCCCATAAAAAGCCTCACTCCTCAATTAATTGCTACTGCGGACGTAACAATACCAAAGACATCAATCGGATCACACTGTAAGGCTAATCCGTGGTTTAATGAGCAGTGTAAAAAGGCTATCGAAGCATGGAAAAAGGCTGAAAGACTTTTTAACAAACATCCATCGACCGCAAACCTAACCAAATTTATAAATCTATATAGCTCAAGCCCGCAGGATCATTAATGAAGCAAAAAAACAAAACAGAACAAAGTTGGAGACTATTTGTATCAAACTTCACATGTAATACACCTACGAAGAGGATCTGGAACATGGTTCGCAAGATGAAGGGTGTGGGAAGTGGATCACACATTCAACATTATCCAAAAAAACAAGACTCATTTCAGACAAAGCAAACACGTTCGCAGAATCCTTTGAAGAGAATTCATCAGTAGAAAACTGCCTCCTTGAATTCTAGTCTACGTGAGCGGAGCAGGAACGTATACCGCCGAGTTTCTCCACTAATAACAAGGAACCAAATAATCAACCTTTCAAGATGGAAGAATTGCTAAACTCTTTGAAATCGTCACACAACACTGCTGTTAAAATCCATTACCCATTCTTAAAGCACTTACTAAATAGTACGTTATCCATACTTTTGGATAATTTCAACTTTTAGTCATCTGGTAAAATACCATCCGCTTGGAAAGAAGCAATAATAATTCCCATAGCTAAACCAGGAAAAGACAATATTAATCCAAATATCTATCAGCCAATTGCCCTCGCCAGTTGCCTTTGCAAAACCATGGAAAGGATGGCAAACAAACGCCTCATCTGGATATTGGGTTCGAAGAAACATAAATGACTTCCAGTGCGGTTTAGATGTGAAAAGAGTTCCTTGGATCACCTGATTAGACTAGAATCATACATCCGAGATGGTTTTTTCTTTAGAACGGAACATGTTGTCGCTGTCTCTTTACACGATATAACCTGGAAGTACGGCATCTTGAAAGACCTTTTTATCAAATGGGTTTTAGCGGACGATCGGTTACCCATCTTCATCTCCAACTTATTGGCTAGCAGATATTTCAGGGTCCAAGTGCTTTAAGAAACACTTCATCAAATATACACAAACAAGACGTTGGAGTTCCTCAGGGAAGCATACTCTCAGCCAATCGTCAATAACATTGGTCCCTGCATATTCTGCAGCCTATATGTGGATGACCTTTGCATCTGTTACAGGGGAAAGAACTTGAGTACAATTGAAAGGCAGTTACAGTTATGTATTCGCAACATTAACCGGTGGCCCAGAACTCTTCATCAGTAGAGACCACATCAAAGTCGTTAAGGAAACCAAGTTCTTAGACCTTCTCCTGGATAACAAAATGCCTCTGTTATGATTCTGTTAGGAAATCCTCCAAACAAAAGCTCGACACAGTGCATCATTAGGGATTTACAGGTTGCCTTGGGAGCGTTCAGAATTTCACCTGTGAAGCCAATGAACCATTTTTATCATATGTAAATGTAAAACATCTTATATAATCATGACTGCTGTGTTTTCCTTTCTCACGATAAACTGAAAGCAAGAAAACCGTTGAACCGGATGAACCAAAACCTTGTCAGTTTTCTGAATTTGAGTTTCAAACGGCAAGAAAGGAAGAATATTGTTCAATATTGTGCCCATTTACTACCCCATGAAACTTCATTGTGTCTACAAATAATAACCGCTCAAATGTAGAAGTTCTTTTGCATCTTTTTAATGAAGAATCTTTTATATTAATCGCTTATATAGCATCTTTTATATTCAAAAATGAGAGATTGATACATTTATAGTAGATGAATGAAACAGTAGTGTATGCATTAAAGTCTTGTATTTGTTAATGAATCAAGAACACATTTTCATACGGTCATCGCATATAAAAATATATAAAAATGAAAGAATGTGAAGGTTCTAGTACTGAACTGGCATGAATAAAGCGACAGTTTTGTTATTTTTGTTTTGTTGCAGCTTTCCCATTGCGTTTGACCTCCTCTTGGTGAAGAAGAAATGGAAAAGTTTCATCACATGGACACTAGTGGCCCTTGTGCTCTTTCTGGTAAAGACGGCATGACTCCGTTTGACGCTATTATTTCCGAGATCACGATGTAGAAGTGCAGCTCAAGGTTTAAAAATTGTGAAACGAATTGACATTTGACTCCCCAATCTTTTTTTTTTCTTTTTTTCTTTTTTTGAGATATTAAAATAAACCATCGTGTTATTATAGGTCCCGATTGTCGTGGTGGACAGTTATTACTATGGCAAGCTGGTGGTCGCACCTCTTAATATAATACTGTACAACGTCTTCACTCCTCATGGGCCAGATCTTTATGGTGAGTGACGTTGCTATTATTCCTGCTTATTCTCTACATTACATCAGCTACATGGAATTATTATGGTTTATACTACAATATATGCAAATATATATATCATGTGTCCTATGAGGCAAATTACATGTAATTAGTTAACAGGTCAAAGCATCCATGAATCTGTGCACTGTGTAGGTGCTACAACAGCATTATACTATTATTCTACCCCATGTGGTGAGCATATGTAGTGAATATGAAGCCACTTACATTTAGACTAACTGTAATGGAGGAGCTTGTGAAACAATGATTCCTGTTAAAGATGGCAGATAAAGGTGATATCGTGACGATGAGTTAAAGATGGCAGATTTTATTTGTCATCCTGTGCAGACCAGGCACCCTAAGCTAATTTCGGCGATGAGAAAATGTTATTTTGGGTAAATAAATATGAACCAATCAGAAATATTAAAGTTTGATATTGCCTCACTTTTTTTATTTTTTGCTTTATAAAGTGACCTTCCATGGTTTAAGCAGTAAAAACACAGTGTAGTGTCTAAGGTGGTATAACATTATAAACTCATACGTTTGAATGCTAAACCTTTCAATTACTGAAATAATTTGACACATCTACTGTAGTACAGCGGTTCTCGGACATTTTTCATCCATGGACCCTCTTAGTGCAGGTTTATTTTCCGAACATAGCTGCTTTTATAATTGTAGTTCAGATATTCGGCTCGATTATTCATATGAATGCAATCATATTATGTATATTTATTTGAGTCATGGAGATTTTTATTCTAGAATTTTGCAGCAACGGAACACACTTATTCCGAGTCGACGTTATTTATAGACCTACTGTACTTGTTTTTGAGGATTTGAATTAAACCGATTCGGTTCAAGTGACCAGTCAAATAGGGACTCGATAATAAATATAAAATCTTTAATAATGGTGGGTTGTGATTTAGAAATCGTCGACTCCCTGGCTATGCTTCACCGATCCCACTTTGAGAACCACTGCTCTAGCGTACGTATGCTAGAATATTACCTGAACAGAATAATATATACATAAATCATAGCTTTATATATAGCTCGTACTATATACTATAGCTTTTTTCACTATTTTGTTGCTTTAAATATGAATTACCAGAGGACAGCGGGAAGTTAAAGTAAGCTATTGTTTTCTTGTTTTCAGGTACTGAGCCTTGGCACTACTATTTTGTGAACGGGTTCCTCAACTTCAACATTGTGTTTGTGCTGGCGCTGTTTTCGCTTCCTCTTACTGCTCTCATGGAGGGTCTGCTACAGCGGTTCAACGGTGAGTAAAGAAGTGTGTGTGTGTGTGTGTGTGTGTGTGTGTGTGTGTGTGTTGGAGAGAAAAAGCAGTCTGTGTTGTCTTGGGTCGACTGATTCCTTGAATGAACTTGTGCGCCACAGTGCAGAACCTTGGTCGTCCCTACTGGCTCACCCTGTCTCCCATGTACCTCTGGATGCTGATTTTCTTCACACGTCCCCACAAGGAGGAGCGCTTTCTGTTTCCCATCTACCCCCTCATCTGCCTGTGCGGTGCCGTGGCTCTTTCGTCTCTCCAGGTAACACGGTCTGAGCGTTCATTTAGTCGTAAATGTTCCTCCTTAAACGTCACTCGTTTTAAGAAATGCCTGTATGTAGAGAATCCTTTCTAATCAGACTTACCGATCGTAGTCCTTTGCGTCGTCTCGCTGGTCCCGATCCATAACGCGTAATATGAGCAATTCGATAATATGCTGGCGGGAAGGTCTTGGAATCGCAGTCGCTCATCCCTGGACAGGTGCACGCTCGAAGACTAACGATAAAGACGGTAAAGGAGAAGCTGAAACACGAAAAGAGTTGCAGGGCGACCTGAAAGCAGCAGAAACGGCATTTACGTAGAGTTACAAACTTACAAAGCAAATCCGACCGTTTCAGTCGTAACGTGATGGTTATCCGTTTCTCTACAGAAATGCTACCACTTCATGTTTCAGCGATATCGTTTGGAGCACTACACCATCTCCTCCAACTGGCTGGCTCTGGCCTCCGTTCTTCTCTTCGGTGTGCTCTCTCTCTCCCGTTCGGTGGCTCTCTTCCGAGGTGACCCGCAAAGCCTACCGACATTTTCCTTTACCTTTACATCATGCTTATCCAGAGCAACTTGCACATCAGTGTCACTGATTCAATGCATATATATTTATTTGTATTTGATGCATTACATTGTCTGATATTTATTAGACTTACTTATAACTCAGGCTTGAAGTAACTTCACATTGTTCACGTTGCTTAGTTGCAGTGCTCATACTATAGCTTTTTTTTTTTTTTTGGTTCTTATCGTCATGGTTGTGATATGCTTACAGGTTATCACGCTCCCCTGGATCTGTATCCCGAGTTCCACCGCATCGCCAAAGACCCGTCCATCCACACGGTACCCGACGGCCGGCCGGTGAGCGTGTGCGTGGGTAAGGAGTGGCACCGCTTCCCCAGCAGCTTCCTCCTGCCCAACAAGTGAGTACGACTAGTGATCCTGAAGTAACGTGTACGTTCTTCTACCGTCGTAAACTTTTATTTTTAATTCTGTTCTTGTGTTGCTCGTGGTCCAGCTGGCAGCTCCAGTTCATCGAGTCGGAGTTCCGGGGGCAGCTGCCGAAGCCTTTCGCATCAGGCCCGGACGCTACACGACTCATCCCGACAGATATGAACGACCAGAATCTGGAGGAACCGTCGCGATACGTGAGTGAGCCCTGGAAAGAAAACTTACAGTGCACACATCAAATAGAACAAAAGTTCAGTGTTTTATTATACTTTACATTTTGTACTGACGCTATGAAGCTAAAGTAGCTACGACCTAGGGGAAGCTTGTAAGTTGGTAGTGGTATACCAAGGATCTCAAGCTCCTCCTACTTTGGTAGAGGCTAACCAAAAGTCCAGGGGGTGGAGACAATTCGTATGTTTCATGCTGGAAAAACGTGTCGCTCCATCATACGGTGTTTTGTGGGTTATGGTTCAGGTTAGGCTTATAAGAAGTGTTGGATCGGTTTCGGCTTGACCTCCTGGATTGCAGCAAGGACAAAATGTTTCTATTGAAAGTCATTTTTATTCATAAAGGTGTTACATATCCTGTCTGATTTCTCTCTCTCTATTTCAGGTGGATGTGAAGCACTGCCACTATCTGGTGGACCTGGCCACAGACACCGAAACCCCACGAGAACCACGCTACGCCGCTAACAAAGACGAGTGGAGCATCGTCACAGAAAAACCCTTCCTAGATACTTCAAAGTAAGCCTTTTAAGAAAGGAAGTGTGTGTGAGGGAGTGGGATGTGATGATGAATAGAATAGTCAAAGAGTGTGTTTTAGTGACTGTGTGATTTTCGAAATGAACGATTCAGTTCGTTTTAATTCAAAACCGCTGTAGTTTGTTCCATGTCTGTTGATGACTGACACTGGAGACTCCTTCCGTAAGCATGAAATAAACGTCTCCTTACAGAACGCGTCGACACTTAAGCATTGTTTTTTTTTTATTGCTCAATTACAACACGTATTTGAAATCGATCTATTATTCGGCTTAGATTATATGGAACGCTTCCCATACAAGTCCATGTGAATTAGCTGTTACTATGGAAACCATAACGCATTAGAACGAGCGTGGTTAATAAAGTCCTGCGATTTGTCTCGCAGCCAGAACTACAGTCGGCGCTGCTGTCACAGGTGCGAAAAATTATTCCACACTTTCAGCTGTCGTATAAATATACCACAATCTAACAAGTGAAACAATTTCTCCTCTTTTGTTAAAAAGGTTTTTTATTATTTATTTATTTATTTATTTATTTATTTATTACCAAAGTACATGGTAACCAAGTTTCCATGTAGGGGCCGGTTTTGTTCATCTAAGCGTCATAAGCAGTAGTATAACTAATGGGAAACGAAAAGTAAAATGCAGCTATCGCGCAAATGAAAACTTTCAGCAAATATTTTCAATGTGAGTCTCCATGTCTGCCAGATTTCTCCTGGAGTGCAGATGTCTGTAGTCTTTTGTACTAATCCTGCACCGCCACATGCACCTTATCTCATTAAAATACTGATACCTGCGTGTTAGATTAGGTTTAGAATTAAATCCTTCGTAAGCCATCAATGTGGCGTGTTATATTGACACCTGCATTGAATGCACTTGTCCTATAGGGGGCGACCTAGTCTAGCATTAAAAAAAAAAATGAACGACTACATGACCTAGGGGATGAAGTCTGTGGATGAAATCCTGAAGGTCCTTGAGAAAAGTAAAGTAAGAAAATTGTATCCCTGATGAACTCTTCACAGAGACAGATATCTTGAGGTTTTAATTTTTAAGGATGTTGAAATCTCTGTCCTTCATCTCTCTCTCTTTCTCTTCCTTTGTAGGTCATCCAGGTTCTACAGGGCGTTCTTCGTTCCTTTCCTATCTGAGCAGTACACCAGTTACAGCAGATACGTCATCCTGAAACCACGGCGAGTGAAACACAGCAGGAGACGAACGCAGCCCTAGTTGTTTTTTCCCTCATCATTGGATTCCGTATTTGCTTCTCCCTTTAGCAGTTTTTCTGCACCTCCTGAAAAAGAACCTCCCTCTGTTACGTGTGTGTGTGTGCACGATATCAGCATGGAACCGTTAGCCATTTTGCACACGGATCATCTCATATCATTCCATATGACGTCTTTGTTCATCACAGGTCCCTCCATTTCCTTCACTGCTGTGAATACGGTATCACGCTGTATCTTTCTGAGCAGAGGATCCTTTACTCAGCAGCCCCTTTAAGGATCTTTGGTTATTTCCCACGTGCACGTCCACATGGTCTCGACTTGGTCTCAGACAATGGACTGAACTCGTCCTCAGGTCTCGGGTAACATCCGTAGTCAGTGCAGAGTATACGTACGTGGGCTTGTGTGTCCTGTCCCTTCTCCAGCAGAGGAAGAAATGACGCCCGGTCCTCTGATTGCCCTGATCAGTTTCAGTGATGTCATGTCTCATCCTGGAAAGGAGTCATCTCAGTGTTCAGTGTGTGATGGTGTCAAATAAAGAACATCTTGTTGAATGACCGGAGATTTTCATTATACACAAAATATATATATATATATATATAACATGTGCAACAGCTTCTGTGCATTCACAGAAGGTCAAAATACAAAATAAAGGAATTACTGGAGTTCTTTCACAGTGCTTTAAAAAAAAAAATTTAAAGCGTCCTAGAGTTTACCGTCATTCCATCCTGATATTTACTACCACGTTTAGCTAATCATGAACGAAAGCTAAGTGAATACTAAGTGAAGTGGCTGTTGAATTCTCCATTCTGATTGGCTGACAGAAGTTCTGAGGTGTACAAATATTTTTCAGTAAATGCACAGCTGAAGTAGTTCCAGTCGGGGCTTGGACGCATTATAGTTCCATATCACTTTGCCAATAATATCACATCTAGTAATGCCTCGAGGTGGTAATGTGGCCACAGGGCAATTATTGGATAGAGAGAGACCGAGCGAGCGAGAAGAAAGAGAGCATGTGAGAGAATCCAGTGAACAATTATCAGTATTTATTTAGTTATTTATTCGTTGTATTTTCTGCGGTAAAAAAAAAAAAAGAAAATCGCTGTGAAGAAGTAGGCTTATCGATATTCATTTATCAGTGGCTCAAGACTCCGTAACTAGCGTTTTAAGGACACAAACTTGACAAGTTCACACAAGTAAACTTGTGTTTACAGCTTTTATAATGGAAGTGATGACAAGAGCTAAATTGTTTCACGGACAATCTACAACTTTTCTATAAGTGGATAGAAAGTCATTCTTTAATCATTAAAAGTGTAATTAGTGGTAAATTGCTGTCATACAAGAGGAATAAAACACTTTGAGACGTCAGGATAGTAACTCTGGTTTGCTCCAGTTTGCATATTCAAACATGATTGGCTTTTACGCTTTGATGCGATAACGTTTTTCTTTTCTGTATCGTCGCACTAACTCAGATTTGACATGACATGTTCCGATCAGTGAGCATTTACACGCTTAACAAATGAAAGGAGTTAAGCATGATGTTAATGCTAGCAGTTAGGTTCATGCATTATTCAGATATCCAGTAGTAGGCAGTTTATTTGCTTAGTGCTACTGGTCCCTATTAGGTAACATTCTTAATTAGCACTATTTGCATATTTGCATGTAGCACAATATATGTATAGACTTTTCCCCTGAGTCTCATTGTTAATTCTATTGTGGGGGGTTAACCTATTGATTCACTACTGTAATGCTACAAAGGAACACATTCTTCCCGTTGTGTAAAAGTCAGTAAGGGTGAGTTTCAGTAAACATGTACAGGCCTCTCAGTGTGTGTGTATGAATCGAGGGATTATTGATGATGCCTTAAGCCCTGTGACACCACAAGGAACTCTGAGCCTTTTCAAATCCTGGCATTGATGCTACTGCTGGTGACGCAGGAGCTTCTTTGAAATATGAATGAAATATGAATAATCCCTCCCTCCCGCCCCAGTCCTTCTCCGCTCTTGTTATTATTGCGATCCTTATTAACTGCTGAGAGACACTCGGCTCGACAGATGTTTCATAACCCAAACGAGGTCAGATGTTTAATTTAGTGCAAGCCTGAAGTGTTGTTGTTTTTTTTTTTGTATCAAGCCATTCTTTTATTATCTGTTAGTATTATGCAGCTGGGGGTCCTGAGGCATCAAGATGGCTTGATGGATTCCAGATGTTTTCGTGCATGCTTTTCGGACACACGGAGTCTTGATATGATTTCTGTCAGACCCGATTTGTGAGAGACTATCTTGAAGGTACGCAGAGAAGGATTATTATTCTGAAATAGATTTAGGAGTCCAAAATCAAATCATTAAATCTCCATAGACCCATTTCTGTTTTCATCCTTCCTAGAGGTTTAGAGAACAGAAAATTATCCATTTGTATTAACTGTGAGGCTGCACTGAGACGTCGCTGCATACCCGAGGCCAGGTTCATCGTTATATGACATTAGTAGGTCATTTGTCCGCTGCTAACCGGAATCAACCATGCATTTAAAACTTTAATCTGTCTGTTTATATAGGACACTCGCCTCCTTTCTTATACTCCTATCATTTTTGAGCCGTACTCTGCCTGTGTTGCAGTCTATACTTTGCCCCCCCCCCCCCCCACAATTATTCAAATGGACTTAAGGGAGCAAAACATTGACAACCCCAATTTTCCTCCCAATTTAGACTTTATACAACAGCTACCAGCCAAGGAGGGTGAACACTAGCGTAGACATTTCAAGCCAACCACTGCATCTTTTCAAATTGATGCTCATGCTACGTCATACACTCAAAGGAAAGCGCTACCTATATTTTCCGCATACATGAGCTCACAGACAAGCAAGATTTGCTAGTGTCGGCCAGTTTTGCTGTCTTGGACTTGATTGAATTTTACGATTTTACAATCTTTTGTGCCACTCCTTTAACAAACCTTCCGGTCCCCCCCCCCAAAAAAAACAACAAAAAAACAATGTATATTTTGTGAGCTGCCTTATAAGGAAATGGGACAAAGGTTGAACAGGGCCGTAAAAATGTTAAAGAGAAGCCTGAAATGATGAAACAAGGCAGATCAGTTACTTGGAAATAGTGGAAATCTAAATGATATTTGAAATTATATAGTTTTTACAGGGCTGGAACCATTTTAAATATATATTTAAAACATATAGGGGAGCACAGTGACTTAGTGAATAATATGTATCCCTTGCACTTGAGGGGTTGGTGGTTCGAATCACACTTCTGCCCTGTGTGCATGGAGGCTATGGGGGCTTCCTCTGGGTACTCTGGTTTCCTCCCCCAGTCCAAAGACGTGCTTTGTAGGCTGATTGCCATTGCCGAATTGTCCGCAGTGTGTGAATGTGGATGCGATTGTGCCCTGCAAAGGACTGGCACCCTGTCCAGGGTGTCCTCCCTGCCTTCTGCCCTGAGTTCCCTGGGATAGGCTCCAGGCTCCCCGTGACCCTGTGTAGGATAAGAATATAGATAGATGGATGGATGGATGGATGTACAACATATAAGACATTCAGTATGTTAGGTTTCTTAGATGCTCCTTCCAAAAACTATGGAAAAGCTAACCCAGAAACTATGCAAATGCAAATTTTTGTCTCCCCCATTTCCCCTTTGTGATTAATTTTGTAGGGTTTAGCTACAGCAGTTGTCTTTTGAGCTTCCCTTGTTGGAAATATGTCCAAGCTATACAATACTTCATCCTATTGTTTTATGCATAGGTTGCTGTGCATCCTTTGTAAGCATCCCCAGCAAATGAGATCTTTTTATCACATCTATTCTATAAGTTTCTTTCATCTTTCACCATCCAAAGGCAACATAAGCATGAGGACGAACATCAGATCATTCTAGAACAGTGTGTAATAATGTGGTGATTATTTAAAAAAAAAAAAAAAGGTATTCCAGTGAAAGAGGATATGGTAATCTGAATAATGAAGGCTGATGTGTTTTCAATGAGCATGAATTAGCAAATGAATGGTGTGACAGATGGCCCATGCATATTTTGATCGTGCAGCAGGATAACTAATCATGCATGTAAATGTTTCTTCTGAAACATGAGCACGGATATACGATATGCAACAGGCATTTGAATTGAACGGTTCAGTTGTGGGGTTTTTTTTCCCGACCTGATTCAGAACACTGAACCTTTTCAATCTGGAAAATGGAGGCATAAAATAATATTATACCACAATGTTCTTGAATTGGATTGGTCAGAAAGTGTTGGTTAATTTTTCCCCCGTTCACAGAGACGTGTTTGAATCTGTGTGAACAGATTTTTAAAACAGTGTTATTTAACAAATAAAGTGTAGAATCTGTGTTATGATTAAGTTTTTTGGATGAAGACATTAAAATGTAATACTTTTAAGGACAGAGTCTCCAGTGTACTGTTTCCTCCTGTGTCCATGTGGGTGAACATGTGTGTGCACGGTGCCCTGCGATGGACTGGTGTTGGCTCCGGACTCACCACGACTCTGATCAAAATAAAATTGGTTACTCAGAGTGAAGTAGAAGTGAGTAGTGAGTAGAAGTCTGAGGTTTGGTGGCTTAGTGTTTAACACGTTCACCTCACACCTCCAGGGTCGGGGCTTCAATTCGACTCCACCGCTGCCCTGTGTGTGTGGAGTTTGCATGTTCTCTCCGTGCTGCGGGGGTTTCTTCCGGGTACTCCTGTTTCCTCCCCCAGTCCAAAGACATGCATGGTAGGCTGATTGGCGTGTCTAAAGTGTCCGTAGTGTATGAATGTGTGTGTGAGTGTGCCCTGCGATGGATTGGCACCCTGTCCAGGACGGACCCCGCCTTGTGCCCGATGCTCCCTGGGATAGGCTCCAGGTTCCCCGCGACCCTGAAAAGGATAAGCGGTATAGAAGATGGATGGATGGACGTCTTAGGTTCAGAGAACTACGCACATTCTGATTTCACCGTAACAGGATGCTGTCTTAACCTCAAGATAGAAAAGAAAGAAAGACAGGTTGATGTAGGAACGGCTGTTTATTGCTCCTATAACCTAAGCGAGAACAGGAACTAAATTGTTTCCCAACATGAAATGTAACTGTAAATGGATAAAAAAAAAAGTATCATAAAAGTGTTGTTCATGAAAAGAAAAAAAAAACTGCAAACAGTTGGCAAATTGCTGTGGTTTAAGAAGAATAAAACACTGAATGACTTGGAGTTCTTATTGGAAAATTGTTCTACCCCCAAACTATTCACAGCCCTCACACATCTGAGGTAAACAATATGTTTTGCTTTGCTCAGCGTGATGCTATTGCTGTGCTGTTTCACTAGCTGTTCGATTCAAACCTAGAACGCACATACATGATATTATATGCACAGTTGTTTTAGTTTACTTTACTAATAAGGACATATTTGAAAACGTTTTCAAGTTTATTTAAAGCGCTGTTGCGAGGGAGCGCACTCGCTCGCCGACCAATCGCTTCATTTTGCGCTTTGCTGCGCCCAAAACCGCACACTACCGTACTATGTAGTATAGATGACCTTCGCGTACGTACTACTTTTACACGCTTGTTAGTACGGTAGAATGCAGGGCCCTTCAATGCCCCTGTGTGGAAACCCCGTAGCACGAGTCAGCGCCGGCCATAACAACCATAATAGAAGATGGCGGGTGCCGACGGCGATGATTCTCTTTACCCCATTGCGGTGCTTATTGACGAATTAAGAAATGAAGACGTCCAGGTAACTCAGTTATAAAAGTTAAAACAGATATAAATTCTTTTAAGGTATTGTGAGTAAAAGAACAGCGACGCTTTGCTAGCTTGCTAGCTAGCTAGGTTACCTCAGAGCCGGTTAGCTTAAGGCTAGCTTGCGCGTTAGCTAGCATTCAGTGTCGTTGAAGCGGCCTATAAATACAACCGTCGTTATAACTGCATAGATAGATAACTCTTTAACTACCAAAACATTTAGCTATTTCACCAACCACGTCACTAATATGTCTTTAATACTATAAGCGGGGGTCAGGTTGTATTTGTGACAATGACAAATTGCTAGAAAGGTAACTAGCTAACGTTAACACTTAATATAAATGTGACTGGTGTAATGTCATATAAACTTGCAGCTGACAGAATAAGTCAGTTATTGGCAGATACTGAAGCATGAATCACTACAAGGCTTGATTTCACAATTTCAGCTTCAGGACAAGTAGGGGCATGCATCAGCATCAATAAACTCCATACACAAACATCTACAAGTCCGCATAGTGCACATATAATGTACAAACGTCCCTGTTTTGTTTTAGAACTCTATATAAGCCTGTCTTAAAATAATGGGAGTGTCTGTTCATAAACACAGGTCCACAAACTCGGTTTGCTGAATCTTGAGATAATTAATCACAGCTCTGGAATCAAAGCCAAGTTTTCCACCATCAACCAAATGCAAAAAAATATTTTTTTTCCCGTCCTCCCTGTTTGAGAATGATAAGTGTTTACTTGTCAAATCCATGGAGTATGAAGTGAATGTTTTATGTTAAACCAGGCAGGTTATCGACGTGTCCAAGTTTCTCAAGTCCAGAAATTCAGGGTCAACAGCGTGGACAAAATGTCCTATCGCAATACTTTATTTTCATGACGCGCAATATTCTCAGGGTGTCCAGTTGTTGTCGTCGTTTTTTTAATTCATAGTCGCCTGGCTATGTTTTCAACAACCAGAAAAAAAAAACAACTCAGTCCTCTGGAGATTGAGTTCAAACCTTGACGATGCCATGGCCAGGAGTCCACGACATCCAGATTGGCGGTACTTTCTGCGTTGGAGGTTAGCTTGGGATGATCTATGATAGTATCAGGAATCGCAGGTAGATGCCAACTATTGCGATGGCTATTGAAGGTATGTTCACACACACAGCGGATTTTATCGCTGCAAGTCACCAATTGCGTTCGACTTTTGACGACAAACCGTTGAAACGTTCTGGAGGGAGAGCATTCGTATGTAAAATTCACCAGTGTATATATGCGCCATATCCTACGAGATGAAGTAGAAGCAGCGTGCGTGAGCTCTTTGCCGTCGCCGTCTATACAAGGCGAAAGCGCAGACGTCGGACTGTCTGGTTTCACGAAACGATCCGGTCTCGCAGGCAGCATGGCGGATCATGTGCGCTGTACCGTCTTGACTCCCACTGGTAGCCGCCGCATCAAAGTTAAACTTTTCTCAACTTTGGACACGCTCGCATCGAGTCACCAACGGTCGCTCATGTCGCTGGAAGTCAACAACTCTCCTCGACAATGAATGGTCGCTTTGTCGCTGCGAGTTACTGTGTGTGTAAATATACCTTAAGTCGGACGATTTGTCAGAAAACATGCCTGGCCACGCTCCCCCCCCCAGGAAATACTATTGTCAATTGGGCGATAGTTAGGGAGCAGTATTGGATGATGACGTTTTATGCCTGTAGAAGGGGTTGCATACCGTTTCTTCCCCATCAATCACCACCCTGAGTGATCACTATGCCTGTGAGCTCATGGATGCTGAAGGGTTGGGATAGCACTTTCCTCTGAATATGTTCGAAAGATTCGGTTGGCTGGCTTCATGTGACTTGAAGGAAACACATGTTCGCTTCCTCCCTCCTGGGTTGGTAGGAAAAATCCAAGGTTGAGGAAAAAAAAAAAGTCTACTTATTGACTTTTGACAAAAGAGTTGCACATTGGCCGAGACCAATCTGTGTGACGGTAGATTTTCACTAGATGGATTATTTGGTGTGCACTGATGATGGATGTTTTTTTTTTTTTTTTTTTTGCGAATTCAGAGGTCTGTGGAAACACTGAGGATGCCGAGCAAAGTAATATCCAACCTACCGCTGTCATTTAACACTCCTGCTTACCACACGCAGTCACTTTAGGGAAAAAAAACACAGCTTGTCATCTTACTGAGAAATCCTGCAGTTCTGGAAATTTCCCCTGATATAATAATGTCGGTCCCTTCAGAAGTTACAGTGAGCCGTGGGAAATGAATATGCGTCCCTCTCATCCAACCGTTTTCTTCATCAGTGCCAAGAAGTTGAATCTCATCAATCCATAACTGAATGTTTTTCTTTTTTTTTCTTTCTTTCTTTTTTTTTTTTTTTTTAAACAGTTGCGGCTGAACAGCATTAAGAAGCTCTCCACCATCGCCCTGGCATTGGGTGTTGAGAGGACACGCACAGAACTGCTCCCTTTCCTTACAGGTAAGATTTTTGAGGATTCATACTTTCTTACGTGGCTTTGAAACATTTCACCTGTGTCATTTTCACCTTCGTGCTCAGTTTTGTTTGAAGTTTTCAAATATAAGCCACAAGCAAAGATTCTTATGACATTTGTTTTGTATGTTCTAGATACTATCTACGATGAGGACGAAGTGCTCCTTGCGCTCGCTGAGCAGTTGGGCAACTTCACCATGCTGGTCGGAGGCCCTGAATATGTGCACTGTCTCCTTGTAGGTGCCAAAACAAATCTATATCTCTCTGTGATGAAAGCTCTTTCAACCGTTGTATAACTCGCCATAGCCTTTATCGTTTTCCTCTCGTGTCCTCAGCCACCGTTGGAAAGTCTGGCCACGGTAGAGGAGACTGTGGTGCGGGACAAAGCTGTGGAATCACTGCGGAAGATCTCACATGAGCACTCCCCTGTGGACCTGGAGGTGCACTTCGAGCCCCTGGTAAAACGCCTGGCCAGCGGCGACTGGTTCACTTCACGCACTTCAGCTTGCGGTCTCTTCAGCGTCTGCTACCCGCGGGTCTCCAGCACCGTCAAAGCCGAGATTCGCCAGTCAGTCACTCTTCAGTTTCTAGCCTCCTCATTATTAGTATTAGTATTATTATTAATTATTATTAATCATTAGTATTATTATACATGTAGAGGTTTTAATGGATGGTTATAAGTACATTTACAGAACACACCTACTGATCATTGCCTAGCCCTTTATTAAGGTTTTGTAAAATTGATAATTGAAAAGACATCATTTAGGAAGTTTTTTAAAGAAATAAAGACATCATTGTTTTAATTTATCTCTTTCTTAGGCACTTTCGTAACCTTTGCTCTGACGATACTCCGATGGTCCGCCGTGCCGCTGCGTCTAAGCTGGGCGAGTTTGCCAAAGTGTTGGAGCTGGATTACGTCAAGAGCGACATCATTTCTCTGTTCACTGCACTGGCTTCTGACGAGCAGGTGAGTTTGTCCGAAACATAACAAAACCTTGATTTTGTGCATCTTCGTACTCATGAAGTTCTCACTTAACCCTAAGTGTAGGCAGACTTGGCTGAAACTCTTGATGTCAAAAGCATGCTCAATGGTCGATCCGGCGATGTTTAAAGTATGTGCTTGTTTTCCTGATGAACGCATCCCGCAGGACTCGGTGCGTCTCTTGGCTGTGGAGGCGTGTGTGAGCATCGCCACGCTGCTGCCCCAGGAGGACCTGGAGTCTCTAGTCATGCCCACTCTGCGCCAGGCCGCCGAAGACAAGTCCTGGAGGGTGCGCTACATGGTGGCAGACAAGTTCTCTGAGGTGAGCAGGAAAGTAATCCGCCTCCGTCTTTAGATTCCTGATTAAGTACGAAGCAGCTGATGGATAAGACCTGGTACAAAAGAGCTTCGTTTATTTGTTTGTTTGTTTGTTTGTTTATTTATTTCCGAAATCTAATATGCCGAACGGACTTTAGTCTAACACGCTGAACCGACACCTCTGTGATTTCCACTTGTTATTGTTACCATTTATGTAAATGAACTTGAAAACTTTTGATTAACCGCCGATTATTCTTTACAAATATATGCATGCCTATAGTGATGATTAAAAAGTTAGATGAAGAGTTAACCATATGTTCAGTTTCTATATAATTGAAATCTTACTCAGACTGATGCATTGGCCGTGCATCGTTTATTTAAATAGCTTTTTTTCCTTTGAACTTGTAGTTACAAAAGGCAGTCGGTCCAGAAATCACAAAGAACGACCTCGTGCCAGCCTTCCAGAACCTCCTCAAAGACTGCGAGGCTGAAGTGCGCGCCGCTGCCGCCAATAAGGTTAAAGGTATGGCCGCCCTTGCAACTATTACATTCCCTCACCAGAATCTGTTGCTGCTAGTCAAGAGAAAGAACTGTTACACAGTCGTTCATTCATTAGTTTCATCCGTTTCATATTATTTCACTGTATTTTATTCTTTGGCCGTCAGAATTCTGCGAGAATTTACCGGAAGACAGCCGAGAGACGATCATCATGAATCATATTCTTCCCTGTGTCAAGGTACGTTACTCATCCGGTCACCAGGGTCTGGGTCGTTAGACTAAAGTCTCCGTAGGCGATGCTCTACCAGATTAAACGTTTTGTGAACGTGCACCTCTTATCCGCTGATGGTCAGCCAGTGTTATTTTACCAAGCTGTCACTTTTAGACTCTCCTTACACTGACTAGCAGCTAACATCTGACTCAGCAGCTGTCTCCGGTTAAAGCGTCTAATACGTAAAGGAGATCAAATTAGCCTGGTCACTGGTGTCTCTTAACCTTGACCTTTGGATTAACAGAATGAGGATGGTATGTTTTCAAATTCTGCAGCAGTAGGTGTCGCCTTAACCCTAATCCTACTGTTGACTAAATGCATTTATTTTTACTTTTATATCTCTTTTATCAATAGACATTGTCACAAAGAAGCTTTTCTCAAATTCGGATATAGATTTAGGGTATTTTAGGAGTTTTGATGGGTACTAAACTCGAAAAGGAACTCATTCTTCTAGGTGACACGGAATAATGGGATTATGAATCATTACTCTTTTTATACTATCAAGTCAAGTGGTGCCAAGTATGTTGAAATGAAGTTCAGTACAAGTATCCAATCTTTATGATTAAAGCAGCAGTTCTCAGGTACAGGTCTACAGTATTGATGTTAGATTATCCACTGAATCAAGGAGAAGTCTTGGGCGTTAACAGTTTTTTGGGAAGTGCAATCATCTGTCTGAACAGACCTTGGAGGATGAGGAGCATGACAGTAGGGAAAGTCGCTCTGCAAATGAAGTATGTATGAAACGCCTACCCACTTCTACACTGAAGCGATTGGCTGGTATGGATGTGTGAATAAATATAGCGATACTATACAGTAGCGTATTCTATGTGTTTTGGAACGTAGTAAACAAAACGATTTAGTGTCAATTTCTGCATCGTTAAAATACTTTAAGATTAACAAGTGGCTTTTTTTGTTTGTTTTTTTTTACTTTTGAGTGAGGCTAGAATCACTGCTTAAGAACCTAACAGTTAATGATGCTTATTAAAATAAAAAATTTGGGAAGCTTCATCCAAAGCCTCCACTTTAAACGAGATCCGAGTATAATTTGAATGCACTGAATCATGCTTTCTAACAAACAAAAATGACAGCATGTTCACCTCATTTTACTTGAATGCCAAATGTCCACTTTCACATGATGAACACCTTCAAGGAACTCCTAGAGTTTCGAAAGATTATAAAGTTCATTTTGGAATCCTCTTAGAAGCATTTCTGGTGAAGCGTAAACCAGGCTTAACTCATTGTAACCAAATGATAATGGCGTTTTGGTCGAAGTTATGAAAGAGGATTAGGGGACGCACTGGCTGGTTGGATGATTCAGCATTAAAATGACTGTTAAATGTGATGCTGAAAAATAGACTAATGGTGTTCTTTAAGAAGGCTAATAATAGACATCACACTCATCTCTGAAGTTGGAAACAAAGTCGAACCAAGTGTGTCATTGCTAAACAGCTTTGCAGCTTGCCTGCTGCCCGTCTGTCTTCCTGCGTGCTCTGTAATTTCAATTAAACCCTGTACATATCTAATTGCAGGGGTTTTATTTAATTGAGTCCGAATAACCGATGTGGTTTGAGATGTGGGGGATGCGAATGTTTGATTTTACAGCTGTCAAATATCATTAACACTTAGCGCGTGTCTGTAGGAACTGGTTTCGGACACAAATCAGCACGTCAAATCGGCTCTGGCCTCCGTGATCATGGGTTTGTCGACCATTCTGGGCAAGGACAACACCATCGAGCACCTGCTTCCTCTCTTCCTGGCTCAGCTCAAAGATGAGGTAAGGACTTCAGTTCAGAGAGCTACAGCTTGTGTGTGTGTGTGTGTGTGTGTGTGTGTGGGGAGATCTGTGTCATCTTTTAACCAGATGAGCGTCCTGTATAACTTTCCCACTTTGATCTCACGGGCCTGCAGGGGAGCCTTGAAGTGAGGGATGAATTGGATGAGTGCTGCACAGTTTTCTCTTGTTTCATCTTTTATCACTCACCGTGGTGTTTACGTTGTACCCGTCCTCCTCAGCCGGGCCTTTGAACATAACATACCCCCAAGCCCCCCCCCCCAACCGTTTCACTACTATTTTTTTTAAAACAGCTAGATGACATGCATCTCCTTCCTTCTCTTACAGTGTCCAGAGGTGCGTCTGAACATAATCTCTAATCTGGACTGTGTGAATGAGGTCATCGGGATCCGCCAGCTCTCCCAGTCTCTCCTCCCTGCCATTGTAGAGCTTGCAGAAGATGCCAAGTGGAGGGTGCGGCTGGCCATCATTGAATACATGCCGCTTTTGGCCGGCCAGCTGGTGAGACTCGGTTTCTCCGGTCACTGCTAGCATTGATTTCCATAAAAGTGTCTACTGCACTTTTAGCCTTATTTTATGTAGACGTTTACCGTTAATGGTTCACTTTAATGGTAATTTATGTTAATTGACTGGAAACAATCAGGCGCATTCACAAGAGATGGTCTTGTGCATATATACACTCTGCCTGACCCGGTTAAGACCAGTCTCCGGACCGGCTCGATTGTAGTGAGGCGATTGAACTTTCGGACCTCTCTTTAAAAATCTTTTTTAAGGAACTCATCGCAATGTCGATTGATTATGCCAGTGATGCTGATGAGTTGTGCTTTCAGGGTGTGGAGTTCTTTGACGAGAAACTGAATTCCCTGTGCATGGCGTGGCTCGTCGACCATGGTATGTAAACCCTCAGTGACCTCTGAATACATCTCCATAAACCTGATGAGGTTGACTTAACGAGCTCTGGCTGCTGCTTTATGGCTTTCTAAATATCCACAGGCCTCATGAGCTCCATGTTCCGGTCATATTAGTATTCAAGCACAGCGGGCAACTTTAAAGCCTTTCTTTTCAAACTGATCCTGGGTGATGCGTTTTTATATATACATATATATGTCTGATGAGGAAACTGTTGTTCTGCTGGTTGAATACAGGTACAGCAAACAGAGAGGTAGGGGAGGAGATGAGAGGGCAAGTGATTATAAACATTATGAAGTGATGTTAGTGATGAGAAACGTCACACATTTGGAAGTGTTTTGTTTGCCTTTGGATATGTAAATATTCTGAAGATGTGAATAGTATTTGCATGAGTGAAATTTCAGGCACCAACGTGAGGTATATGTCAATGCTTTGAGACTTGATAACTGATCGTGTGTGTTTGTGTGTGTGAGACAGTATATGCCATCCGAGAGGCAGCCACCTGCAACCTGACGAAGCTGGTGGAGAAGTTTGGTGCCGAGTGGGCTCAGAACACTATTGTTCCTAAAGTGCTGGGAATGGCCAACGACCCCAACTACCTGCATCGTATGACCACGCTCTTCTGCATCAACGTACGTGTTTGCTAAAACGATCACTCACTGTGACTCACCTTTGGTTGCTATAGCAACTGCCCCAAGGCTTTAGCGCTTTGCGAAGCAGGGATTTTTATCCGCGCTAGCAGTCCGTGTCGTCTGTTTTAAAGTGAGCAGGTCCTCGTTCTCCTCTAGACCATTTGGTGACTCATTGGTTTGTGCCGTTGCCACAGCCGAGCGCCCAGTGACTAACCCCTTACAGGATACGACACGTACAGCCGGTTTACGTAAGCACTAATGCGTGCATGTGTCTTATTCAGGCTCTGTCGGAGGCGTGCGGTCAGGAGATCACCACCAAGCACATGCTCCCCGTCGTCCTGAAAATGTCCAACGATCAGGTGGCTAACGTACGCTTCAACGTGGCCAAGTCTCTGCAGAAGATCGGTCCTGTTCTGGACAGCAAGTACGTCTTCCTGCACACGAAAGCTTTTCTTGTGTATTCCTTTTTTAATTTTTCTCTTTTTTTTGGAAACTTGCTTAACTCTTTTGTCGTTTGTCTTTTTGGCAGCTCTCTGCAGACTGAGGTGAAGCCTGTGCTGGAGAAATTGGCCGCAGACCAAGACATCGACGTCAAATATTTTGCCCAAGAGGCCATAAGTGGTAGGCTTGAAATATGGATTTAAAGGAATAGTTTGGTGAAATACACACTATCGATCAAAAGTTTGGAGACGCTCGACTGAAATGTTTCTCATGATCTTAAAAATCTTTTGATCTGAAGGTGTGTGATTAAATGTTTGAAATCGGTGTTGTAGACAAAAATATAATCGTGCCGACATATTAATTTCTTTCATTAGAAAACTAACATTTAATTTATAAAAAAAATATTTTTTTCGGAGAGAAATATTCCGAAAAGCAACCGATATAAGAGTCCAGAGTAGGCGGGAACTCCTTTAATACTGTTTAAAAAGCATCTCAGGGGAATTCCTCAAGAAATCGGTCGAGAAAATGCCAAGAATAGATTTCTGGAAATTCGAGATGAAAATGGGGTCTCCTTTGAAGATGCTAAAATATTAAATTATTTAGATTTATTTTGGATTTCTTTTATCACAACATAATTCCCATAGTTTTATTTGTGTTATTCCAGAGTTAAATAAAATAAAGAATGAGTGTGTCTAAACTTTTGATTGGTAGTATATAAATAAATAATTATTATTATTATAATTTTTTTTTACTTGCCCCAAGTGTACGATCAGCAATGACATGTTTGCTGCTCAAAGTTTGCTCCTTCAGTTATAAAAAGGTTCATTTGGTTCAGAAATTCTGAATATTTTTTATTAATAAGTAAATGCCTTTGCTACTTTTTCTGTCAGAGACTTGCTGACTAGTTTAAGACGCATTGTAACTTGCTTTATCTTTAAAAATATACCCACGTTATGATGGCGGCCATCTTGGACCGACTAGTCACTTTCTTTGGTACGCACTTAATGGCTGTGATTACACTACTGATATTTTACAACACGTCCTCTGAGTTATATATATATAACATAAATATTTTGGGTGAAACAGAGCTACTTTTTTTAAAAAAAAAAAAGTTTGACATGCTTGTCTTGGCTGATCCATTGCATTTTAGTGGTAAGTGGATAATTTTTTTTTTATTCCTGTGACGTGTGATCATTATATAATTATAAATTTTCTTTATGTAGTTCTTGCCCTGGCCTAATGGAGCCCATGCTGAACTCCCCATCTCAAGCTGACCTGCACCACCATCATCATCATCATCCAGGATCATTCATTGGACTGTTAAAAGAAAGGAGGCGTGTTCTGTTTGTCTCTCTGGAATAGAAGTGCAGGAGAAGAAGCTCTGCTTTTCTCTGTATTTTGGTTCAAGTGTCTCTGTCTCCCCTCCCCTTTCTCTCTCAGCCTCCAATGATCCTGAACGTCTCACTCTCTCACCCTTCATTCTGACTACAGTATGGAGGTGATTTGGAGGTGGGATGTACAAATCTCTCTCTCTCTCACACACACACACACACAGCCATCACAGCATCTTTACACAGTACCGTTACAGTTAATTGGCTTGCCTTTCTTTATGTGCTAATCTCCTCTCACTGGCAGCACTTTTAGATGTTCTCCTACTAAATGAACTGTTGTGACACATACTTACCAGACTGTGTGTACCTGATTTGTCTTTTAGGAGGAATATATGATGCTGACAATGATCTAGAAGTCGCAGTGATAATGCTATATCTTTTCTTTCTAGTTTCCATGTGCAAGCATACGGGCAGTAGTGATTCTGAGCTTGCATGGCTTGCTTCGAGTCTAACCCTGTGCATGTCGGTGCACGTCAGACTGATAGAACTGCTGTTAGCATTTAGCATCGGTGTCTCACTTAGCCGCTAAGAATTCTCAAGCCCTGGTTCCTCAAAGCGTTGGCTGAAGCGTTTCCAATCTACGCCATGTGCTATTGTATTCAACTCTCTGTCAGAAATTTTAAAAGGGGTTATGGCTTATCCTTTAAAAAGGGACCATTATAAATATTTTCCTCTTGTTGCAGTAATCCAGAGGACAATAGTTCCCAATGTATGAATCAGAACATTCTCTGGTATTCTGCGCCATCAACCATACTAAACCTCTTCTCTCACACACTCACACAGAAATCCCCCCTTGTGTGTTTATATTAAACCGATTTGCGTAATACTTTGATCCTTTATTCCTAAGCTTCTGCATGATCCTCCTTGCTCAAAGGTGAAGTCCGCTGCAGTAGGGAGAGCTTCATTAGCAGCAGGATAAATGTTATGGGTCAAGTCCACTTTCAGTGTGGTCGCTTTGCCAATGAAATGTTCCTCCTCAGCTTCAGAAAACGGTCCCCCTTTGTTGTCGTGATTATCGTCAGAACGTGCTTTTGGTTTTATATGAACGCGAACTCGGGCTGTCCTTTAACAGCACAGAGAATCAATAAAGAATCATCAAAAAAAACCAAACAGTTTTACGTTCAGCATGTGAGCTTTCTTCAGTGTTTTATCACATTTTATCATGAGAATTTGGAAAATATCATCTTCCACATATGAGAATGGATTATATTAGGTTGTCTACTTGTTTTTTTTTTCTTCATTCAGTCACATGATTTTTTTTTCTCTTTTCCCCCAATCAAGTCATAAGCATGATGGGAATGTTCTTTTTTAGTTACAATGTAACAGCACATAGTTTTGATGTAAATACACAGATTAGTTAATTGGGACTACAGAATCAGTCTTGCCTGTTTCGAGTTTTTGGGTCCCCCCACTATGCCAGGCTTTATAATGGATTTAAATTCCTCAGACTAAATTATTACAAGTCTGCTGTTTAATTCCTGTTGAGGTTTTATGTTTTTTGGAAAAAAGGTCATACACTACCTGTCAAAAGTTTAGACACTCATTCTTAATTTTATTTTGAGTATAATTGAGTATTTTAGCATCTTCAAAGTAGACACCCTTTCTGCCTCGAATTTCCAGAAATGTATTCTTGGCGTTTTCTCACCCAATTTTTTGAGGAATTTCCCCTCAGATGCTTTTTAAACAGTATTAAAGGAGTTCCCACCGACGCTGGACACTTATCGGGTACTTTTTGGAATATTGCGCTCAGAGTCATCTGTTTAAAAAAACATTTTTTTTTAAATGTTTAAATAAAATGTTAGTTTTCTAATGAAAGAAATGGATACGTCGGCACGAGTATATTTTTGTCTACAACACCGATTTCAACTATTTCATCACACACCTTCAGATCAAAAGATTTTTAAAATCATGAGAAACATTTCAGTCGAGCGTCCACAAACTTTTGACCGGTGGTGTACATTGTTTTATTTTCAGAGATCAATTGTTGCTTTTTTCAGCAGCAAGGTGCAACAAGCTCAATGAAAGATTATGAGTGTTTGTTCTGCCGAGGCCATCATATGTTCAGACACGCGTGAGGATGAACTGCCAGCTGCTAGTGCATCACGACTCTCTTTTTGGAGTGTCACTCTGCGTGTCTATTTAAGGAAAATCGTTGTATCTGGCGGCTTGTTTGGCCATGCGATGCGTGCACATTTAATGATGCATTCAAAAAGCTTTTCTTGGGGAAATTGGAGGTACTGATGGTGAATAAAATTCAGGTAATCTTTTACTGCACAAAGCTAACCACAAAGTAGCCTGCTAGCCAGAACAAAAAAGACAAAAATATTTTAGATTTTTACGAAGCATCATGCCAACTAGTTGTTAAGCATGTGTGCACCGTGTACCAAGTACCTTTAGGTAGATGGGGGCTAATCTGTTTTTGTTCTGTTTTTAGGTGAGCGTCAGTGTTTAAAAAATCTTGACGCTAGTGGAGGGAACGCAGCAATTGGGTGATGTGGGAGAACTTGAAAACAGTTGAAAGGTCATGCAGTTGCATTCTGGATCAGTTGGAAGGCACATGGAAAGAATGAGTTGCAGTAGCCCAGTGTTGACATGGCAAGGGACCGAACAAGCACCTGAGTGGCCTCTGTAAAAAGAGAAACAACCAGATCCTCGTAATGATGTAATGGGGAAAATAACATGAGCAAGTCAGATTAGCAATATGATGAGAAAATAGTTGGTTGTCCAGAACTACACCAAAGTTGCACGCATGGCCAGATGGTGTGATCCAAGAGTTCTCCAGCGAGATCACAAGAACTTGAAATGGGGATGCATCTCCAGGTATATACAGCAGCTCAGTCTTCTGGGGCTGCCATCTGTGACTAGATGCCTGCCAAACATGCTGAAATACAAGCTGAAACATCAGTGTCTGAGGAAGGAAATGTGTCGTGTTGAGTGTCATCGGCATAGCAGTGCTAACCATGTGAGACTATTACCTCACTGAGGTAGACGGTATAGAGGAACAACAGAAAAGGACCAAGCACCAAGCCTTGTGAGACACCAATGGAGAATCTGTATGAAGTAAATGCGAATCCCCTCCAAGTAGGATGCAAAGCTGGGTCTCTAATTCTAAATCTTGTGAGCAAGTACAGGAGAGTCTTGTGATTGACCAAGCAGAAGGAAGCTGAGAGGTCACGAAGGATTAGAACTGATGATCGTTTGGCTGACCTAGCAACGTGAAGCTTCTCAATAAGAGCCACGACCATGGGGTGCACCACCTTGAAGCCAGACTGATTATGATCCTCGAGGTTGTTCTGGATGAGAAAGTGAGACATCTGATTGCATCCAGCACATTCAAAAACTTTAGAAAGAAAGGACAGAAGTTGTACCCATCACTAGATGTTTGAGGTGTCTAGTATATGCTTTTTCACTCTGGATTTACCTGAGAATTACCGTTTACTCTGGATGTCTCATCAGTTATTGTCTTAACATTTACAATCATTTGAGTTTGCCTCTTTGAAATGACCCCCTCTGATTTGATTTTTTTTTTTTTTTTTAAACAGTTTGACCAGTATTTAAATTAATAACAATGAAAGAAATACAACTCCCCTGCAGTGCAATTAGGACCCACGGGTTGTTTAAAGGAGCAGGGTGCCCTCTGTCATGATATTGTACGGGAGTTTGCTGCTATAATCAGGTTTGGGGGTCAGTCAGAGCTTAAGGAGGAAAATCCAATGAGTTCTCCTCTGTGGACTGGCCAGGTTGCTTGTCGAGGTTTGGATTAAGATTTCATACACAAGCTGTTGTGTAAGTCGGACCACTGAACGCATCATTTATCATGATAAGCATGATAAATATTGAATATTTGAATGGATAGGTGGGAGAACAAAAGACTTAACAGTTCCTTTTAAGTGTCTTTCATGTTTTTAATTCCAACAAAGTGAACAAAAGATTGACTACAAATTCTACCAAGTCTTGGTGAGATCTTTGTTTTTGTGAACTGGCAAAAAAGTAAACACATTCACTACAAACACCTATTTTCAGGTGTCAGGACTATTACCGAAACGTTCTGTATTGCTATTATACGTCGGGATGGTAAATATTCTTGTACAGTAACCATAAAAGGCCCTATATTCCACGTATAGCTCACTAGCTAAGCTATAGAAGCCATTCTTTCATACGTTATGCGGTTTAAATATAACCGGGGCAGGAATTTAGGGATACAATAGGAATCCGTTAAGGATTCAGCCTGTGTATCGTACTTCATCGATCGTCGTACAGAGTAGACTTCAGATCTGAAAAAAAAAGAAGAAGAAAAGAAATCCTTGAACATTCCTCAAAAGAACATTTCACTGAAAAAAGGCCCATGGCTATAATAATGAAATACTTTACGTCCTGACAAAATCGCTACAACTCGGGTGGAATCTGAAATGGCTTCCTTTTAGACTCCTTGGCCTTGTAGGTGCTTTGTTGGTATACAGTTATTGACTCTGGTGCTATACATAATCTATCAGCCGCCTTCTATCCAGTGCATCAGTTTGGGGGAAACCCCAGCAATGCTGCTGTGTCGGCTACTCCTGTACCAGTGTCGATGTCACTGCTATGATGAGGACGATAAACCACCAGTCATTTGTGCTCTTATGATGGTTGACAGATTAGACAGACTGACACAAGTCTACACCGCATCAGATGACCTACAGTCAATACGTGTGTAACTACTCAAAGGTGTATCTAATAGAAGATCCAATGAGTGTAGGAACAGGGTAAATGTACCGAATATACTTGAAAGTGCATTACATTTTTTAATGCCACATGTGATGCACTTAAATGAAATAAGCCGACCAACATCAGTGTTTGGTTCAGTAGTCATTTGGAGTGGCTAGTGGATTTAACATCGCTTGATATGACAGACGTTTCCTTCTGTCACATTTAAAAGTGCCTAAAGGCCCACTTATACTTTCATCCGAACAGGCTTCTGATGCCTTCCAAGCCGTGGAAAGGCACTTCGGATAGAGCGCAACGAATGATGGGGCAAGAATAAAATGTGAACTTGCACATATCATACTTTGCTGTTTACTACCCTCATCCTTGATTGATGGATAGCTAGGATCCTCCCACTGTTCTGAAAGACTACAAGCTCTCGGCTGTCCGAGGTTTGTTTCAGTTGGCTGTCGGAAGCAGTTGAAGCAAGGTGAAGTATAACACGCTTTTAAGTAGAACCAAATAATAGAGCCGTAGAACTGATTTTCTGCATGTCAGGATGAGCCCCCCCCCCCTTTTCCGAACAGCATTGGAAAACTGATCAATTTTAAAATGTAATAAATTAAATAACCTTAACATTGTCTTCTCAGGGAGAACATATTGCTTTTATACTGACACAAATCTGAACCTTTGCTAGAACATGTTTATATTGTGCTTGTCTAGCTAATTTTGCAAAGAATTACTACTCTTGACAGTTGACAAAACAAGTCCTTCATAGTCCATACTCTGGGATTTTGATCACAATGGGGTGTATGTGTCTCGTTAAGATTCAACACCAACGCGCCATTTTGCTTGTCCATGAGAGCTTGGTGGTGTTCTTCCATTAGTTAGTTTTTTTTTTTTGTCTGAGATCCATCCCAGTGTGTCTGGCTGGAAAGGGAATAGTTTCACTTCACCAGAACACCTTGTTGAGCCTCCATCGTCTCACAGTCTGAGGGCACATAGTGCATCTCTGGACAGGGGGTGCTAGGCTCCAGGAGTGGGCTGAGGGTCTGAGCTGTACGAGAGAGAGTTGGGTTGGCGAGGGAGGTATCGGCGTGATCCTGCACGGGTGTGTACCGGTCCTCTGCCAGTTGAGTCTGGTGGAAGTAGGCCTGCAGATGAGACTGCTTCTGTAGATGGAGTCTCTTCTGTTGGAGTCTAAAGATGGCAGTATTTTTTTGGGGTGAGTGTACCCGAATTCCACAATTTAACACTTTTTTTCAATTTTTAGTAAGTTATTCTGCACTGGAGATTGTACATTAAAGGGAAAAAAACCCACAAAATGTTCTTGCACTCCTTACCTGTATTCCTGTAGTTGCTGCTCCAGTGTACGAGGCATAGGATCCTTACAGAATATTTGCCCACTGCCAGCACCACTGGCCAGCAGACTAGCCCTCTGGTAAAACACACACGTCATCACTGCAACCTGTTCTCCAATTAATCAGTCCAACTAGAGCACTTCATTTCATCTTATGGTCTGTATTCAGGTGAGTTTTGAAAAACGTATTTTAGAATCCACAAGAGCCACGATGACTGTTAAAAATGACAATGCGTACCAAGGCAAACTGATTATTTTATCCTGCACAGAAGGCCAGTTCAATTCTGAGTGACAATACCTGCAGCCTCTGAGCAAGACAATGGGTTTCCAGTGACTGCCGTCTAGACAGCAGATAGGGGTGCATTTTAGTCGAGAACATTGCTGTGTCCTTTCCACTACGACATTGATGTGCTTCTCCCTGCAGACCAAATAAAAAAAAACAAAAAAACAATCCATTGGATAAAGAACAGCCAAAAGGTTGTAGTTCATCCATAACTATGAGATTCATAACGATAAAATGGTAGACAGGAACTTCTGATACCATTTACAGTATAACAGGATTATACTACTTGTTTTAACCTGCTGTTGAAGCTCCAGGTTTTTAGGCTGGAAGCTGGTGTCTCCATCTCGAGATCCCAGCACCACTTGTGCTTTGTTCAACTCCAGAATTCCTTTGGTCCTGGCGAGATTTTGGAGGTGCTGCCGGAACACTACCAGACCTAGAAAACAAAAATAAGAGTCACAGGAACTAATCAACAGCCATCTGGCCTGGAATCAAACAAAGAACACTGCATAAAATGGCATGTCTAATGAACTAATCAACAGCTTACAGACCTAAAAAACAAGGAGAACAAGGTGTATAACTGCAGGTTATAGGACCTAAATGGCAGGTGATTCCTGTCAGTTCAACTTGACTGATTCATACCGTGACGATTAATTCATCAAGGGTTTTTTTTTGGAGGCACAACTGGGTTCTTCATACAATCTGACAATAGGCTGAAAATATAAATGTGGGCAGACTGACACAAATGGGTTTTAACAGCAACGTTAAGTGAGAAAGTAACAGAAGAAAAAAGTAAAAAGCCAACACGATTGAAAAGAAGAAAGTTGGCACCTTGTGTGAGAGAAGTGTCTGATGCTCGTCGTCCTTCACGAAAGCTGACCGATGAATGATTATGAGCCTTACGCTCCTCTGAGCTCAGGCCTTGGGGGCTGGGATTAGAAGCTTTCAAGCAGGGGAAGGTAGGGTCTGCTTGACTAGCAGGCATCACTGTTGGCGTACCTCCATGGGGCGGAGGGTCGTCGGCCAGGCTGAGGTCACTGTGTGTGGAGCCCAAATCGTACTCTGAGTCCATGCTGCCCAGAGACGGGTTCAAAGCCATGGAGAGGAGCTTCCCTATTGAAATTATATACTATTATTTTTAGTTTTTATTACCATACCATTCCAGCATCAATTCATCTTATTTTTCTGACTATCCTTCCATAATACTATGTCCATCATGATCCATTCCTGTTCGTGTGCTTCTGTCCACCTAGTGATCCAAGCAACCTTCTTACCAGTTGTCCCACAGAAATAGCTATTTCTATTGTGCTACCTTTACAACCACCCATGTGTAACTATCTTAGTCATTCATCCGTAGGGGTACTTCTCCATTCATCCATCTGTCCATCATTCTACCTATCAGTCCATCTCTTCCATCTTGCTATCCATTTACCTAACCATCGTTCCATCCATCTAATTATCTTTTCATCTGTCTGCTGTCTTGTCTATCAATTCATCCATCTATTGTGCATCCAATGATTCATTAAGTAGCCATCCGTCCATCCATGTATGTATGTCTTTCTACTAACCATTGTCTATTTAATCAATCTCCTGTTAATTTATCTAGCCATCATTTATCCATCATACTCATGGAACCATCCAGCCATCTATCCATCTTTCTACTATCTGTCCATCCATCCATCCCTGTACCTTTAGCATGTACCTGTCCATTTACTTATACATCCACCCATACAGCCTTTTATCTATTCACCTGTCTATTGTACTACCTACCTATTCATCCACCTAACCATCATCTGGCCATTCTATCTATCTGTCTGTCTGTCTGTTTATCCATTTATTGCTTTGTGAAATGTGTGTACACACACCTGAGGCAGACACTGTGCCCAGTTGGCTGGTGCCGTCTGACTGTGTTTGTCTGTGCTGGCTTAAGTGGATGCTCTGTTCGTCCTCAGCCTCGATTCCTTCATCTATGGATGACTCTGTGACGGTGCCCGGAAATAAGCCACTGGCATTACGTAACACAACAGGGGGCAGAGGCTCCAGCATACAGCCATCCACCTGGGGAGGGGAGACAGACAGACAGACAGACAGACACACACACACACACACACACACAAACAAATGAAGAGTTACAGTTACAATAGAATCAAATGGAGTAAAAAAAAAAAAAGAAATGAAGGTATCTGAGCTTTCTGGGGTGTGTGTGTGTGTGTTTTTATCAGCCTGGGTTTTACAAACACCACTTTTCATTTGTGTACATCTATATATCTATCTATATATCTATATCTATCTATATCTATATCTATATCTATATCTATATATATACATACACTAGTATGGCTAACAATAAACAAAATGCAGATTGCATGGTTTCTTTTGCATGAGGCTGGCTCCAACTAGATTTTATGAATTATTAGTAATGTTGGCTTGAAACGAAGGTGAAGAGGAGTGTACTACTTTGAGGGAAAACTGTCTGATGCTTATAAAAACCATGAAAAGGCTAAACCCTGGTGCCAGGATTGCAATACTCGGTAGCTATGGCGACCGCCAGATTTAGCTGAAAAGGTGGAGTGTAGTCGCACCTCCTAACGGACGGCTAGGGAGATGGAGAGAAAAAGTTCCTTGATATAGCCAGTGGGCTGCATAGTGCTAGTCTAAGCAGCCGGCTGACGCTCAGTGTAGCTGGCCTGGCACAGCAGTGGCAATTAAGTGACTAGCTCAAACAAGAGGGCCACTCAGTTCAGATCCTACTGTTGTCTAGCACTGTTATTTCCTGCTCTCAATTGCTCTGCTCAAACATATGCCCTGTGTGCCTCATCAGCGTCCTTTACCCTGCAGAAGAAGCTTTTATGTCTGGATTCATCTCTCAATCCAGAATTAAATACTTTGCTGGCCGCAGTGGAATATAATGCAAGGTAGAAACAGAGCGAGGGAGGGAAGGCAAGGGCTTTTCATTAGCTTCCGTCACTACGCTGCTGTTATTTTAGGACGTCTGCGCATGGCTCGACTGATGATGAGTCATGAGGAAGATTTGAGGGTGGTTCAGTGGCAGCGGAACTTTATGAACACAAGACAGCCCTTGCTGGCGTCATCCAGCGGTGCCCAAATGAGTAACAAAGCTATTAAAAAACCTAACTCGTGCGCCAATATAACGTTGTGCAATTCTTCTGCTGGTGCTGCATTGCTCATTGCTGTAGACGTCTGCACTTCCAGAAAGTTCTCACTGACCTTGGGAGTGGCCACCTCCTCCTCCTCCATTAGGGCCTGCTCTGGAGAAGCAGTGCTTTGTGTGAAGCTGAAAGTCTCAGTGGAGGTCTGCAGGAGAATGGGTGAGCGCAGGTGGCGTGTGGCTTGCAGAGCTGGAACGGAAGCCTGTGGGAGAAGGACAGTCTTCATTTTTATAGCATAGACGTTAATGATATAACTATTTTAGACATCCTTTTCATCGCGTTCTTAATCAAATATGCGCATACGCAAATGACGGCAGTTGAACAACGGGTTCTTACGATAGATACCACTGGCGTGTAGTGCAAGAACGGGAATGCAGTTTGCTTTGCATGACTTATTTACACTCTTATAACATTGAAATACCTTGAGGACAGTCTGCTCAGCCACAGTGCTTGGCCGGCGCTGGGCACCGTTGAGCCTCTGTTCCACAGGAAAACTGCTTCTGTGGGCTTTGAGTCGCTCCACCAGCAGGTAGTAGATAGCAGCAAAATGATTGTAGCTTTTGTTCTGGAGAGACTGCACAGAAGAAAGTTTGCTCAAAGAAAATTTGGTTTTACAACAGTATTTACTTCAGTATTTATTACCAATTTGTCAACTTCTGTCCACTAGCTAATTCTACTAACATGTACATGTACCATCATAGGGATGATGAACACGTTTAGAGGAGAACATTATCTGCTCCTTTCCATATATAAGAGCTAAGAGATGCCTGCAGTTGGCTAGCACCTTTGTAATCGGTAGGCCATCCTTCAAACCCATTAAATAGTGCACATTATATTCTCTTGGACTCCCCATCTGTGGCATGTTTGAGATTTGAACTTGTGACCTCTAAGGCTAATGCTTAGTCACTGCACTGCTTGAGAGTGTTATTTTGGTATTTAGCTCTATTTCCTTTTCAAAATACTATGTAACATAAGCTAACATATGGACATGAGAGGCCAAACATCCATGAAGTCACAAAATAATAATCATTTCTTAAGAGTGTCTAACTGAAAATCATAACGACACTCTATCAATTACAAACAATTCATTCTGAGATGCTCTGGATAGCTAAAAGTCATCCTCACCTCTATGGTCTTGTGCTGGTCGATGCCAAGATTGTGCATGAGACGAAGGACCTGCTCGCTATGCTCTCCTACGCCCTGCCGGTTGAGCTGAGGCTTTGGTGATGGTACCTCCTGCACCATCCAGCGGTGCTGACGAATTTGGCTTAGTGCCAACCTCTTGGCCGGGTCAAGGACCAGCATCCTCCGGATCAGGTGTTCGCAGTCTGGGGACAGACCGTTAGTCAGGGTTCACCAATGACGGTCCTTAGGATTGCTGGACGCATTCATTCTAACTTTCAGACTGTTAACATAGTGTAGTAGTCCTGAGCACTAAATATCGTCCTAGTTTGTATGCATTATAGTAACTCCCTTACCCTCGGTCATGAAGTAAGGGATGCGGAAACGGCCTTCAAGAACCCTCTGTCGCAAAACCGGCAGGCTGGGACCATCAAATGGTAAGGTGCCACAAACCAGCACATATAAGACCACCCCCATACTCTGTATAACACACACACACACAAATCTAAAGCAACACTTGTACAGTATTACTCATAATTCCACCTTTTCACTGCACGTGGCCTCCGGATTCGATGATCGGAATTCTGCTGATAGCAGAGTTTACATATTGTTTGCAAGTAGATACTGTGACAAGTCGCAGATGGTCTTTTACAATGGGCAAAACACTCTGTACATTTTTGATAAATATACGATGTGTAGTTAGCTAGTTATGAAGAACCCAAGATATTATATACTGCTACCTGACATTTAAGAACATTCCATTTCTTTGCCTTAAGAAGCTCTTGGGTTGCTTTCGTAGTATGTTTTGGGTCATTATCCACCTGTACTGTTAAGTCCCAGTTTTCCAGCATTTGACTTCATCTGAACAGAAAGTATAGCTCTGTACACTTCAGAGTTCATCCTGCTTCTTCTATCAACAATCACATCATTAATAAACACCAGTGACCCAGCTCCATTGGCAGCCATAGATGCCCATTCCATAACACAACCTTTATGTTTGACAGATAATCTTGGTTTCATCTGTCCAAAGAATGTGGTTCCAGGTAAAGTTTAATCTGGCCTTTCTGTTCTTAGGTGTTACCAGTGGTGTGCATCTTGAGGTAAACCCTCTGTATTTCCATTCATAAAGGCATCTCATGATTGTAGACTTTGACACTGATATACCGATCTCCTTAAGTGTTCTTGGCATGGCTAGATGTTGTGAAGGGGGTTTTCTTCACCAAGTAAAGAATCCTGCAATCCTCACTTTAGTTGTTTTCTGTGCTCTTTCGGGCCTTTTGGTGTTGCTGAGCTCACCGATGTATTCATTATTTTTAAGAATGTACAAGATTGTTGATTTGGCCACTCGTAAAGTTAGTCTTAAAGCTGATTAGTCATTTGTCCAATAACTTTTGAACCTATGAAAATGGAGGGTCTATGTAATAAATGTCTACTTCCTAAATGGTTAATGCGCTATTTTGTAAAAAAAAAAAACCCAAAAAAACCCCTTGAATTAAAACATCACATCTTGACTGCTTCATTTCAAATCCATTGTGGTGTTGTACAAAGGCAAAATGATGAAAATTGGGTCACTGTCCAAATACTCATGCACCCACCTGTACCTGGGGTCTCTCATTTTCAACATAAAGTAGGATTTTGTAGTGTGGCCCATGCATTGGCATACTGGAATTTCACAACTTCCAAAAATGATCAATTCTGAATGGATCAGGAGAGTGTGTGGTGTAGTCTCTCTTACCCAGATGTCCAGCTGTGGCCCTTCATATTTCTGCCCTTCAAACACCTCGGGAGCCGCGTAAGGTGGGCTGCCGCACCATGTGGCTAGCGGCTGCCCTGGCTGGAAGAAGTTCCCAAAACCAAAGTCTGCAAGTGAGGGTGAAGAAGGCAAAACAATGATCTTATTTTCTGTTGTAATTTCTGTTCAGTAACTCAAACGTTCAGCTTGCTAGCCTTGCTAACTCTGTAACTCTGACAGAAAGTGAAGAACAAAGAAAAATGCAAGATGAGCCTTAGTAAGATAGCTGGCCTTTGTGTAATCCCTTTGGTTTTTTGTTTTTTTTTCACAGCTGTCAGTCGTAAGGAATAATAATTAAAAAAAAAAAAAAATATTCCTTACGACTGACAGCTGTGTATGATTTGAAGTCAAACATTTCAATCCTTGGTAGATGGCGTTACAGACCTGTTGTGGATTGTGTCAAAAATGGGCAGTGCTGGATCAGTTTTTAAAGGCTTTGGGTTACTGATCAGAAGGTCAGGAGTTCAAGCCTCAGCACTGCCAAGCTACCACGGTTGGGCTCTTGGGCAAGGCCCTTAATCTTCAATTGTATAAATGGGATAAATGTAAGTCGCTCTGGATAAGGGCGTATGCCAAATGCCATAAATGTAAATGTAAATAATGAGTAGAAAGAAATAGGCCAGGGTGATGAGGCCTGGATTTAAACCAAAAAAAAAAGGACTTGCATGCCATCCAGGGTGTATTCCTGCCTCATGTCTATTGTTCCTGCGATAGGAAGTCAAGCGATAGAGTCAAGCGTTTACTGAAGATGAATGAATGAATCGTGAAACGGTATATATATGCGATTATGTTGAATTCCTGAAGACAATTCACAGCCTGGCTCTGTTATGAAACAGGTGAACACGTGGGAGAGTGGATATAAAGGGCGGCCAAGTGAAAATCAGTGGGAGGGATATTACTACTTGGAATAAGACAGCAAAGGTCACTGCACCCTGAGTCAACACGTTTTATCTGCACTTAAGGTTCAATGGTAGAGTGAGAGAATACAGTGTGAATAAACCACCAGTGGAATGACTGGCTATAGAAGACGATAAAATAATAACATTCTGATGAAACTGCGGTGGGGTAGATGAAACCATCATGACCTTACTATATATCTCTTCTCCGGTATTGACGACAATGAAAGTAGAAATAGCTGTTTATGCAAGAAGCTACAGGAATAGCTTATAATGCACTTTCAGTTTCCACCCCAATATCTCAAGATTAAATCTAGGTTATAAAGTAAAGGAACTTTCAGTCAGTTATATTATGAAATGAGCAAGATAATAGTGGCAGTGCTTACCGAGAGGTTTTATGTGATTTGTACTGTATATGTGCTGTGTGTGTACTTTGTATGGTTAGGATGAGGCGATATCTGTCGGGGAGGTTGGGGATAGTGGAAGTATGGAAATTTACCAGATGCATGGGGTCTGTGCCAGAAGAATTTCATAACCACTTGCTGGAACATATATCTGCCAATGTGCAGTCTCTGTAATGTGTAAGGCCCATTTTAACCTGTAATCTCGTCACTATTTCATACACAAGCCTTTACATATAATGAATTTCATACAGAAGTAGATGAAAGCCTCTAACAATGCTAGCTAGCAAGTGATGTTCAAAAAAAACAATCTCAGATTGGCGCAGTGTTCTGTCCCAAAGTGTTTAGCCGAATCCATTAACCATGCTGCTTGGAAATAACTGTAATAATTCATTTCCTCCAGTCGTGCTATCTTTACATAAATCGTGAGATGCCTAGTGATTCACCAGTCTCTGTCAGTTTTACAGCCTCGGGTGTACGTGTGCGTGTGTTTGATGTCAGAGCATATTAGTTCATTCCTCTGTGCTACTGGCCTCGCTTCCACTTGACGTCACTGGGTAAATATGTTGTCCCAGAGTGGCTGAGAGACTGACTGCACTTGGTGTGTGCTTATGTGTGTTATCTGGTTTGAACTGTGGAATGCCTGAAGGAAGCTGAAGGCTGGGTTTTGGTTTTAACAGATACTGCAGCAAGCAGACTACACCACACACGACTGGGTAAAACATCCAAAAATAACACTTTTATTAAGCCACATCCAGCCGCTCTAGGGGAGCTGTATTTGGCAATGGATAAAAAAAAATGGTATGAAACCATATTATATCAGTACGTTTCTTTTATTTATTGCCCAAAAATATCAGTTTATTCTGTCTGTAATCACTGAATGAAGCATTTTGCCAAGTGTTCCAGAGTCCACTTGCCTGCAATCTTGATGTTCATGTTTGCGTCGAGCAGCAGGTTCTCAGCCTTCAGGTCTCGGTGGACGATGCTGCGCTTGTGACAGTACTCAACAGCTGACAGGATCTGCCAGAACTTTCTCCGTGCTTCTGCCTCACTCAACCGCCCATGGCTAGCCAGGTAGTCTGGAAACAGTGTCATGGTATTCCAGTTAGTGTTGCATTCAGTTGTGGTTTTTTTTAGTTTTTTTTTTTAGCCAGAATGTCAAAAAGGGAAGCAGTTTGCATTGATGTATGATGCATTTGCAGAATATCTGATTTTACACCCATAAAACTCCATAAAAAAAAATAAATCAGAGATTACAAAGAACTGAAAAACTGTTGAGGAGCACTTCCTAAGCACATCATGTCCTACATTTTCCGGTGAAGCAGCCCAGCCATTCCAATCCTTCAGTTCCGTATACATTCATTTATTTTATTTATGAATAGATTCATAAATGAGGCTTATTATTGGTATTGGTCAAAATACCTACAACAACACTGATGATTTAACTAAACATTTAATCTTTGGGGAATTTTATAATGTGCTTGCTACATAGCCATCTTGTCACATAGACATTGGAGGTCGACAAAGTTCATACGAACTTCCTTATTGGTTTACAGGAAAGATGAACTAAACTAGGCATAACTAAGTTAGTTTAGAGTTTAGTACATATTGATTTATGACACACACTTAATAAAGCTAATTAGGTTTTTAAGGATGATTCACCCCTCCGAACAATTGCAAAATATGTCCCAATTTTAGGCCAGTGTTGAAAGAAATTGTCGTGTGAACGATCAAGCTGAGCTGTCATCAGTCATGTTTGATTTACTCTGTTTGTTCATGAGAAATTCTATGAAATCCGTGGTGCTGGGAGCAGTGTGGCAGCATTGTCTTAATGAAAAAGCAGCTTTCCATTAGTCAGCGTGAAGCCGGCGGTCGCAGACATGTGTTTCAGCTGCATGTGCACCATAACGACACGTGAAGTGCACGTGAATGGTTGGGTTTGATCAGCTGATAGACGCCTGTATTGTATAAGTAACTGATGAGAAAACGTGGTTCGTTACTGCCCGATTACAGAGCAGCTGGTCTGGATTATGAAGGCGTCTAGGCCCTGATATTACAAGCAGCTTTGCGAAGTGTCATCACATATGTACTGGACCTACAGTAGAAGCTGTCACAAGTAAATGAGGTGACATTGATGGAGCGGGACGCCTGAAGCTGAAAGTGACTTTGTGGACATCTAAAAACTTTTCAGGTCGAGCAAGGGAAAGACCGGAGGGGGCGTGACGACATCGGCTAAATCAAAACTAGTCGTCTTAATGTGATACAGGAATCCCAGAGGCTAAAGATATGTCGATTACAGGGCAACCCAAATCCACGCTTAGTCCAATCAAAGAGTTCTGAAACCACTACCAGCTTATTTTTGGACTCTGACCTTATACTTGCCATTTAATTTCCCTTTCGCTCTTCTGTCCTTCTCACCGTGTCGTATATAAGGCAAATGGTGAGCTAAAGCCTCACTGGATAACCTCTTTTATCCCCTTCAACTCTCACCTGCTGAAACATTACAAAAACGTGGCTTTGATAATGATCTGCCCTTCTGGCGCCCGGTTATAGGCAGGCTTATTGTGCTGCCGTTTGGGAAGTGTGCCAAAAGCATGCTTTGCTTTGATGTTAGCACCGGTTCTAACATGATGCATACTTAAAGCCCTGCAGCACTAATCTGCACCAGTACAAGACCACAGAGACCCGATCTCTAGGTGTATTTCTCTTCGTTTTGACTGAACTGGCTGGTTCTACCATCTAACATTTGGTGGATAACATCAGCAATAATCCTATGACCGTGTTGTAAAATGAAAGCAACCTTTTACCTTCAAACTGGCTAGGTCCATAATGTGTGAATTTTGCTGACTACGTACTCTATAAGCTATATCAAAGGGTGAGAGTACACGTTGCATTTCAGCTTTTAGATGTCATGGCATCATGACACTAAATGCCGGTAAGCATAACTGGCTAAACAAAGAGCGCGAAGCCCAAAAGCATCGTCCCTTTTTCCATTACGCGTGCCACGGCTAATTAACAGAGATAAACAAAAGGCATCTGTTCAGTTCCCTTTATAATATCGGAAGACCTGTAGGAGGATCAGCAGCCAGCGCAAGCAGATGGCGAAGTGGCTGCATGGACAGTCTGGTACAGCTACAAAATGATGCCACATCAGCTTGTCAAAGAATTCCTGAGCAGATTTGTGAAGGGAAAAAATATAAGTGCTCACCAAAGATTTCACCATTTTTGGCATACTCCGTGACCAAGTACAGCATGTTCTTGGTCTCCATGACCTGTTGGAAGGGAAGAAACAACCTGTCTTAATAAAGTTCTGGCTTTACTGGAGAGAAGAAGAAAAAAATCGACATTATTTCATGTCAGTGTAAAGGCAAAAGCATAAAGATGACACATCCATTACAACCATTACAAGTGAAAGGAAAAGCCACCAGAACAAATTCAATGTTTCTAGGCGCGGTGAACGTGGTTCGTCGAAAGGATATTCCCTGAGTTTGTGTTTTGATGCTGAAGAGCGCGAACACGTTGCTCCAAAATCTCCCATAGGTTTTCAATTAGGTTGAGATCTGGCAACTGTGAAAGTCATACCAAGAACTGCATTAGGGGTGGGTGATGTGACAAAAATATATCACAATATATTCCCAAAGGCATTTCTACAATACATGATATACTGTATATCATGATTTATATCATAGTTTCCAAACACTTTCCCAGTACTGTTGCAATAATAATAATAAAAAAACCACACTATTTAATGTCTTCTAAAAATAGATTTTTATATATTTTATAGATCATTTTATTTATAAAAATAAAATAAAAAATACTGTAACACTGAAAGTGGGAAAAATGAATCTAAAACGTCACACACTGTCATATCACCCAACCCTAATACCCTGTGGATGGGGTGCAGCCATTCTGGAAGAGACGGCGGCCATCAGGATCGAAATGTTTCATCACAGGATAAAGGTGATCAGCCAGAGCGACTTTGTATTGACCTGCAGTGGAACGTCCCTCTAAAGGGAACAAGTAGAGCCAAATCATGCCAGCAAAATAAATAAATGCCCCCCCACCCCCCCTCCCTCCCACACACACACACACAAACACATAACACATCTCGTGTTTTTTGCCTTTCGTTGTCAGTTCTCTGGGTTTACTGTCTCATTATATTATTTCTGGTGGCTAAGGCCTGCACAAATTCCAATATATTTGAACAAAAGACCTATAAAAACCACGAGTCCATCATAAGCCTCTTTGTAGGCTTAGAGACAGCAGACAGCTTTCATCCGCAGCAGAATTTGCAGCGCAATGTCACAGAATGTAGTGCATTTTATGAAACGTTTCGAAAGTGCGTAATGAGTAAATTGTAGCTGAACACCGTGTTAATGAGGGCCAGCATTCCCGCAGCAATGAGACTCACAGTATCCCGCGCTTATCAGTGTTATGTAACTGATCAACGCTAACCACCACAACAGCTGGACTTGCATTGCCTTTGGTTTCTTGGAAAGTGATTCTGACTAATGGTAAAGACTTAATGTTTCCATAGCTGATGTGTCAGAGAGTAACCTTTCTGGGGTTGAAAAGCAGTGGTAGAATGGGTAAATGTTTTATTGCTGGTGAAGAGATGAAAACTGAAAAATGCGGATTGAACAGTTTTTTTCATGCCCATGATTGGTTAGTATCACTCTGACAGGGGAGAAAGAGTATGTTCATCCCTCCCACAGATGGAGCATGGCCAATTATGCTCCCTTGGAAAAATAATATATGTACTTGGAAGGCTTTTTACATCAAATAATTATCACCTTAATGTGGTGTTCCATGATTTACTGTTAGGCTGTTAACATAATGGAGGTCTGTTAGACCATGCTGTGGCCTAATTGGACACATTTCTTCATATCATAAAACAAATGGGATTATGAATTATGGTTAAAACTATGACTGTCAACCTGACCCACCTGGTAAAGCTTGATGATGTGCGGATGGTCCAGTAGCTTCATGATCTCCACCTCCCTGTAGATCTTCTCCAAGTTTGCAGCATCCAACTGGGTCTTATCTATGATCTTTATGGCCACCTGCATTTAATGCAGATGTTAATTACTATTTTGGTGTTGCGCATACACTTCACGTCTCATGAATATGTTTCAAGTCAGGAAAGGATTGTCTTATTTCTTCATTTAGACCCATCATGGTCTATTATATAACTCACATTATTTGTTAGATTAATAAGTCATTCTTCACGGCCCAAAGATACAAGACCACAAAGACACCAAGAGTATTTGTTGAGGACAAACACAACATGTCCAGAAGCAAAGAAGTAGTCCCTAATGTAGTGATAGCCGGTTCAGTATACAGGAAGTTCAGGGGTTTTTTTTTCCTGCTTTCCTTGCAGCCAGTCTCTGTTTCATCTAATACCAACAAAGTGATCAATTCTGACAGCATAAGAGATTTTAAGGAAAATATCTCAAAAATATCTTTCTGAAAAAAGAACAATTAGCAGATACAGGGCAGTGGTGGCTTGACGGTTAAGGCTCTGGGTTACTGATCGGACAATTGGGGGTTCCAGCAGTGGCAGTCTATGGGTTACTGATCGGAAGGTTGGGGGTTCAAGCCCCAGCAGTGGTAGTCTATGGGTTACTGATCGGAAGGTTGGGGGTTCAAGCCCCAGTACTGCCAAGCTGCCACTGTTGGGCCCTTGAGCAAGGCCCTTAACACTCTCTGCTCCAGGAGCGCTGTATCATGGCTGACCCTGCGCTCTGACTCCAACCTCCTAACATGCTGGAATATGCGAAGATAAGAATTTCACTCTGCTGTAATGTACATGTGACCAATAAAGACTCATTATATGACCTTTTTTGTTTCCTTTGGATTTTTTCCTGCAAGGGACTGAACCTGCCCTCTGATGCTCGAAACAGAGCTGCAATGGAAACATGCATTAACACAACTGGTATTTTATTTTCACATCCAAGATTTGTCATGGCATAAAACGGATCAGAGGATTGGATTGGAAAATAAATCCAATCCAATTTACACCAACATTGGCTGGGCACAAGGCAAACATTAAATAACTGTATCCCTAATGGTGCCACCATTACCTCCCATAGGGCATGGAACAGGACCACAAAACTGCTTTTAGAAACTCTAATGTACCACTAATACAGTATTGCAGCATTTCCCAGTACAGCTGTTCTGTTATTTCAATCTTTTCCCAAAACCTGATAAAAGCCCAATCTCATGTAACCTTATATCTCACTTGGGACTATTTTACTCCTCAGCGTCCATTTTTAAATATAGCGTGAGTGATGCACTGTGTAGATTTCCTCAACTTTAAACCGTTATTTCCCAGAACTGCACGTACAATTTGCACATGGATGTCGGTGATCTGATCCTGATGAACACCTCCTAAGTAATTTCTCTTCCCTCTCAGCTGTATGAACAGAGGTAACTTAATCTAGCATACACCTTGTTGTCATACAAATAAATGAACTAGGGCTCCTCCACCTCCTAAATCCAAATAAAACCCACTGTACCTGAGCTTGCTAGCAAAATAATAATAATAATATTAATAATACTGGATTTAAAATAGATTACTCATTAAATTTTTTTAATAGATAAGATTTTAAATTTCTTTCAAGTTTTCTCACATCATGTTTTGAAGGAGCCATAGTTTGCAACACACATGGGGCAGTGCCTTGGAAAGAGGTTTTACTTTGAACCTTCTGCGAAAGGGAAACTTCTGTTGTAAGGCTAAAAAGTGCTAATACTTTTCCAGCCTTCAAATGATTAATCTACTCTAGATATATACATAGGAGTTTCTCTGAAATAAAGGTACCAAACTGTACTTTTTCCTCGTGGCTGTGGGTGGTACCATCGTGGGTGCATTGTTTCTACCTTTAGTATGTATATTTTACTGGGATGCTGCATGTGGTGTGGATTTAATTAGCTTTTAATGTAAGGATGTAACGCAATACATTCTTTGGAATAAACAGATAGATAAAAATACGAGGCACACATTTGTCTTTAGAGAAACTTTGCTAGACAGGCTCAGAGGACATTTGGCTGAGAATCCTGTGGGATGCAACAAAAAAAGGTGCAGGTCGGGACAAAGAAAGACCAATAACATAAACGCAATACTTTTACAGCATTCATTCATTCAGTCATTCATACTTAGTAACTGCCAACTGGTAGCAGCTTTGGTGGTTTAAATTAGGCTACCGGGGTTTTTTTTTCTTTTCACTCTGACCAGTCTGCAGCTATGAAGCCACATATGCAGCAACCTGCGATGCACTTTAAGTTCTGACATCTTTCTATCATAGCCAACATGAACAATAGCTCTTCTGTGTGATCGAATCAGACGGGCTAGCCTTCGCTCCCCAGACGCATCAGTGAGCCTTGGGTGCCCATGACCCTGCCACTGGATCACCGGGTTGTCCTTCCTTGGACCCCACAAGCCCTGCTGTTTTGGAGATGCTCTGACCCAGTTGTCTAACCATCACAATTTGGCCCTTGTCAAAGTCACTCAGATCCTTACACTTGCCCATTTTTCTTGCTTACAACACCTCAACTTCGAGAACTGACTGTTCACTTGCAGCCTAATATACCCCACCACTTGACAGGTGCCATTGTAAGAAGATAATCAACATTATATACAGTACTGTGCAAAAGTCTTAGGCACCCGTTTTGTTTTTTTTGTTTTTTTTTTAATACAAACATTGTTATAGATTTTTACTTTATGACTTCTACATTGTCAATACAAAAAAAAAAAAGTTAGATTTCCAAACATTAGTTTTCCAGAACAAAAGTAAATGTTACAGAAAAATGTCTGTATGTCAGTAAAGAAAGCAGCATATTAAGTGGCAAGAGACACTTTTCAGATGAAGCACACAATAATGGCTGCTGAATTTTGCTGCAAAAATAAGAAGCGAGTGCGACAGTCACCTCATCTTTGCCCTACAGCATTTCTTTGCATGTGTCTAGACTTTTTATACAGTATATATATATATATATATATATATATATATATATATATATATATATATATATACACACAGTTGTGACCAAGAGGAATCTCTCCTAGGGCACGAAAATGGCCCTGAACTGGAGTGATGTAGCTGAGGTTGAGGAACTGTTTCGAATTCACACACCATGCTGACAGTTCTGACATTTTTACCTTAGAAAGAAAGAACAAGAACCCATCCGTTTTAGAAGGTCATGTCTACTGCAGGTTTAAATCTGAATACAGGTGAATATTTGGAGAGCTGAGCAGATACAGTTACAGATAGTAACATTGCACTACACCTCTGGCCCAATTATGTACCTTAATTTATTTTGTAAAGGTATGTGACGTTGCAGGATGTACTGTCTACTGCAGATAAAGATGTATAAAAGATGCACCTCAGCGATAAGGAAAAGTCCAGTTTGGTAGCTTTGGTACATTTCTGAAAGAGTATAATAATAGACCAGGATAAATCGTGCAAATTTGTGGTGCACTTGTATTATTATTATTATTATTATTATTATTATTATTATTATTATTTGGTCGCAGAAGATCTACTCAGGAAGCCTGGACAGCTGTCACACAAAAAGAAAGTACAGCTCAGTGTCAGGTTTATTTATTATTTATTTCTCTGCTCTCAGAGTTTGCTACTTGTTTGAGTTTTTGTTCCACTCACACACCTCCGACTTGGTGATCCGGTGTCTCGCCAGCTTCACCACAGCGAAGTTCCCTTTCCCCAAAGTGCGCTCGATGTCGTAAAATCCGACCCGAACCGGCGCCCTTTGGCAAGGTTGGCAGGGTTTCCGCTCCGGTTCAGCCATGCCCGTTGCTTTTAACAGAGACACGGGAAGCCCGCGCACCTGTGCGTCCGAAAAACGGAAAGGTGGAGGTAGTGACCGGCTTAATGATTTAAAACCAAAATAAACAAAAGAAAATGGATTTCAGACGCGCATGCTAATTTAAGCGCCGCGCCCGGGTTCGGTTCTGTTCCTTCACATGGTTTCCGGTCCGTTGCCCGTTAGCGGGTCCCGCTCGCCCGCGAAACGGTTGGCTCACGCGCTCGGCGCGAAGCACGCTGTCTGTGGCGCTCCGCATGCGATGACGTCAGTGCGAAAGAGATTTTTTTTTGTAACCTAAGGGGGGGGGGGGGGGGGGTTGTGGTAGGCGTGGTCTGCACGGTCCACAAGTCCGTAACCAAGGCAACCTTATCCGCTTCGTACGTCAATCAGTGCCTGCAGCGCGCGCACTGAAGCTCCCTTTCTTTTCGCCTGGGATATTTTCCAGCTCGGCTATATTATTATTATTATTATTATTATTATTATTATTATTATTATTATTATTATTATTATTAAACGCCTGAAACATGCGGGCTGGACCTCAACTCTGACGTCACACCTCATCTCTGAGGCTTCATGCAGATTTAATGAATCAAAAATGAGGATATTCTGCAAAATGTCATTGATCCTGTCCTATACACAACCTTAAAGTGCCCTTACCATCATTTTGCCACCCCATACTGTGCAATAAAATCCTGGATGTGCCACTGAGACTAGCTCATTCACTCACACTGAGGTAATGACAGAAACAGCCAACAGTTAGCATCATCATTTGCCCATTTTCATTCACTGCAGCCCCAGGATTCATGATTAAACAGAGCAGTAACTGCTCCACCTAACCGCCATATTTAGCATTCTCAGCACATCTATATGTATCTACTGAAATACAGCTATAGTAAAAAAAACATAAAAACATTGCTTTATAATTGGTACGTATTAATTTATGATTTATAATCATTAGAATTGTACCTAGAAGTTCAGTATGAACTCATGCTATTGTATTGGAATGTAATGTGTAATATATCTCCATCTGCTGGTCAGTGGTGGTATTGCTTGACACATATTAGTGTAATTAGTGTGCACATCCGTAGGTATAACCCAGAGAGCTCACACATTTCTCATCTCAGCGACTTCGTTTGCAAAGCCATCAGTGTAGTATGTGATTGAAATTTTAGATTTTTAATCTCCACACCATTAAGGAACAACCACATACATTTTCGCATGCGACTACGTGAGAAAATTTCGTGTTATGTCCTAAACACATCATGTGAATAATATGTGATCACATTTCAGAAATCAATCTGCAAGTCCTACATGTGAAAAATTAACTGAATTTTATATGAATGACGCTTTTTATGGTTTCTCGGGTATTCCCAACCCAATTTCTTCCTAATTTGGTCTTGGTCACTAGTCAGCTTTACCCATCATTCCACAACTAACCATGTGCTTCCTACGAGACACACGAAGCCAGCAAAAAATATCTTTTTGAACTGCTGCTCATGCTGTGTCACATGGCAGTGTAACAGTAGGGCAGTGGTTAAAATGTTGGCCCTTTCACCAGAAAGTCATGAGTTCAAATCCCGCCACTCTACTCAGATGAAAGCTCCATCTGCCCTCTTCCACATACATGAGCTCACAGATGCCCATGATTGGGTAGTGCCCTTGTGATTGACAGGGTAGAAAGAGTATGCCCGTCCCACCCAGAGAGCTTGGCTAATTTTGCTCTCTAGACTAAGCATCATTGTGATTCAAACTCGCAATCTCTGCTTTTCTGGTGCGCCACTTGGGAGCCTGTTTTCAATGAAGAATAGGAGACATGGACAATGCCGAGGGCACTTAGTAGACAGCAGTTTAAGTGCAGCCATAAACCTAGATATAAATGACGTCGCTATAAATGTGCACTATTGTAGGACAACTCAGCAAAACACTAGTTTTAAAAGTCTTCTTTATAAACCTCTTTCATTCAAATAATTACAAATACATCTCAAACTTGTTTTGACAGAAAAGGCAAGACTTTTATTTAGTTCCAGTTTCAGGTTGACAAGTCAGCATCATAAGATCATATTTTAATGCTTAAGGCCAATGCTAAGAATATGCAAAGCAGCATAACCAGGCCATGCAAACCCAACACGATGAGGCACAAGCACATACAGAACAATTTTATGCACTAAGTATGAATACCATTACGTTGATTTAATTGAACAGTTGCCGCTAGTTTCTCTAGGAGACATGGACAATTCAAAGGGCCTTCAGTTGACATCAACTTCTGTGAACCCAACCAGTAAAAGAGAGAAAAAAACCAGACAGTACATATATTTTATAATGCATAGCCTTAAAAAGTCTGTAAAAAGTCTGTAAGTCAGTGAGAGGAAATAAGAATTTCTCAAGCAAATCTTTAAAGAAGTCACATCGATGTCATTTTTCACGTTTTAACAGTCATTCCATGCGAATACAGGGGTGCACACTTGATCAAGTATCTTGATCTTCTGAAATGTCTTTTGTATTTCCAGAAACAGGGAGCAGATCATTATCTTGGATTATCTGAGACTCTGAGCCTTTTTTTTTTGGTCGTTGCCTACCATAGGAGACTAAATCAGAAATTATGCTCAACTGATTACAAGAAGACAATCTCACTGTTGTCTGTCAGAACGGTGCCCGTTTATGCAGACAAAAGTAATCAGTCTTTGATTTCCAACTGAATTGTTTGAAATGTCTGAGGATATCCAAGACCTGAGGCTTGTTTCATCACAAATTTTCTGATAACACAAAGTTCAGTAGCTGTAGAGCTCGTTATCCAGCCAGCTGTGTTGTCTGTGGTACCTGGTGCTGGAATGGTTCTGGTACGACTCGTAGATCTCATTGGTGACGAAGCCACTCTCCGTGCTGGCCAGCGTGACAAACCCACTCTCAGTGTCTTGGCCTCCCAGATTGTCATACTCGTCGGTCGGTGTGTCTGGGGAGGAGCCCAGGAACGAGGTGTTCTTGGTGTGAGGCCGGGTGTCATTCAGGTCGGTCTCGTGCTGCCTTCGGATCACGTTGTACACATCTGGACTTGGGCTGTCGCATCGCTCTCCTGGGGCCCAGGTTCCATGCTTATCTGCAGGAGTCTCTGTTTGGTTTCTTCTCCTAAAGACAGGGAATGAATGTGATGTCACACCAAACCAACAAGCACCCACAATGTCTGCATACTCTAGTAATAAGAACATTATGTATATATACGATATCACGTTTACTTCATTTAAAATGGCAGGCACTGAAAATGGTATCTTACTGAATGTGTAACAAAATAAACCTCATCAATTTATTTCTCATTCTATTTATATAGCAATAATTATAATGTATATAATAATTATTATTGCCAAAAGTATATGGACACCTGACCATCATACCCAATATGTGCCCATTCCAAAACCATGGGCATTAACATGGAGTTGGTCCCCTTTTACTGTTAAATCAACCTCCATCCTTCTGGTAAGACCTTCCATTAGATTCTGGACCGTGGCTGTTGGGATTTGTGCTCATTTAGCCAGAACAGTATTAATGAGGTCAGTAACTGATGTTGGGTAAGACGGCCTGGTGTGCAGTTGATGTTTCAATTCAACCTAAAGGTGTCCAGGGAAGTCATGGCTCTGTGCAGCGCTCTCGGATTCCACACAAACATCGGCAAACCATGTTGTTATTAACCTCGCTTTGCGCACAGGGGCATTGTTTTGTTTTGGGCCTCTTAGTTCCAGGAAAATCTTAATTCTACAGCATACAAAGGCATTCTAGACAATTGTGTGCTCCCAAATTTGTGGCAACAGTTTGGGGAAGAACCACATGGGTGTGATGGTCAGGTGTCCACCTCCTTTTGGCCATATAGTATAAATTTCCTACAATTCTTACCATCATTAGAATTGCTTATAAAAGTAAGTGCGCCTAACAGAGCCACTGAGTGTATACTTCTGTAACATTACAACAAATATCTTTAAACGTGATCTTTAAATTGTTCTGTAAATGACATACTTTTTTGTAAACAGCTTGAAGCAGAAAACTCCATTTGCTACGATCAGGAGCAGCAGTAGAGGTATTGTAGGGAGAACAATGTAAACGATGTTCATTACATCATCTGGAAAACGTTAAGCAATATATAACATAAGATTCAGCATAATGTCACTCTGGTTATTAACAGTTATTGATATTGTGGGGGTTTTATCAGTTGCATGTATTAATTCATTTGCATTTAGCACAGTTAATCAGAAGTCAAATAAAATTCACTAACGTAATTAGAAATCAGCCACGGAGCCTTTTTATTAGTTGAATTAATGCAGTTATTTTAAAGATAGCTTTTCTGCTAGCTTGTCATTTACAAAGCATACAGTCTTACTGCAAGGAATAAACCACTTGCAGATAATGTTGTGGAAATTCCATGAAACATCCGTTACAGCTGGCAATACGTTGTTACTATAGAAACTATAAGGTATTATAACAGTGCATTAATATAAACTTGTGATTAGCCTTGTAGCCAGATCTGTAGCGAGAGCTACTATTACAGAAAATTACTAAACACCCTCTGACCAATCATAATTGAGAATACAACAGCGCTATGGTATAGAAATGGTTAATAACTGTAGATGGAGCAGCACTGCTCTAAAACCCACCATCAAATCTGAGACTTACTGTATATTCATTACTTTATTGAAACCTTTATTCTACTCTGGTGGTCTACCTGTAGGTTTAGCAACCACAACGCTCATATCATCATCGTGACCCGTCACTGAGGGGTTCTTGGCTGCTTCTGTTGTCGTCGTTGTCGTAAAGACGTCTGAAACTAGAAGAAAATAAATGACTTGGAAATGAGGATCTAAAAGGTCAAAACAATGCAGAAAATATAAAAACGTACACAACTGGCACAGAATGGGGGAAAACTGTCTGTTTCGCCAGATTGGGCTGCCCACTTAGGCTGTTTGTAATCAAATCATGCTTGGAAAAATGCCATTTAAATTCTTTTCATTATAATTAACATACAGTTTCATTTGGCTTATAGTGAATTGGCAAATTAATAGGTGGGAGTGGAGCTCTGTCTCAAATCACTTCGAATCAGTTATCAGTACATTAGAATTTCTTGAAGAGTTCAGCTATATTTATTATGAATATCACATATGATAGTTGGGGCTAGGATATGTGTGTGTGTGTGTGTGTGTGTGTGTGTGTGCGTTTGTTCCATTCCACCCACTCAGCCTGCCGAATACGCTCTTCACGGGGGCGGCATAATGTCATTATGGCGAATTCAGTAAATTGATGTAATGCGGTTGGGAGCCATGACAGAGATATAAATGCCAGGTCTGAATGTAACACGTTCTGGTTTCCTCTGATATGGATTTGCACTTCTCAGACTCACAGCAACACACTTCGAGCACTCCTCTAACAGCGTCTGGTCTTGTATATTCTCTACGTGCATTTATACCACAGCGCTGTTAATGTCTTGACTCCGAATAGTCAGAAGGTGGATTAAAAAAAAATCCTGGGTGTAGCATGTTATCATTATCTAGCATGTTATCATTTCTATAGTACCAACTTACACAGGGACTTGTATGGTGGATGTTTGACATAACCTAAGGATAATAATTTAACAAAGACATGACATTATTATAACATGTAATCATTGATGTAATAAAGTTTTCTATAAGGGCATTTATTTAACATTTATGGAAGGAGTCTCCAGTTTCAGCTTGTAATGGTCACCAATTCTTCAGGTGTGACAAGGTAGGTTTTTTTTTTTTTTTTTTTTTGTCTTTTACCTTATAGTGAGAGAAAAACAGATAGACTGGTGAGGGATAATCTGGTAAGACTGTTTATAGTAGCTATAAAACAGGAAATAACTTGTTTTGCAGGTGTTTCATGTCAGTTTCTTGTTAGTTAATGAATTAAAAATTGTAATAGTTAACAAACTATTGTTGTATAAGAGGAATAAGAGATTTTGGGTCATTCTGTTATTGCAAAAACGAATCAACCTTGGGGCAGTAATAATAATTCCTGCACTGGGTCCCAAGTTGTGAGCTTTATTCTTACAAAACTCACAATTACAGTTAGGCTTTTATGACCATGCCGTTATTCTCTTTAAATAACAGGCTGCATTGTTTCAAAATGGATGTCAAAGGGATGAAATATCCATAGTGTCCATAACGCTAATTCAGGGGCAACACAACCTTCACTTGAAAAACTATTATTTAAGAAAAAAGAAAGCCAACCAGGTCCTTACTAGCGTTCATTAAATGCTAGCAGTCCTGAGGTACTACACTGGGATGATATAACTCCCAAACCAATATTGAAGAATCTCACCTTTGGTATACTTGCAGATGAAATTGTTCTTCGTCTCACAGTTGTCGTCATTCCACTGGAACATGTACCTGTTTCCCTCATCTGAAGACGCTGATGGTTGGTGGTACATCACCACACACACCTCGTAACCACAGGAGGGCTCATCCGTGTGCCAGTTCCTACACATGTACCCAGAACGTCATTGCTGATACTATCATAGCTCATATTGTATGAGCCTTTACTCTTGAATTCCTGGTCATCATCAAAAGTAAAACGGTCTCATAAGGGAACCGAGTGGAATACTCATCTAGTGTTGTGCGATTGTGTGTTTGAACACTGACAAGCAAAATGTAGTCATTTTCTTCAAATGCAGGACTATCATTAGGGGATCTTCATTGTATTAAAAAATAACATACGTTATCGGTCAGTCTTTTACAGAATGTGGCCGGGATTTTATCGGAAGCTCGTGCAGTAATAATCAGCAGCCTGCCATAATCACGCAGTCTGAAACGGTCTTTAAGAAAAGATTACTTTCTTCTGTCCCCTTCTTCTATTTTATTGGAGTTACGCTAGCCAATCACAGGTATCTTTAAGCTAAGGTATGCAGAATAGGGCAATTAGTGCTCTCCTCAAAGCATGCTTATCTACACCACAATGTTGTATGAGCAGCCGCTGAAAAATATATGGTTGCTAAGACTAATGTAGGGAGAAATCTAGGCAAAAAAACGTTTCATTTACCTCATCGAAATCTCTGAAATTCACATTATGAAACAGATTCAGAAAAAGTCAAAGAAAACGATTGTCTCCGTTGATGAACACGCAAGAACACGTGGAATAATTGCCAACATCTCCGTTAAGACACCGGACTTTGAGTGTTAAAGTGCTCCACCTTTATCTACACTGAAAATAAAGAAATAAACCCAAAATAAAATGGTAGGACCTGATGCTAGAGTTCTCGGCAGAATTATGTTTCGTAATACAAGTGTACATGATGGAATACACGATACATAATGGAAATTTCTTGTGTTCTGACCTGAAATTTGATCGACTGCCATCCAGCCAGTAGTACCGAGAATCGCAGTCAATGCTGCTCTCCTCATAGTTTGGCTCTCTGCGTAGACCGATCCAAAAGTCACCATCTGAAGCTTTCAGGTCCTGAATAAAGCCCTCAATGAGACTCTGCTCAGCCGGTGATTCGATGCTGAGCAGGTCTCCTCCGTCACTCCTGCATGCCCGCTGGGCCTCCTCGAAGTTTACCTTACGCCAGCTATCCTCGAAGTAGCCCATTTTGTAGCAGGGCTTGTTGGTGCCCCGCTTGCATACGTGTTGGCCTTTGGGGGAAGACTGAGACAAGTTTAGGCGCATGAAGGTGTAACTAAGGGATTGTTGGCATGTTACCCAAATGCAAGGATTCATATCCTATAGTTTGTTTTTCAGTACCATTATTACAGTAAACATAATTAGCAACAATTTTCAGGATTCAAGTTTCTAGTAAGCTATTAAAAAGTTATGAAAGGTAAGATCAAGTTCAAATGGGTTAGCATTCATTCCTTTTCTTGAAATGTAGTAAAAATCCAACCACGTCATCCTTGCTTATCCATATTTGTAATTTGTATGCATTTCTCGTGTGCCTGTAAAATGCACTCAAAACTAAATGTAAATGACTGTCCTTGAAACTTGTGCAGTTTTACACGAACTGACAAAAACTGTTTTGCATAAAGAATCAGTATTAAGTCTAAAGCACTAGACCTAATGCATTAAACTCCTGAAATTTCCATTTCTCATATAACGGATTACTAGCGTACAATCATGCCCACCAAATTGTTGGACATTTTCATTCAAAAACTACTGTCCTATCCCTATAGTGTCCAAAAATCCCACGCTTGACATTTTTTCTCATTACATAGGGGCCCCTTTGGTACCTCTGACCCATCTCCTAATTAGACCAGCATTCTCCAATGTTTTGACAATAGAAGCTGCGTCCCAACCCACATTCCACCCCACTAAACCGCATGTAAACCTGTCTTTTCAATGTTATGTTTACTTCACTAGTCCAGGTTGCAATGCAGCCCTAGACATCTCATAAAACATCTATAGCACGCACCACACATCGAGTTTACAGGCAGTAAAGGAAAAGGAAATGCTTTAATCATGATCAAAAGAAGCGTAGAAGGGAAACGAGTACAAAGATCACGCGGATATGATAAAAAGCCCATAGGGTACGTGAAGTGAAATAGCGTCTAGTGTAAAGCGTGTTAACCTGTTGCGAAAATGCAGACTCGGTGCATTCAGAAATGTCCACAAATATATAAAAAACAAATAAATCGAGGCTTGTTGTAGGCTACTACTGAGGTTCCTCATTCATTCTGATGCTCTCTCTATTTCTGTTTGGAGCTTCTGCACTTGTGATCCACCGTCAGCTGTTGCGGATGTGTCCCTCAAGACCATCACAGAAACAGTCTCACCCTTGCTTCAATGGATAACCGCTCCTGGATACTGTAGACTTAAAGACTGTCCTGTGCTCATATAGGACTCTTATTCACAATACGCTCATACTGGACATCATCTCAACACACTTTGTACTGTAAGAGGATGGGTTCCCTTTGAGTTTGGTTCCTCTCAAGAGTTCTTCCTCAGGGAGGAAGGGAGGTTTTCCTTCCACTATCACCTCTGGCTCGTTCAATCTCAATCTACGTCCGGATTTCTCTGAAGCTGCTTTGTGCCTTGTCTATGATTAAAATAAAATTGAATTGAATGTAGCTTACAACATAACACCAGCATGATTCATTCAGCCAGTAAAAGGGAGATCTTATTGATATTGCATACTGGGTGGCTGATTAGATCATCACGTGATGCCTTATAGAAATCATCATCGTCTAAACTTCCTATGAACATCAAATCAGGAATTAGGAGAGATTTATTTATTTATTTTTGGGAAAACGCGCACTTACCACCAAGCACTTTGGATGCTGAAGTCGGCACACTGAGCATCAGCGCTGAAAAAGCCAAAACTCTCCTCACATCCATTTCACCGTTTCTTCTACAGATCAAATGCGTATTTTAATCATTAAAAAAACAAAACAAAAAAAACAACAACACACATTTCGACAAAATGGACAATCCGCAGATTGAGCGTGTGTGTGTGTGTGTGTGTGTGTGTATATGAACCTTGTGTTTTCTCCGCACAGTGCACGCAGGAAAAGCAGGGAGGAGCGCGCGCGTGAGGAGTTTCGGTCACGCGAGCGCGTTAATAAGGTTCGGATTAATTAAATTAGCCCGCTGTTGGTGGGCGGAGTCTCTTTTAGCTGTTCTTGCAATCGCAATTTTGTGCCAGAAATAAATAATAATATTAATAATTATTATTATTAATGATAAATATACGATGAATGGCATTGGGACAATGTCCATTGTTAAACGCGCAATTCACTCTTAAAACGTTGGAGTTAAAAATAACCCAATTTGAGTCTTTGAATACCCAGCTCGAGCTCGGGTTAAGATATTTACACAGCATGCAATTTATTTATTTATTATTATTATTATTTTTTAAACACAATTTGTGGGTAAAAATGACAACATTGCTAGAGTCCAGTGCTAGGTGATAATCCGAGATGTTACACACAAAATGTGAGGTCATTTTTTTTTTTTTTTTAAAACTAGCTAGAAGTAACGTTAATACTGATATAGATTAATGTCAACTGGAAATACAGTGATGTTAGAATTTAATATAATCTTTAAAAATTTCTTTTACAACATACTAATTTGGCTTATTTATTACAAGTCGTCTAATTCAGCCATATTTTCCACTCAACTAAGGTTAGCTAGCATACTTTTTTGTCAGTAGGCTAACACTGGCTATCAAGCCAAAGTTCATGTTGAAAAGTTATTGCCTACATAATGTCTATGTAATAAAGAAATATATACACCGATCAGCCGTAACATTAAAACCACCTGTCAAATATTGTATAGGTCCTTCTTGCAGGTCTGACCCGTTGAGGCATGGACTCCACACTCTGGTCTGCAGCTATGAAGTCCGATACGCAACAAGCTGCGATACTCTGTGTGTTCTGACACCTTTCTATCATAGCCAGCATGAAGTTTTTCTGGCAAATTGTGCTGCAGTAGCTTGTCAGTGGGATCGGACCAGACAGGCTAGCCTTTGTGCCCCATGCGCATCAATGAACTTTGGGCACCCATGACCCGGTCGCTGGTTCACCAGTTGTACTTGGACCACTTTTGGTAGGTACTAACCACTGCATAATGGGAACACCCCACAAGACTTGCCATTTTGGAGATGCTCTGACCTAGTCATCTAGCCATCACAATTAGGCAACGTCGATCAGATCCTTACTCTTGCCCATTTTCCCTGCTTCCAACACCTCAACTTTGAGAACTGACTGTTCACTTGCTGCCTAATATACCCTTCAACTTGACAGACGCCACTGTAATGAGATAATCAGTGTTATTCATGTCACCTTTCGTTGTTTTTAATATTATGGATGCTTTGTGTGTAATTATGAATTCTTCAACTAAAAATTTATTTAATGTGAACAAAAACATTTCTTTTCTTGCAGTAACAGCTGATTTATTTTACTTCATAATTTGCTGCTTCTCAAAAGGTGCAGTGCAAATATCCAGAAAATGAATCTTGCCTGTTCCATTTCAGGCCAGCGTCTCAACCCAATATGATGAATTGACTATCAGCCCAATTTGGGCCAAGTCAACTTCCTGACACACCAAGCTAATCCCAGGCACTGAGATGTAAAATGAACCCATCATCGTGGGCTTTACCTGGTACGATAACATTTTGCATTACCACACACCATTCCTCTTATCTATTCCTTTCAGAGAAAAGTCAGATGCACATCACATGTGAAGTGAAGTAGTTTTTAGAAACTTCACAGTGGACTTTTCACATGTAGTGCATGCAGACTTACAGTTACAATCAAAATTATTCAACCCCCATTGCAAAAAAGTTTATTGTAAAAACTTACAGACTTTAAGCTGTTTGCAATGAACAAATCAAACAAAAGCGATTGAAATAGTTCAACACAACGAATGATTCAAGTGGGTTCCACAAATTCAACTGAAAATGCAACTTATAATGATTGATTTGTTCATTGCAAACAGCTGAAAGTCTGTAAATTTTGACAATAAACCTGATTTGCAATGGGGGATAAATCATTTTGTTTGCAACTGTATATGTTTAAATCAATAAAAGAAATGTGTACAAAGTTTGTTTTCCACAATAAGTGTGTACAGACAAGATATACAGGGACAGTTTCATGCAAAGTACTATTCATATTCTTATACTCCAAACAAAATTATAGTATTAGGTTTCAAAAGGCTGGTGGCACCCTTTATACAAGTTCTTGGACTTCCTTTATGTCCTGATCCAGAACCTCAGGAGGAGCCTTGCAAGAAAACCTGCAGGCACAGCATAACAGATCAGAATCAGCAAGTGATGTGAAATAGAAAAAAAAAAATTCCTTTATTTATTTATTTATTTATTATTATTATTTTTTAGCTATCTACGCTTGCTTACAACATGTAGATACACTCTCAGAGATAAAGGTACCAAGCTGAACTTTTCCATGTCACTGGGGTAGTACCATATTTTGTATTTTAGCAGGCATCTGTTAACTGTTCTTTGTTAACTGTTCTGAGTGCATGTTCTTTTAATTAGATTTTAGAGTAATGCTTAAAAAGGTACATGGGTGGTTCTTAAGGTCCAATTATGTTCCTTAAATTATTTTTTAAAGGAACACTATTTTCACATTTACAGGTGAAAATTGCAAACCAAAGGTAGACAAGATGTACCCTTAACGGTACCACTTGAGAAAAAAAAAAGAGGAAAATTACAGAATGGTACCTTTATTTTGTAAGCATCATTGAAATGACAACAAACAGAAGGCAGACATTTTTTGCCTAATCTAACACAGCTGATTCATGGATTAATTGACTAACTCCTGGTCTAATTAGGGAGCACTTAATGTGCTGGGTTACAGCAGGAAACTTTCACCATTTGAAGAACAGAAAACGTTGCATAACCTATGCTTAAAATGTCTTATCTCTTCACAGAAACTATTAGTATTTTGTTAAAAGTGAGGAATTGGGTACATTTTTGTACTTTCTCTGTATCCATCATCATCATTTTCTCATAACTCATTAACCACCAATTTTTAAAAGGTTGACCGGCATACTACACCCGCACATATACACACCCACACAAACTGATTCTGTTTTCCTGTAACAGTAACGTCTGTCTAATACCTCTCTCAAGAATTAAAAGGGAGTATTATTTGTTTGCCCTTTTTTTTTTTTTTTTAATTTGAAGTAATTTATAGCAGCAGCATCAGCAAAACAGCTTCCCCTCCCACAGCAGTAAATCCTCTAGTCAGTGTCGGGTTACTGCGTACTACATCCACACAATCAATGCAGGGCTCTATCATGCACCAGGCCACTTATTGTAAGCAGTTTAAACTTAGATTTTTCACCAGATGAATTCGGTGTTTGATGTTCTCTTGTACCTTTCAGTCAGCTCAGGTCTCCTTGGCTTGTGCAGACGGGATACCATTTCTTTCTGTAGCGAACAAGCAGTTATCAGTTTATAATCATGATGTTACCAAGAAGTTCTAACTGACGTATTTGATCAACATCTTATACAAATGTGAGAAAAGAGGTGCTATGAAGGCAGTGGTATTCGTAGGATAATTTGTAGCCTAGCCAGCATAGCAATCGGACAAGGTATTAAACTGATCGTGGCTATTTAATTTCAATTTTGGTTGTTAACTATATCAGACAATCTGTAATTTGCAGATTACGGAAATAAAGCCGTAGTTACGATTAAGATAACTAATGCCTAAAAATAGCAACAACAAACGTTCTACTATAATTACTTACTTGGATGGAAACAATATAAGAGTCAAACTTAAAAAGTAATACATAAGTAAGAATGATTTTTGATTGGATTATATTATTTATATAATCAGAATCAGACATCCAAGAGGGAGGTTGACAAATTGTAAACGATTTACGAATCATGATTTTGGGGCACAGGGTTGTTTTAATGCACATTTGCCTTAAGCAATAAGCGTACGATAGAACTGGCTATGACTAATCGTGATTGGGAAAACAGCTAAGGCTAAGCACATAATCATCATCCTTTTCCCCTAGAGACATGCAAGTCCATAATGAGTTGCTTTCCAGACCATTCCACTCTTCCTGCTCCTCTGCAGGGGTTGGACAGGCGCTAAAATGCTGAGGCTTTGAGGAAAAAGTGCTGATAAGAGAGACAGAGCACTCTAATGTATAGCAGAGAAATAAAACACTTGGCTGTCTATGGGACTCCTCTTCTGCCCAAATCTGCAAAGGGCCGTAATGATGAATCGCCTATTTGATGATTTGTACCTACATACTGGCAGCTGAACAGAAATGAACCACAATATAGTTCATAATGGAGATTGACATACTGGTGCCTACCTTAATCCGATCTTCTCTATGCTTCTTTAAGAGTGCCATGATCTCATCATGCTTTTTTGCCTTTTGAGAAAAAGACACAATAGATAGGTGTGTGAAAACGCAAGATGTGATGTTAGATAGCTAACCACCTACGTCTCCGCTGGTAGTATCTATGTGCATATGGACACGGCTGAGAACGCAGCAGCCAGCTGGCGAGAGAAACTGCAACTACTAAACAAGTCTCATAACTCTGATTTACCACTCCCGCTTTGTGGCTACACGGCCGGCTGGTAATTAACATCATTTGATTGATTTCCTTCTGAATATGGTCTCGGTAGCCATTTATCAAGCAGCCATCATTTGAGAGCAGGTTAATCATTTACAGTAATGTAATGCAATATGATTATTATCATTAGCTGTAAACATTACTCATGCCGTGTACTGCAAAAGCACTCAAAGTGAAATCAAAAGCGGCTTCTCTCATAAAATATACGCATTTCTGTGGACATTGTTCCGAACAAAATAACTGCGGTTATTCATGTGAAAACTTTTGATTCGGAAGGAAAATGACATCAAAGGGTGTCTATGATGGAAAATGCAGTTTTTGAAAATAAAAACAGCCATTTCTTTCCAGTTGTCAGCTTTGGAAAAAGCTTTTTCTTGGGAAGAAAAGCCAGTTAGTAAATAGGAATTGTATGAAAATGATATGGTCTGATCTGGTGGTCTATACATCCTCCAGCCTTCAGGTCAAATGCTCAGGCCTGTGGAGAAATAAGAGAAATAATTGTGCTGGAAAAAAAAAAAAAAAAAAGATGGCGAGTGAGTAACATACCTATGAGTCACTAGAGAATGATAGCTTAGGAAGTTCATGAGATTCTGTCATTTGCTTGGCTGCATGTATTGACTTTTCAGGTTAAACTAAGAACTTGACTGAAGAAAACCATCACTGATAATGCGATTTTGTTTGAACTTATGGCAGTGCTTAAGGCTGATAAAGGAATCCATCGGGTTGAAATTGAAATTTAGGAACGTGACTGAAACTGACAGCAAATTAGAACACTTTCGCATACCGTATATAGTCTAACTATTATACACTTTTATACCTCAGTGCTGTTGAACTCCTGATTCTGACCCATCAGAAAGTATTCATTTATTTACAACAGCTTGGCTGCAAAGCAAATCACAGGTTTGTGATACTGTGTTTATTCGAATGCATTATCATTTCTATAGTAAGAGCTAATTCGGCAGACGCTAAACAGATGAGAAACGTTCTTATTTAACAAAGAAAAACGTTTCATTGTGAATACAAAGCTTTCTGTAACTTAAGTTTTCTGTGATGGGTTTTGTGGTTTCTCTGTAACAAGTTAAGTTCATGAGAAAATGAAGGAAAGGCTGTAAGTGATAACAGTAACGAACCTATTACTTGGACATTCCATGACATTAAAAGTAACAATAAATGGATACAAATAAAACATGTTGTATATGTTGGAATAAAACACCTCAGGATGCGCTGTTATAGAAAAAACAATCGACTTTGCGGTCGTACCAGGTACTCTGAGTCACATCAGGCTGCATGATACCACCTGTCACTGATTAAATTCCTAGAACAGCACACCCCAATTATATTTTATTCTTTGCTTATAGAACTGTTCTATTGTGAATGCCATAGATAAGCCTTTAGAAAATTCAACCAACGCGGTGGACGTCAGCCGTGCTGGAATTCTCTGAACTTGGGTCATACACATGCTAAATGTCAGAGATAACATGCATAATGATCTTCTATTGGCCCAATTGAATTCCAAATTAGGAATCTCTGGGCTAGTAAGAGCTCTCATCCAAGCAACTTTCTTTTTAAAATCTGCATTTTAAAACCAGTCTCATGCCTCACACTGAATGATGTGCACCTCTCTACTTAAGCAGAATCCACTGCAAGGAAAAAAAGAATCGATGCTCCCTGAATCCTCCTAGGCTCTTTCAGATGAATTGAACTGCGACTAGCCTGCACACCGCAAACCACGGGCCCGCTAATCCGATTAGCAGCCCCGCTCAGTGGGCTGCGGCAAGCACCAGAGGCTCCGCAGATGCATCCATCATGACAGAAGTACAAAGAGCTGGTTAAAGGTGGCAGCTTCTGGGAGCACATTACTCCGATTGGCTCGCTGGTGCGCTGCAGTGGAGAACACCAGCTCTAAATCAAAAGTACTACAGGCTACTTATCACATTAAAAAACCGGCAATTACTCACGAGAGTTTTATGAGTATGTAATATGAAGCATACAACACATCAGGGACCATAAACCATTTAATGCTTCACAGGAATTCCGCTAGGTATTTAAACACCATCCCATCCGAGCTCTTAATTTTGTGGGCTGCAGGTTTATTGATTTTGTAGATGGTCCATAGTGCACATGATATTAAAACGGTAGGTGTAGCCAATTGCTGATATTGCTTAATTTGTAGCTTGTGCCAGTCTCTTGTCTCCAAATCTCATATTCCTTTCAGGGATTTGTAACTCTTGACTATTTCATTACAACCGCCACGATCAAGGACCAATCTAGCTTGCAGTGGTGTGTGATCGCAGCATATGCCTGATTCACTTTATGTCTTAAGTGCACCGTTATGCAAGTGGGAGCTTCATTTCCTTAATGCAGTGTGCCTAGCCTTTTTTTTGCTTTAAGACAGCAGATTCTGGCTGCCAGATCCTCACACTGCGAAAACTCATCCGATCTCGATTCATTGCTCATTACTGTATCTGCTCAATGCAGGCTGGCTCCAGCACAGTAAGAGAGAACGAAAGAAATTACATCAATATATAATATCTACTGTATAACTAGCAGTTAAAGATATGAAATTCAATATTTAATCTTACCATCAGAGATATTTTGATCAACCTTTCATTGTGCACTTTTTTAAATCAGAATTTGCACCGTCGAGAATTTGCAGAGTTGTCCTTTTGTAATTGTTGCGGCCAAAAATGCTTGAGTTTACTACGGCTTTTCTTTCAGAATTTGCGACTTGCAGAGTTTTTGTGCATTTTTTGCTGAAAACTACTTGAATTGGTGAAATTGCAATTGCATTAAATAGTTTCGCCGTGATGTTTGTTAGTAAACGAGACCTTTTAGCTGTACTCATCTTCGATGCCCGTGAATTGAAGAGGGCTTTGGCTGAATGCGCATTCTGATGATGTCATATGACGCCCAAATCTGCCGTAACTTCGAAAAAATCGCATGCGCCTCGGAATATCACTGAGTTTACTTGACTTTGTGTTCATTTCTGTGATCGCAAATTCGTGAGATCCTGCAGGGACTGTTAAGAAGAATATATAACACACTACAGCAGTAAGGTAAATGGCAGACCAGCAGATGGTACAAAAAACCCTGTAAGTAATCCCATTAGCCCAACTTCCCCCACAAGACAGCACTATATCCCGTTTACTCAAGGCTACATTCAGAGCTAGTGAAGTTTCGTCAAAATATTTACACCGGGAAAGTTACTCCGCTTCAGAGACAGGTTACACACCTGCTTCAACAAACTGTCTGAGCTCCCTTCGGAGAATTATGCAAAGCACCAGCACCTAAAAGGTTTCGAGATTTTTCTCGAGTCCGAGAACAAGGTTTTCCAACTTGCTTTAAACACAAGCGTTAGGTTTGGAATAGGAAATGCAGCACATCACACCCAGACCGGGAAAAGAGCAGCGTCAGAGAACCCAGAGCACTTGAGTGTGGAATCGAACTGCCCTGAGCGGATGATCTTCACAATCTATCAATACTTAGGCAGCAAGGGCTGTGTGAAACATTTACTCTTATATTTCCCCTTACAGTCTTAATTGTGTGCAAGCCATCATGACGAGGAATTCATCAAGGTATAATGAGTTTACCGTTTCCTCACCATTTCCAGATACCTCTGCTTCTCATCCTGCATCTGTAGCTGGTAAGCCTTCTGTAGGATCTCGTCATTTTCTGCTGTAAGATCATATTGTCAGTTTGGGGGAATTCGAAGTGAAATTATTAACGTGAATTAAAGAGTACTTACTAGACCACGGTGGCTCTGTGGGAACAGTATTACTGGCTATGAGGAAAGATGAAACAAAATGATTACGACTATTTTCTTTATACAGTATACAGCCTAAGTCCAGAATATTTGCTCATGGTCAGGAATTTATGGTCTATCTATATGTTTAGACATTTTAATTCGGATCAAATGTTAATTTATTGAACAATGACACATTGGAAAACATTATTGCTATCTATAGTAACAGTTTACACAGGCATTGTACGGTGGAGTCTCCGTACAAACGGATTTTAAAATGTGTTTAATTGTTGATCTGCTGAACTGTTTTTTTTTGTTTTGTTTTGTTTTGTTTTGTTTTGTGAGGAAACGTTCATTTATCATGTATGGAAGGAGTCTCCAGTATCAGCACTTTGTAACAGTCAGAGGTAGCTCTGCAGAGGTTGATGTTCCTACATCAACAAATCTTCAGTGTAGAGGGATTTGTGGTTTCTCTGTGAACATGACAAGCTGCATTTTTTTTTGGTCTTATTATAAGGTAAGGAATAACAGGAATTAACTTTAACATAACTACAAATGGAGAAAAAATATGAGCAGTCATTCATTTAAAAAAAAACAAACACAACAACAATTGTGATTTTGTTGGCAGATTGCTGTGGTGTAAGAGAAATAAAACACTTAGGGAGGTGCTGTTATAGGAAAACAATTAGCCTCAGGGTGGTCACGCCATTACACCACCCTGTCATTGATTATTTTTTCTCACACACCTACACCCACACCCCCACACACACATCCACACCCACCCACACCTACACCCCCCCACACACACCCACTCACACCTACACCCACACACCCAGATTGCAGTCTAATGTCACTCACACACGTGCGCACACACACACACACACACACACACACACACACACACCTCTGTCTCTCTCTCCCTAACATACACACCTCTATCTCTGTCTCTTACACACACACACACACCTCTCTGTCTCTCTCTCTCTCTCTTACACACACACCTCTCTGTCTCTCTCTCTCTCTTTCTTACACACACACCTCTCTCTTTCTTACACACACACCTCTCTCTCTCTCTCTCTCTCTTACACACACACCTCTCTGTCTCTGTCTTTCTCTCTCTCTCTCTTACACACACACCTCTCTGTCTCTGTCTTTCTCTCTCTGTCTTTCGCTCTCTCTCTCTTACACACACACCACTCTGTCTCTGTCTTTCTCTCTCTGTCTTTCTCTCTCTCTCTTACACACACACCACTCTGTCTCTTTCTCTCTCTCACACACACACCTCTCTGTCTCTCTCTCTCTTACACACACACACCTCTCTGTCTCTCTCTCTCTTTCGCTCTCTCTCTTACACACACACACACACACCTCTGTCTCTGTTTCTCTCTCTGTCTTTTGCTCTATCTCTTACACACACACACACACACACACACACCTCTGTCTCTCTCTCTTACACACACACACACACCTCTCTGTCTCTCTCTCTGTCTTTCGCGCTCTCTCTTACAGACACAAACACACACACCTCTCTGTCTCTGTCTCTGTTTCTCTCTCTCTCTCTCTCTCTCTCTCTCTCTCTCTTACACACACGCAGACACACGCAGACACACACTTACTCTGCGGGGCCTTGGCTACCTTCAGACGCTGTGTGATGTCCAGAGCCACTAAGCTGGACTCGATGGGAGGCTGTAAACACAGGGAGCTCCAGAAAACTTTAGCGTAAGCCACATCCTCTTGCGACGAGCCTTCAAACACCGTGTAACACACACCGCCATCTGAAAGTGTTTCCACGGCGTCTACTTTATCTGACACTTCGCTCATAATAACCCTTCTATACTGTAGCCAAGGACTGAATGTGTTTACCGGAAGTGAAAGCAGTGGCGCGTGTCGCAGCTGTCATGGAGAAAGACGCGTTCAGGCGCGCGACATCATTTCCTGTTTAATTGATAAAGGACCATCCTAAAGGTTAATGTTCGGTTGTTATGAAATTACAAAGCGTCCATATGCACGGAAAATGTTCCTAAATCCTCCACACTCGTGATGAATGATCCGCAACTGAAAAAGCACACGGACCCCCAGCTAACCATTACTGTTTCCAGAACGTTCCCGGAACGTTTGTTTTTGGTTTCTGACGTTCTGAGATCAGATATTTTATTATGGCACATTATGGTACAAAGAACGTGCCCTTAATGTTCCCGTAACTTAAAAAAATGTACCTCTTGGAAAACTGCCTGTAATATGCTAAGGTTTGGTGAAAGATCCTGTAACGTTCCCATAACGTTTAAATAATTTGAATAAGCCTGGAATCTTGTGGTAACCCGCTATGTTTTCAGAGAACATGTCATTAACCTTCTAGGAACCTTAAAATAATTTGAACCTCTTGAGAACTGTGCAGTAACCCACGTTGGGTTGGAGAATGTTCCCCTAATGTTAAGAGAATGTTCTCCGAACCGTGACTAAACCTGTTACTATACTGATGCGAACCTAGTTGATTGTTATAAGGTTCCTGCTACATCTGTATCTAATAAAACAGGACGACACACACCACCGCCACCATCATCATCATCATCATTTTCTTTTTCTTCTTCCTGTCAGTTTTAAGTTTTATAAATCTAGATTAGAATCTAGAAAGTCAAATTTTAATGTAAGATTAAATGCACACAATTTAGGATCAAATCTGCATCAATGTTTAATTAATGAGGTTAATGGACATAAATGATACAATATGAATGCAGATTAAACAAATAAATTGCATGGGTGAAATTATTATTATTATTATTATTATTATTATTATTATTATTATTATATTGCAATCAAACCTCTTTTGACTTGAATGAGATTTACAACATTAAGTGTACTTTACTGTGCTCGAGTCTTAGCTCTTCAGCGGAGGACATAAATATAATGCAATCAAAAAAAAAAAATGAAGTGCATAAGAATTATAGATCAAATATTAGTTCAAATTGACTAATATAATAGAGCTAGCTAAACTCATTTGTGAAAACGGATCTGTAGATTTGGACCATGCAGTCATTATCCAAGGCTTAGGCTTAGGCTTAATGCCTATTGGTTTAAGTCAGACACTCAGACAGATTCATTTTATTCTTTTTTATTTATTAAGACGATGCATTACATTGCAAGCATTTTTAAAACCCAGGACAATAAGGACCAAGTTGTGCTGTTTTGGAGCTGTTGTTCAGCTGGTAGTGAGGTTAGTGATTACTGTCGATCCAAACCGTAATCAGCTAACTACACTGCCAAATAACCAAACAGCACGTGTTCCCACGGAGTCTTCCAGAACAACCACGGCACAAACACGTTTCAGCACTCTGTAACGCGCTGTAACAGCAGCTCTGACAGTAGTTTTGGATAGAAGGCAAGTCACAGATTTATTTCGATGCCTTGCATAACCACATATAATATTTCACTCTGTGTTTTGCTGTAAGACATTGAGGGAAAAAAAATCCACAGTGATATGTGCTTGACTGCAGGCTGTTGTGTTGGCAGTATGGTTAGTGATTGTAGTATGTGTAAAACAATCAGCTAAGAACACTGCCTACAAACCAACCCCAACAGTTGAACCAGGCAACAGTTCACAACCATGAAAGCAGAGAAAAGATACCACAATACACGCATATGAAATCGCTTGACTTCTGAAGACGGACATATCCTTGATGGGAAACTTTCGTTTTCTGGTACTAAGACCGAACACAAGCATACATAGCTACATGCATCACGATCATTTAAATGTTAATCAGACGGAAAAGTATCTGTGGGGAAAAGAACGAAAAGTAGCTGCACGGTATGAACAAAATTAACATGTTTAAATAATTGCAATACATATTGCACATGTTGATTTAAACAATATAATCCATAAAAAAAAATGATCATTTGAGATCATTCACAAAAAATTGTAAGCACTCGTGTGTGTGTATACCTGTTGAACAATATATTGTCCAACCCAAAATCAGAGCTCACAATATATCCACACGCTTTGAAGCAATGAATACAGAATTTTTTTTGTGTGTGTGTGTGTGGATATTTCAGGCATTGTGGTTCAAATTGTCAGCACAAAGTGTTAAAAAATTAAAGTTGTTTTACTAAGGCTTACATATGAAGTAACGTGCACATGTATGAACCGGCTACATATAATGTATCACCACTCACCTGGGACGGATTTGTTTAAAATATAAAACTTACTTATTCCTGCACAATCCAGTTTGAAGGAATGCCACCTTACACTCGTCGATCGTGACTATCTCTTCTCTCTCCTGTATATTGCAGCCTGTTCCCGCCGTTGCCATGCGCCTCACGACGTCACACCTGTTGGGTCAGAAGTGGACAGATCAGTTGCATTTGATTTGTTCCTTGGGAAAAAAAATTTCAGCGACATAATAAGACTCACTTCATGACGGCTCTGTAGATCCTAATACTTTAACTTTAAATTTTAAGTCATGAATCGCATTGCACTGATACACTCTCTGAGATCTGATAGAGTTGGGGTAGCAAGGTTTATTTAAAGGGTGGCATCCACTGTGTGAACTTTCGGGGCTCTTAAAGAACCTTTGGACCCTCATTATTTATATATACATATATATATATATATATATATATATATATATATATATATATATATATGTGTGTGTGTGTGTGTGTGTGTGTGTGTTTAAAAATTCTTCCACATTCTTACAGAGCCCTAAGAGACTCCTCAGGGCTACACATGACCCTGGAAACCATAAACTATAAATTGAAATTTGAATTCAACTATAAATTGAAAGTTGCTGTACCTTTGGTTACTCCTGGCATGGAAACCTCAGGGGTGTATCTTTTCTCGTACCTTTAATATGTTTCGCTCACCTGGGAAAGTCAATACTTTCCGAGCTAGATCGATCCAGGGTCCCTGTTCAACCCTGAGCTTGGCTTACTGTCCGTGTGCCGTTTCCTCCAGGTTCTCTGGTTTTCTCCCACCTCCCAAAAACACGCCAGGAGATGAATTGACTACCTTAAGTTGCCTCTAGGTGTGAACGAATGTGTAAGTGTGTGTGTGTGTGTGTGAGTGCATGAGGTCGTCCACGCCCATCCAGGGTCTATCCAATCCACTGGAACAGGATAACGCGGTTACTGAAGATGAATGGATGAGTGGCATGGTATTTTCCTGTCAGGTTTCATGAACATTTTCATAATTAATGGAACACCTACTTTAAAGCATTATTACAGGTACAGATTTAGTTTCGCAGGTGACCTTCTAAAGGTATGAAAGACGTACTCGAGCAAGGATATCGTTTAGTCCACCTTTTGCTCATTATACACAAATGTTTTGTCAGTTGACACAAAATTATGAGCAATTCTACACATATTCCCCAAATTCTACTCAGTGGAAAAAAACCAGTTGAGCTAAGCTTGGTGTCTGTCCCGGTGACAGGCCTACTTACCGAAGGAAATCTTCACAGGAAGAACTCGGTTTAAGTGTTTCTCTGTGGCTCTGGACTCGGTCTCACACTCGCAGCCTTTATAACAGGAGCCGCTGGGGTGCGTTTAAACTGAGCGGCTTGTGAGGCGCGAGCCTCTGGACGCGGGAATGAGGGCGCTAAAGAGCGCGCGCCGGCCGGACGTCACCTCACAGCTGCAGCGCGTGCAGGAGAAAAGAAGGCACGCGCGAGTATCCAGGCGTTTACATTGTGTGTGTACTGTTAACAAAATGATATAGCCTACTTATATTGACACAAAGATATATATATATATATATATATATATATATATATATATATATATATATATATATATATATATATATATATATATGTATATAAAAGAAGAAAGGTCTCGATAGTACAAGGACTTCTAATGTAGTAAGCATAGTAGGTCTAGGTTATTTAAAAAAAAAAAAAAGAAATAATGAGGTTTTTGTTATTTTTATACAATTATCTTTTACATTTAATGATAGTTTAATGCTCTACATATTTCTGCTAATTACATTTAAACAGTATTACAACATTTTCCTGAAAAAAAGTGAATAAATTCATTTAATAGCATTTAAGCACCATAAAATGAATTCATATTTGCATTTTGACTTTTACCCAAGAGTGTGTGATTTATCAAATGGCACTATGCACGTAGTTAATGATATCTTTGCATTGTATGAAAACTATATAAGTCTCACACCTCTAGGGTCAGGGGTTCGATTCCCACTGTGGTCCGGTGTGTGCGGAGTTTGCATGTTCTCCACGTGCTGCGGGGGTTAACTCCGGGTACTCCAGTTTCCTCCCCCAGTCCAAAGACATGCATGGTAGGCTGATTGGCATGTCCAAAGTGTCCGTAGTGTATGAATGGGTGTGTGAGTGTGTATGTGATTGTGCCCTGTGATGGATTGGCACCCTGTCCAGGGTGTACCCCGCCTTGTGCCCCATGCTCCCTGGGATAGGCTCCAGGTTTCCCCGTGACCCTGAAGATGGAATAGAAAATGTATAGAAAAGGTATAGAAAATGGATGGATGAATATTGTAATATAATTTGTAAATATACATAATCCATATTGTCAAAAGTTTGTATCTAAAAAAGGTTGTATGCAAAGGGATATTCATTTCTAGTGGTTATAGACACTTTAGCGTAAACAATATATCACTGTTAGTGTTGGCAATATATTGTTATGATACTAACAAAATTAACCAATTAAAGAAAAATACTTCAGAACCTCTATACTTATTAATGAAATACGCTGCAATTACTACAATCATGCCACCAAAGTAAGACTACATTTTTGCATCAGAGTTAAAAGATGACTAAAATACTCTTCATGAGGCTGGCATTTACCTCTTATAGTGTATCTACAGAATCAAAATATATGTAAAGTAACTGGAGTTAGGTATCCGTGAGATTAAAATAATTTTATGTATATGTTTTATAATATACGATTGTTTGTAAATAATTGTATTTCCTATTGATCAGCCTATTTCTTTTCCCTTTTGATTGCAGTTTTGATTCCAGTCACTGGTTAATTTTTTCACTCCGATGATGTAGATAATCACCACCTTACCTGAGACACATGGACGCCCTATGCTTGGAGGATCAAAGTAACTGCCGTTTACATGGACAACCGTTTAACGCAGAACCACTGTTGTTAATTTAGAGGCAAGAAACAAAAACAAAACGCTGATCAACTCCTTAGATACAGACCAACCCAAGCACTAATGTTTCTCTGAGTTGGGATTGTTTTTCAGTTGGTAGGGTACGCGTTATAACCCACGCGCTGTGTCGACAGTGGACAATAGCAACTCCGGGTTACCACAGAAACTATTTATTGAACATTTCATTCCTCCTCCAAAGACAGGCCCAGGCTTGCCTGTAGAAGTATAACATCTAACATCTTATTCGCTGCCAGTTGCTCTGTCCACATAACAGCTAATCTGACATGAAAAACCAACTTGCGTCAATTTGCCACCATGATTTATACATCTTTTGAAACCTTGTTTTATTCTCGAAACATCAAGTGCATTCAACATATCATCTGATACCATGCTACACAACACTTTAACATCATATACCCCCAAACTGCATGCTTAAATTGTGTCTTTAATTTGGGATTAGGGTACATTAAAAGATTGAGGAACAGGAAACCTGATTTTGTATTATTGTCCCAAACATTAACTTCCTGTTATATTCAGGATTGAGATTCTTGAATATTGTAACCAAATGGCTAATATAGATTGTGTGTTGCATGACTCAGTGATATACCTGTAGATAAATATTATCTAAATTACTCTCATGTCCCAAAAACATGTCAGCAGGTGGACTGGCTGTATATGATACCCTGTGATAGACTGATGTATTGGTTTATTATTTTAAATGCTAATACGAAATTTTGATATAAATCTTGATAATGTGTGGATAGTTCGTTTAAAAACACAAAAACAAAACTTTTTTCTTTTTACTCTGTGAAACACTGTCATGGTATACCACACTGAGCATTTCACCCAAACATAATGGAGCAAACAGGTTTTAGAGTTAATAATAATGACATCATCCCAGACTTATACACAGACCCTGATTTGTCAAGTCTGAGATGTGATCACACTTCAATACTGTATTTACAATACTCTATTTCATTTAAAATTGGGAATGTGAGCACATCATTTAAGCAGTAAAGGGGCCAAGAAAAATCAGTGGTGGAAAGTGTTCTGTACATTTTCTTAGTAGCAGGCCTGGAAATTATGCATTACATTCAAATAAAATATGTCAGCATTCTCCCAGTATTCTCCCTGTGTAACTTGTGTTTTAATTTATATTACATTCAGGTTTGATTGATGCTTTTTTCATCTTTATTTCCATCTCAAACCACATTCTAAATACAAATTCCTGCCAACTAGCCGACTTCTTAAACAGAGTTGAGTATAACGCGTTACAAAGTAACTGTATTCTGTATTACTGTACTCTAATTTCTTTTTTTTTGATAATGCAGTAATGTAAAGCATTACATTAAAAAAATTATATAATTTGATTACAGTTACCGATGTCAATAAAATTGTTACTTGTATTACAAATTTATTGTTTAGAAAAAAATATTAACTAAAATGCATTTTTAAAATAAATCACGTTTTGCACGGCTGCCAGGGGCATAACCCGGCCTGGGCATTCAGGGCTGTAGCCCTGAAGATTTTTTCTTTAGCCCCAAATAATTCTCCACTTGGAGCGGTTTGTCACTACGTAACTGAAGGTCAGTAAAAGAAGACGGCGGTGTTGTAATTTTATATCTTCAGTGAACGGAGGTAAGACCGATCAGGCGGGGTTTACAGGAAAATATGAGTAAACACTCGTGTCTTATTGGTTGACAGTCTCTCAATTCTGCCAAACGCTAGCTCACACAGTCAGTGTGTGGGAAAAATGGATATATGCCTATTTTATTTATTTATTTTTAAACCAGTAAAGAAATTCAAACTGAAACAGTAACATCCTCTGATGCTGAGCAGGAAAACAAGGTGTGTAAATGTCTATATGAGTTCCAGTTTACGTGAACATGATATGACCAGACCAGAAGGAAAGATAATGTACTTTGCATGGCACTGTAGCAGCTAAACCCATACAGTGATAGCTTAGTTGTGCCTTGGCTAGTGACACCAAACTAGCCTAGTTAGAAATGTTTTATATATTATCGGTCTGGTAGTCCTACAAAGAATAACAACACCCGACGCAAATTTTATGAAAATTCCATTTTTTTCTGAAAGAAAAATTACTGAAAGAATTATGAGTTTCACTTTGTAGTGTATTTTTGTAGGTTTTGAAGGCTTTGAAAGTAACTTTCAAACGATCTGATTACTTTTTACATGCAGTTATCAGTAATGTAATCAGATTAGAATTTTATAGTAGTAAATGGTAATCTGTAGTGGATTACTTATTTTGAGTAACTTAAAATAAGGTACACCCTGGACAGGGTGCCAATCCATTGCTGGGCACAATCACACACACACTCCAGACACTTTGGACATGCCAATCAGCCTACCATGCATGTCTTTGGACTGGGGGAGGAAACCAGAGTACCCAGAGGAAACCCCTGCAGCACAGGGAGAACATGCCAACTCCGCACACACAGGGCCACAGTGGGAATCAAACCCCCAACCCTGGAGGTATGAGGCTAACATACTAACCGCTAAGCTACCGTGCACCCTGGGCTTTATGATATTTGTTTTAATTTTCTCAGAATCATCTTAACGAATTTCAGTTACAAGAGTTTCTCCTGTTTTGCAGAAAAGGTTAAGTGTGGAAAAATATAGAATATTGTAGGACAAAGCTTAGATGTCCAATACACATTTAGTAGAGATGGCACTTTTTGCTAAACATATATATGTATATTTTTTATAGTGCTTTAGTGTTTGTACTGATTGTTATTCATGTTCAATTTAGTGTTCCTGATACTATATTGCACAAGCTCTGGGAAAACTGTAATACCATCTAGTGGTCAACATCAGCAAAAACACGTGCAGTCAAGCGGAAGCTGTTTCCCAATATGAAACACCTGTTGAGACATCTAATTGGTCATTAATGTGACCTTTAAAACGCATCAATTCACGCATATCTTGCTGTGATTTAGATTCTCAGTGAGTGCTTGCCGGTTGTCCTTTTTAGCAGCAGTTTAGGTGCTTCTTTGATGTAGGCTTGGTTTTTAGAACACTTTTTATTATTATTATTTTTTTTAAAGCAAAAGAGGCTTGTGTCTTGAGAAAATGAAGGAAGAGATTGCTGCTACAGTTTTCTTTGTAGCAAGACTGGCAAAGAAACACGGCAAGCTGGAGCGCTTTCACCGGGAGAGGTTTGCGGTGGCTTTTACTTCGGTCCTTTTTGAGACCTACAAAAGCCACTGGTACCCAGAGAAGCCATGCAAGGGACAGGCCTTCCGGTGAGGTGCAGTGGTATAGAAGCATGAAAAGGGAGGGGGTGGAAACATTGACAAAATGTATTTATTGATTGAGGTTCTGTTTTTCAGGTGTCTGAGGATGAACAAGGCCCAGTTGAGGGACCCTATAATTGACAGTGCTTGCAAACAGAGTGGTGTTGATTATGAGGACCTGGGTCTGCCTAAAGAGATCACCATTTGGGTAGACCCTGGAGAAGTGTCATGCCGGTAAACTTTAACAACTTGGTAGCCTTGCTTTTACATGCAATGAAATGGTACCATATCCTACAATATGGCTTCTAACTGATCAATTTTGTGAAAGATCTTGACACTTATTGCTGGAAAAATACATGCATTTGTTTACATTGGTAAGGCTGAATAAATTAAATTGGCAGTTGTAACTCTTGCAGGTATGGTGAGAAAACCACACCATTTTGTGTGACCCTGTTGGAGGGGCGAAAGGGAGATGGCGAGTTCTCGCGCAGGATTAACAATGCTGTGGAGCGTGCTTCCTCAGACTATTACTCAGGAACCTCTTCAGATGAAGAAGGTGCTAACAGCAGCATGAGCAGCAGTAGCACACTGTCTGCTCCAGAGCCGAAGTGTATCCCCACTGTGTCCAATCCCAACAGTGTTTATCAGGTATTCTCATAAGACAGGTTCCCAACCTTGGTCATGGAGAAACTCTTGTCTTGTTCACTTTTGTGCTTCAACACATTTCTTGAGTTGAATGGGTGTTGATTTTAGCTGGCTAATTGAATCAGGTGTGTTGCTCACTAAAATGTACAGGACAGTTTTCCAGGACCAGGGTTGGGGGGGAAACTGTGGCTCAAGATTAATAGTATTCATTGGTCCAGGGATCATCAGCCTTATCCACAAAGGGACAGTGTGGCTGCAGGCTTTCATTCCCACCAACCTGATAAAACAAGTAAAATGGGTTCATCTTGGTATCCAATCAACTGTCAAGTGTGCCTCCAATTTGGTTGTAATGAAAGCCTGCAGCCATACTGTGAATAAGATTAAACACTCCTGCAGTCGCCATTGGGTCTGTAGCAGAATAAAGTAATGGGCCAAATACTTGGTCTTGAATTCATCTTTATTTGGTTGTCAATGTACATTATCACCTTATTCTTGCAGTTCAGTGAATTTGGCCCTGCTCCATCCATGCAGAACTGGGCTCCTTATCCCAAAAGGAAACCCTATGCTGGTGAAGGTTACCAGCAGCATTCAAGTGGTCAATACCCTCCACACAATGGCTTCAAAAACTACAGACCATCTTATGCCTTCTCTGGTCCACGGGTGGACAAATACCATTGGGTTAGCAAGAGCCGCTCATAAGAGTTGGCAATTTGTGCTGTTAAAGTTGGTGTGCAGCCTTGATGGCTGATTTAAATGTTTAATACTTCAAAGTAATTATTTATGATTATGTAATACTAATTGCCATTAATGGCATGTTTTAAATTGTTTTAATAAACTATGTTGTATGCTAACTGGAGAAAATAAAGTCTGGTTTTAATTCTGGCTCTGTTTCACTAAGTGTAGCCTAGCTTGCACTAGATGGCAGCATGGTCTACAGTCTTCAAGTTCAGTACTGATGTAAAATGTTTTCCTTGTGTGGTGCTTGATGTCTTAATATGATCTCACTTGCCTGGGTGTAGAAAGCTGCTCACTAAATTTGTGACCTGAAGCTTGTTAATGTACTTTTATGGCTGTGATGGCTAGACTTAACTGTTGGAGACTGCTTGCTCATTTAAGGCTGAAGAATTTGGTTGTGTGTGGGTTTTTTTTTTTTTTTTTTTTTTTTGTACCCATAAGACCAAGGTGGCTTTATCCATACTGTCCTGGATTTAAATAAGCCACTGTTGTAGATCACAAAAAGAGTAGCTTTTTGAACATCTGTGCAAGTTCTCTTTTCTTAAAGTACTTTTGGTTTGACTGTTCCCATAGCTTTCATTTTAAAGGCATGTTCATACTTCTTTATGGAGACTTTGGGTGTGTTGGGGGGGGGGGTCCCACTCTGGCTGGGTCAGGCATGCCTTTACGATTTATTTGTTGGAATTTCAGCGGTAATCCTGTCAAGAGATCTAAGGTTTTTACATATTTGAAACATCTTCCACTTGAACTTTAATTTGAAAGTAGGAGGGGTTGCTATTTTAATTGACAAAAGGTTAGTTTTCATCCACCATCACTGATGCGAACGATAGATATATTATAGTTGCTGGTACTCTAATGCAAAGACGGGTATTGTATACACTCCAAACTTAGATGAATTTATTTTTTTAAATTTTATTTTTCATTTTTTATAAATGGCATCCCTTTATTGTATACTTTATGGTGGTACAGACACTTCCCACTTAAATTTTTGTGCCTGTTCTTGGGTTTTATAATATTTATATAACCAGTGACAGTTATTGAGTAGCCATGATGAGCTGGGGCATTTGGTACTTTTAATTTTTTTTTTTTTTTTTTTCTTCTTCTCAATGAAATATTTGGGGAAGGGAGGAGAGAAGAGGAAAGGTAAATGAATCACGTGAAAATGAATAAATAAATTAAAATGTAAAAGTATGCTCAACTGCGGGTGGAGAACCAAACCTTGTTAGCATGAACATTCCAGCTAACAAAAAAGGACAAGCTATACTCCTACACAGAGGTGGATAGAGCAGTCAGAAACTTTTATTCAAGTACAAGTAAAACTATATTTTTACTTGAGTAATTGTTTTTGTCTTCACTTCAAGAGTAAAGCATCCAATGAGAAGACTACTGAAGCAGCAGGCTACTAGTTACTTTGGCACTGATTAAAATGAAGGGGGGAAAACTTGAATTTCAGGCTACATGCCAAACTGTAAGTCATGACTCTCCTTGAAAGTATGTTTTGTTTATAAGATAAACGTTGGGTGCAGGATGTTGCAACATCTCCCACTCTTGATATGGGTACAATAACACCTGTCATTTTCAACACAAAATCTCACACACCCCCAAAATAAAAAAAAAATGTCCCAACGGTTGCCAGTCTTCACACGTTAACAAAAACATGTCAGTATCTGCATTTAAACAAGACAACCGAGAACAATGTAACAGACTATGGAACAGAAAAGTGTGTGTAGTAAGCAGTGGTGTGCACAGATCTCTGCTGGGGTGGGGGCAGAGGGATCAAAAAGGGCATTACATTTAATTTTTTTTTTTATATTTTCCATATTGCCTGCGGCTTCGAAGACTGCTGAGACTAAGAGACTGCTGTGTAGAAATGTAAAGGAAGTTTCACTCACCGCTCCAGCCCCCCACCTCCACCTCCCCCTCCCCACCCCCACCTCCACCTAATGTTTCTGCCAAAAAATCTCATTATCATGCACCTTTGGACTACTTTAATATTTTATTTTGTATTTGTTATTGTTAATGGCAATGGTAGAAACATATTTATTATAATTATTAATATGATCATAATTTTATTTTACTATGATCAGAGGGACACACATACATTTTAGGACAAAAGGGGCAGGGCCTTGAGTATAAGTACAGTCAGTTAAACCAGTCATTTCTTTCAAAAAGTTACACAAGCAAATATAACGAAGTAAATGTAGTGCGTTACTACACACCACTGCTCCTGAGCAAAAAAAAATAATGGCCAATCCCAAAATGGCAAAAGCTTTTAATGGCCTTAACAAATCATTGGTCAGGAAATTAGCAAGAATTAAACAAATAAATAACTTAGTAACACAGTACGGGATAGCTTTTTCCTCTGATTTCGTTATATGTTTAAGCATTATATGTAAACTTGCAGGCAGCATATTGTTTTCTTTTTTTTATTTGATCTTATTTGTACTTAATTTTAATTTTGTAGTTTAATATATATATATTTTTTTTACATGAAACACTTTAATCGTTATCATGATTTTACCTTTGCTTACAAGAAGACAATATAAGTTCATGTCCCTGTTTTTAGGTTTTCTAGGTGGAATAGGAGGTCTCAAGAGTGCGTTTGTTTAATTCTTGCTCATTTTCTGAACAATAATTTGTTGTGAAGACTATTAAAATCTGAATATTTTGCTATTTTGGGCTTGGACCATTTATTATTATTTTTTTTAGGCCAGGAGTATATAATTCTTTAAATGAATAACCTCAGGCCTCTAAGATGCCCATATCAAGACTTTGTCAGACATGCAGAGAAACCATTTTGAAAAATCTGCTTTATGTAAAATCACACTGCGGCTTTGTCTGACTTTGATCCTCATAGTGAAACACATTTCCAAAAACTGCACCCCTACTAAAGGTCATGAAAAATTCCATAGCATGTGATGACTCACCAGTGCAGTGTTGTGGTAAGAGCTTTACCACCACAGTGTTACCACTCTTATAGTGGTAAGAGACTGAACTGAAGATAACTGATGGTATAATTATCCGGCTTAAAACATGTTTGTTCAGCTCAAGCTGGTAGCATTGATTTTGATTTTTGCTTTATTACCCCACTCTTCTATGACTCGGCTATGCTAATATTGTTCGTTTCTTTTAGGTAAAAATATGTCAAGTATGTGATTTTATTCTTTAGGCACTGCAGCACTTTACTTGCAATCTAAATATTTGTTGTATGATTTGTAAAGGTGTAATTGGGTGTACCTTTCTGACAGTTTGCTTTCCATAGTGTTGGAAAAGAATGCGAATTAGGTCTACTAAAAAAAAGAAAATATGCGTTGGGTGAGTTTGTTTCTCAAATTAAATGTTATATTAAAATATTACGTGTGAAGGAGGGCACACGGTGGCTTAGTGGTTAGCACGTTTGCCTCACACCTCCAGTGTCGGGGGTTCGAACTCTGTGTTTGCAGAGTTTGCATGTTTTCCCTGTGCTGTGGGGGTTTCCTCCGGGTACTCCAGTTCCTCCCCCGGTCCAAAGACATGCATGGTAGGCTGATTGGCGTGTCCGTAGTGTATGAATGCGATGGATTGGCACCCTATCCAGAGTGTACCCCGCCTTGTGCCCAAAGCTCCCTGGGATAGGCTCCAGGTTCCCTGTGACCCTGAAAAGGATTAGCGGTATAGAAGATGGATGGACATGTGAAGGAGAATCCAGGAAGTAACCACAGTGTACTTCAGTAATAATAGTGGATGTAGTAAAAATTAAAGGTAGTACACAAAGTTTCCAGAAAACTAATACAAGGCAACTATTACTATTAAGTGTTCTAGGTTTAATTATTACAAAATTTAGATTATGTGTCCTTAATCTACACTAAATAGATTTTGTGAGGGACAAAATCTAGTTTGCATAATTATAGATTACAAATGAATGACATTACATTTATTATGTATTCCCAAATCCCCTATGGCCCCCCTCACCTCCACCTAAAAAACAACAACAAAAAACCAAAAGCAAAAAAAAAACAAAAAGTATTTTGACTTATGTTAGTGTTAATCCCCTAATATTAGTTCAGGTGCAAGCAGTTGCCATGAGAAGCCTTCCAGGAACAAGTTTAATTATATTGAGACCTTGTGACACTTTATTTACATGTTGATTGACTCCATTCAGCTAATAATTTTGCACCAATTCAAGCTCCTAAGCTCCATCCTGAGGGTTGATGACAGGCTGACACGACCTGCACGTCACAGGCACGACAAGCTGGCTACATTTCAGACTATCTGGGAGAAGTGGATGGATTTCCTTCCTCTCCTATTCAACCCAGGCCAGGATGTCTCTGTGGATGGGCAACTCGTCCCTTTCAGAGGCCGGTGTGGATTTCGCCAGTACATGCCCAGCAAGCCTGCCAAGTATGGCAGAAAGTTTTGGGTCACCTGTGACGTCACAACATCCTATGCATAGAAGATGCAAATCTACATGGGAAGTCTCCTGGATATCCTGGGGAGTTGAACCAAGGAAGACGGGTCGTTCTGGAAATGATGGAGGGGCTCCAGGGGAACACCATGACCTGCGACAGTTTATTCACCTCCTATGCACTGGCAGAGGAGCTTCTGAAGAGGAACATGGCCCTAGTCTGGTCAATTCGCATGAACAAGCCAGAGCTTCCCTCACAGCTGCTGTAGACAAGGCATAGAGCACTCCTGTCCTACCTCTCTGCTTCACTAAGACGCACACAGCGGTGTCTTATATACCCAAACGTGGGAAGAATGTGCTGCTCCTACGCACCAAGCACCGCGAGCCAGCTGTGAGCAACACTGAGAAACAGAAGCCAGTGATCATCACAGACTACAACCGCTGCAAAGGACGTGTCGAAAACCTGGACAAGGTATGTGCCACTACGCATCAGTTACACAGACATTTTATTCTTACTGCATAGTGCTTTTATTATTCAGCATTTCTTGTATTTATATACACAATATTATATTTTTGTGAATAAAGGTGAGAAGAATTTTTAGTTTTTCTTTTGCAGGTTGTCGGAACCTAAAGCTGTAGGAGAAGAACATGTCGGTGGCTAGTGGTTCTCTTCTATTCCCTTGTGGATGTCTCTAACCCAACATCAAACACCAAAAAGTGTTCTGCGAGTTCTGCACTGACAAAAAAAAATAAAAATTATTTGAAGTAGCACTGAACAGATATCAAGTCATATTTGTAAAATAGGCAAACAAAAACAGAAGAACAGTGTGAAAAAGAATATAAAACAATCAAGGCAGCATGTTAGCTAGTCAGGGGGCATCATCTGGCTGCACCACTCAGCTGTACAACACCTGAATCAGGACTGAAACTTTATATTTTAACATGCATCCACATCTGAATGGCACACTATCATCATGTGACATTAAACTCACCCATGATCATGTCTGCATAGTTCAAGGTTTCTCTTGGGAGCAGGTCAGCAGAGCTTTAGGAGGGAATGAGGAGGAGGAGAAGAGGAGTGTATATGAGTGAGAGAGAGTGTGTGTGGATGAGAAAGTGTATATTTGAAAGGGTATGTCTATGTGTTTAAGAAAGAAGTATTAGATGTACATTAGAAGTATTAGAAGAGACAAACAACAAAACCCTCTTCCTCCCCACCAAGTTGGACCGTGCCGTCTACTCACCCACGCCAAAGGAAAGGAGACGCAACATTATCGTTACTGTCCTTATTTATATATACAGTGGGGGAAATCAGTATTGAACTCCTCAACATTTTTTTCAGTAAATATATTTACAATGAGGTTATTCACATGAACTTTTCACCAGACATCAGTATTAACTCAAGAAATCCGCAAATATAAAGAATTCACAACGTTAAAGTCCATAAATAAAGTTATGTGTAATAAAATGGAATGGCACGGGGAAAAAGTATTGAACACGCTAAGAATAAACACTTCTCCAAGGCAAGGTAAGGCAAGGAACCAGCTGAAATCCGTAAGTAATTATACCCTCTGTCTGTGCAAATTAATATCAGCTGGGTTAGTAAATTGATGGTCTATAAAAAGGCTTTTCGTTACCAAGGTGTCACACAAGAAACTTCTGGGTTACACATGTAACCCTATTCCCTGAGAAGGGAACGAGACGTTGCATGAACTCCACGCTACGCAACGCAACACATCTCATGATGGGTAAAAGCAAAGAGCTCTCCCATGACCTTCACAATATAATTGTTGCAAAACATATCAATGGAATCAGATACAGACATTTTTCAAAACTTCTGAATCCTCCAGTAAGCACCATTGGGGTCATTATCCGCAAGTGGAAGCAACATCACTCTGTCATCAACCGGCCACGCAGAGCAGCTCCTCGCAAGATTTCTGACCAGGGAGTCATAAGAATAGTCAGAAGAGTAGCCCAAGAGCCAAGGACCACTCGGAAAGCGCTCCAGAAATACTTGGAGGCAGCAGGTGCCATCGTCATAGAGAAAAACAATAGGCAATGCACTCCACTGCTTACGCTCATCTCACAAGACTCCATTACTAAAGAAAAGGCATGTCGAAGCTCGTTTAAAGTTTGCTACAACTCATTTGGACAAGTCTATGAAATACTGGTAGAGTGTAGTCTGGTCAGATGAGAGAAAAATGTAACTTTTTGGATGTCATACTACACGCCATGTTTGGAGAAAAATGGCACTACACATCATCCTTAAAACACTATACCAACAGTGAAGTGTGGAGGTGGAAGCATCATGGTGTGGGGCTGTTTTTCATCACATGGTACTGGCAGACTTCATATAATTGAAGGAACGATGAATGGAGCCTTTTACCGGGAGATTCTTGAGAAGAATCTGCTGCCATCCACCAGGATGATGAAGATGAGACGTGGGTGGAGCTTCCAGCAGGACAACGATCCAAAACATACAGCAAAGGAAATTCTCAATTGGTTTCAGAGAAAATAAATCAAGGTGTTAGAATGGCCCAGTCAATCACCTGACTCAAATCCAATTGAACAAGATTTAAAGACAATATGTTGAGAATAATGGGCCAAAATCACACCTGAATACTGCGGCCCATTAATTTCTTCATACAGGAAGTACCTTGAAGCTGTCATTACAAACAAAGGCTTCTCCACTAAATATTAAATACATTTCAGTTAGCGTCTTCAATACTTTTTTTTTCTTGTGTCATTCCATTTTATTACACATAACCTTATTTATGTACTTTAATGTGTGGATTTCTTTATATATGTTAGTGAATACAGTACCAAAGCCTATGTGTATGTATATATTCTTTAAATTCTTCAGCTGAAAGAGCTTTTTTTAAAAATTCAGTGGCATTTACATACCGCAGCTCTGCTGAGTACTCCATTCACATTCAGGCAATGAATTATTACACTGTAGGCACGAGACACCAAAATTGTAAACACATATTGTGTACCTTGCGTTGGTGTATCATGACTCTCAATTATGCGAAATTATTATACTTAATGATAATACTTAATAATACACTAATGCTTTCTGGGAAGCTGTTGCACTTAAGTGTAATCAAAATATGAGTACCACGTTCATCCTGTCCGAATTAATAGACATTCAGTATTCAGTGTTAGGTTTTTATAAAAGGTTTATAGACTTAACAGGTTTAACAGGCTTCCAGTCAGCTGAAATGTGTAAAATACATATTGGTACAAAACAGCTTTACAGAAATCTGGCTGTAGATTTAGATCTCTAATGAACAAGTCGCTGGAGAGTGGCGAGATAAAACTCCCTGAGGCCTCAACGGGAACCCGACTCAAAGAGGAAACCCATTCTGTTCTGGGGTACTAAGTGTACTAAGTGTGTTGAAAGGAGCAGGTTGAACACATCAGGACAGTCTTTCTGAATACCGCAGCCATATACAGTACAGTAAGCCTGCAGTATCCATGTGAGATTGTCAACTGAAGCCAGCTTGAGACTTGGCCTTAAACTGTTTTTGTGAAGTGCAAGTCAGAGGGGACAGAAAGAAAATAAACAGATTAAGAGAAGTGCTCTTATGCTAGAGTGGTCTATAAGGGTGTACAATTGGATCAGAGTGCAAGCAGGAACTCTGGTAGATCTAAACCAAAACAGAGAGTTAGAAGATACATACAGTATCTCACAAAAGTGAGTACACCCCTCACATTTTTGTAAATATTTGATTATATATTTTCATGTGACAACACTGAAGAAATGACACTTTGCTACAATGTAAAGTAGTGAGTGTACAGCTTGTGTAACAGTGTAAATTTGCTGTCCCCTCAAAATAACTCAACACACAGCCATTAATGTCTAAACCGCTGGCAACCAAAGTGAGTACACCCCTAAGTGAAAATGTCCAAATTGGGCCCAAAGTGTCGATATTTTGTGTGGCCACCATTATTTTCCAGCACTGCCTTAACCCTCTTGGGCATGGAGTTCACCAGAGCTTCACAGGTCGCCACTGGAGTCCTCTTCCACTCCTCTATGATGACATCATGGAGCTGGTGGATGTTAGAGACCTTGTGCTCCTCCACCTTCCGTTTGAGGATGCCCCACAGATGCTCAATAGGGTTTAGGTCTGGAGACATGCTTGGCCAGTCCATCACCTTCACCCTCAGCTTCTTTAGCAAGGCAGTGGTCGTCTTGGAGGTGTGTTTGTGGTCATCATGCTGGAATACTGCATACTGATCATGCTCTGCTTCAGTATGTCACAGTACATGTTAACATTACACAAGCTGTACACTCACTACTTTACATTGTAGCAAAGTGTCATTTCTTCAGTGTTCTCACATGAAAAGATATAATCAAATATTTACAAAAATGTGAGGGGTGTACTCACTTTTGTGAGATACTGTACATTTCCATAATGTTCTTGATGGTTGTGGTGCAAGTTGAAAATTGCACTACTGAGGAACCATCAAAAACAGTGTACTGACAACAAATGCATGGTATTCATAGTATGATAAGCAGTGATAAGTTTACACCAAAGCCGAAGACCAGCCGAAGAACTTTTCCCCCCCATGCATTTGTTAAGTGGCTTTTTCCCCACTCAATAATAGCTTTCTTCTTGCCACTCCACTTAAAAAAGTCCAGGTTTGTGGAGAATCTGGGTTATGACAGTCTTGTAAATAGCTTCTACCATCTTTAGAGTTATCCTTCGCCTCTTAGTTGCGTTTCTGGGTCGTGGTTGTGCCGTAGTCTGTCCAATATTTTAATAATGGATTGAATGGTGTTCAGTGGTGTTAAGTTTTGGATACTTGTTTTTTTTTTCTCTGTTTTCTTGATTTCTTTTTCAGAGCTTTGTCCCAGGCTTGTTTTGAAAGCTTCTTGGTTCTTCATGATGTTTAAATGTGTTTTCTATCAACCTCCATTTACCATGCATTTTATCAAAGTGTAATCAGGTCTTAATATATATGCATCTGTCCCTGGGGTTGTTCCAGGAACGGATGTATTTATATTGCGATCAGGTTACACGTTGATTAAACGCAGATGGGCTTCATTCAACGGCTTATGGTGCGTGGTTGCAGCAGGCTTTCACAGAAACAGGGGTGAAAACTTATGTAGTCACAACTTTAGTCACAATGTTTAAATTGGTAAACAGTCTTGCAGTTTATATAGATTTTTTTCCCCCCTGCATCAAAATGACAAGCTCTTTTGTGTAATCCCATTTCAGTTCCCAATTGTAACACTACAAAATGTGGAATGGTCAAGAGTGGTGGATATTTATGCTAGGCATTGTATTTGTGGTTATTTAACATATTGAACGTGAACCTTTATAAACATGTAAATCTACCGCCTATTACAATGCATGAGAGGCCATCTTTTGGGTTAGATGGAACAGATGTGATCTGGGTGTGCTGGTGTGTGGATGCCAAGTTCTGTCACTAACAAAGATGTACTGTTGGAAAACAATGTCTTTAAACAGAGTCCTTTCAGTACTGCAAATGCACTGATGGCACTTAGCAAGACACTGCACAATTACATGTTACAGAGTGCAAACGTTTGTATTCGCCCATGTATTTTGAATAGCAAAAATTAGAAGTCTACCTTTATATTATAAATACATGAAAAAATTGAGGGAGCATCATACAACAAAACACATGAGGCAAAATCTGCGTACACATATTTAAAAAAAAAAAAGAAAAGAAAAGAAAAGTGATGTTATGGTCCTTACAGACTCCAAGCCTGTTTTGAACATGGTTATATCAGATTACAGGAACAATGAGCAAAGGGATGCCAAGAAAGTGGAAAGTTAGAACAGGAAATGTGGGTGGGGTACAACGAGCGAAATATTCAAACTGAGAGGAGGTGTTTGGAGGCCACTATAAAGGCAACACATGGGAAACATTATTAGGAGAAGGAGATTTATATACCTTTTATTTCCCTTAATGAAGCAAGAGTGTGCAATGCAGCATAACAACGTATTAGATTCACATACTGATTTCTGAACCTAAACAAGTATGAACATTTCTCTGTGTCATGGATTTTGAAAATAACAACAAGTGTAAAATAAAAATGAGCTTGCACCCAAGTAAAGGGTAAAACAAACTATGTGCTTTCATGCTTCACAGACATCTGCATTTCTTCTCTCAATCAAGAAGACATGGAGTATCTTAAAAACAAAGCTTCTGATTGGCTGTCTGGGTGAACGTGGGTGGCCCGTAGGTGCTGCTTAGGGCTGCTTGGGAATCGTGCTTCATTGTAGTTCACAGAAATCACAGACGAGTACTCAGAATTCTTTATATAAACACTGGTGCTTTTTTTTTATTGTCTTTTCTGTTTGTAACAGGCTCCATCTGGATGTCCTTATAACAAGTCAACAGATTTTTTTCCCCCCTCCTCTGAACAGCAAAAAGAAAATTTACTTTGCCTGACCTGCCAAATCTGGGAGGAGCTTCTGAGCAGAAATTCCATCACTGGAGCCTGTTGCAGTGCCTATCCTCCCTTTTTTCAGAGGGAACAATACACAAAGGGGGAGACTTGTATACAGAACAAAGCCAAGAGTCATAGGGAACATTTTCCAGAACCTTTAAATGTCCATATTTTCCCATTAAACAGAATTTCCAGAATTTCACAAGGACAATTACGTAACGTTAGTTAGTTTTTGTTTGTTTGTTTGTTTGTTTTTGAATATAGAACATTAAGCTAATAGTACTTCATATAGGAATGAGAAAGTGGGATGCACTTTGAGCAAAAATGGTAAAAATCACATGCATAGGTTTTTAAATATATGACGGGTAAAATCAAGTGTAAATAAATCATGCATAAAAATCACATGTGAAATATGACAAAAATTCACATGTGAAGTTCATATGACTCTCCTGACATTGTTTATGTTTGAATAGAATTACAAGGCAACCATACATGAATCTGTCCTTCATTAAAAACAAATGTGAAATGTTCAGGAAAGTGCTCTACAGTACACATAGGAAGCAGGAAAATAGATACGTTTCCTTATTATTTCCTTATTATAAATTAAGAAATGCTTCCTAAGTATTTATATTCCGTTGTGACTCACTACCGGAAGAAGGACAAACAGCTTCTCTCTGGTCTGGTAGTGATTATTGCTCTGAATGACTTGTTCCATCTCATCCGCTTCATATCAACTCATTTTTATGCCGGTTCATTATAGTATCAAGCTCCAACATCTGCAAAACAGCTCATTGTGGTGAGTCAATCAACAATGGCATTACATCACAATAGAAAATCAGTTTATATCACAGGTTCATATCAATGCGCTTCTTCTAATACATTGTCGTTACAATACATACAATACATAATCTAAGTCTAGTAATAAATAGATAAAAAGCTGTTTTTTTGTTTGTTGTTGTCTTATTAACAGGAGAGAGAAAAGAGAGGCTGTTGAGGGAATGGCAGGTTTATAGCTGTTATAACACAAGTGATAGCAGGAACTAACTTGTTTCCCAGATGTTCGAATGAAAGAATCTAACTGGTTAAAATGGACAAATTGCTGTGGTATAACGAGAATAAAACCCATCGGTATGTCTTGTTATAGGAAAATAATACTGTTAACAACTTCAGGTTGTTAACAGTAACTCTCATACCATCCAGTGGTATTATTTTCCTTACATAATTTACATACTGTATGTTTGAAAGTCATAAGATAGCAGCTTCAGTAAATTCATTCAAATTCCTAACAAATTTAAAATCTAATGAATTTAACCAAGGGGCTTTTAAGAAATGCCAATGTGTGCTATGTGAGGTGCCACTGGTTCATCTGCACGTCCCATTCCAGATTTAGTCCCCCTTTACTGTTTATAATAATTTTCATTCTTCCCGGAAGGCTTTCCTCTAGACTTTGGACTGTGGCTGTGGGGAATGTTTCTTCTTCAGCTACAAGATCATTAGTGAGGTCAGGCATGGATGTTGTGTGATGAGGCCTGGGGCATGTCAGTTTATCCCAAATGTTCACTGGGGTTGAGGTCAAAGCTCTGTACAGGACACTCGAGTGGTTTCACTCCAGCCTTGGTGAACCATGTCTTTTTCTATGGTATTTTCCATGCTGGAACAAGTTTGGGTTCCTTTGTTCCAGTGAAATTGTAATGCTACAGCATAAAAAGACATTATATACAATTGTGCACTTCCAACTTTATGGTAACAGTTTGGAGAAGAAAGACATATGGATGTGATGGTCAGATCAAACTTTTGGCCATATTGTTTACATACAGTTCTCTACCCGAAAATCCTAAAGGAGAATGTTCGGGCTTCAGTCCGTAAATTGAAACTCAAATGCAACTGGATTATGCAGCAAGACGATGATCCAAAGCATAGGAATAAATCCTAGTCCTAGAAGTAAAAAGTCTGATCTCCAGTTATCTGAGGCGTTTGGTTGCAGTTATTGCTGCTAAAGGTGCAACCAGATTTTAAATTTAAGAGGGCGATTAGTTTTTCACATTGGTGGTAGGTGTTTCAGTAAAACTAATTAAATAAATAAAAACTGTATTGTGTGTTTACTCAGCTTGCCTTTGTTTTATGTTGTATTTCGTTTGAAGATCTAAAACTATTTAGTATGAGATATACACAAAAAAACAGAAGAAATCTGTATGGGGGCAAATAATTTTTCACAGCACTGTAGGTTATAGGCTGTAGTGACATAGATGATGTTATATAATAACACTGTGCTTACCTCTGGAAATTCTATAGATATCCAATAAAGAAATATAATTAGAGATTTTCAGTGGTTGAAAGCAAGAAGAAAAAAGAAGTGTAAAGACTAACAGATTTTATTTGGATCTCATGCATTCATATATAACAAATTAGGATATATATATAAAAAGAATAACAATATAGTAACAGTGGTTAATACAGTGCAAATCTACAGACTTTCCATAGTTTCCACAATGATTCTTTGGTCATGAAATGATTATGCGATTTAACTTAGTACAAGTTTGTTTATCAAGAATGAAATGGAATAAAACAAACAATCAAACAAACACCTTGTTAATTACGGAGACTGTTTACATTTACTATGACACTTATATAACCGTAATGGGGAGTATGATTTGGATCCACTGCCTTGTAATGTGTCGTTAGGTCTGTAGATACAATGATGTAATGATGATGAAAAAGATGAAAAATATTATTCCGATGACCAGTGCGGCGATATTCAGTTTCTTGGCCAAACTGGAATGCGCATTAGCTCTCGTAGCATCACCAATAAGATTAGCCGTGTCAGTCTATAATGAAAATTAAAGAAAAAAAAGCAACAACCCAAAAACATGTTTATTTCCTTCTTCATACTTATTTACTTGCAATGATAAATAAAACTGATAGTGAAGAAATTATGTTATCTGACTTACTCGGCAGGAGAACACAATGGCGATGATTCCAAGAGGAGTACAGCAGAATATTGTGTTAAAGATGGACCAAGCCAGGTATGTGGGTGCATTGGATACACCAGTAGGCACAGTTGCTTTTCCTTCCATCTTGCAGTCGTTTTTATCTGCGTGCGTGTGTTTGTGTGTGTGCACTGGCTGTGTGAGTAAGGCTTTAATGGGAATGTGGTGTGGGTGTTTGCAGTACTATGAATTATTCACAGTGGGATGTGGCCTGATGGGGTGGAACAGCTGGATGACAAAACAGTATCCAATCTCATAATACAACCTAAAATCCACTACAGATTACTAACTACTACTTTCAAATTGCAAGTTGATTACATTACTGATTACTATTACTAATTACTTTCAAGTTACTTTCAAAACCTATCAAACTTACAAAAATACACTACAAAGTGAAAATCAGAATTGGATTTATGATCAAACTTGCCTCGGTGTGGTTACAGTTTGTAGGACTACCAGACTGATAAAATATAAAACTTTTCTAATTAGGCTAGTTTGGTGCCGTTAGCCAAGCGGAACAATAACTAAGCTATGGGTTTTTCTGCTACAGTGCCATGCAAAGTACATTATCTTTCCTTCTGTTCTGCTCATATCATGTTCACGTAAACTGGAACTCATATGGACATTTACACAACTTGTTTTCCTGCTCAGCATGGGAGGATGTAACTGTTTCAGTTTCAACCCCTTTACTGGATTAAAAAAGATAAATAAATCAGCCTATATCCATTTTTCCTCACACTGACTGTGTGAGCTAACGTTTGTCAGATTTGAGAGACTGTCAGCCAATAAGACACGATTGGAGTGTTTCCACATATTTTCCTGTAAACCCCGTCTGATTGGCCTCGCCTCCGTTCACTGAAGATATAAAATTACAGGCGGTCTTCTTTTACCGACGTTCAGTTACATAGTGACAAACAACTCCAAGTGGAGAATTATGCTGGGTTAAAGAAAAAAATCACATTATTTAAAATGTAATGCCTTACATTACTGCGTTATCAGAAAAACTCATTAGAATACAGAATACAGTTACTTTGTAACATGTTATACCCAACTATGCTGAATATAGACCTTAAATGGAATTTGATGTGCATGTAAATGTAGTCATTGTGTTTGTTTGGTCTAACTTGGTATCATTAGACTGACTAAGACAACACACTACTAATGTCTTAAAAAGCATTTATAATACAATGTGTCATCTTTTTCAACTCTGTCAGTGTTTGAAGTTTTGGAAACAAATATGTTTAAAGGGTTATGAATGACTAAGGAAATTTGGCCTATGTGTTACCTCATATTTATACCCCTGTGAAACAGAAAATGTTCGTGCTTAATTAATGTTTTTTGAACAATCTACCACAAAATATCACAAAAATAAAAACAGTCGTTGATCATCCAGGAAACGACACACAGTATTAAGAATCAAGCATATGTAGACTTTTGAATGGGTTCATTTGTGTACATTCAGTTATAATGGTGTCTTGTGGTCTAATATGTAAACATCTGTATTGTGAAATAGCTTCTCCACACAATTGCGAGCCAGAAAATGGTCCTTGAGTTCCAGAACATTAATGTGTAACATATCTGTGTGAGAAACAGGAAGGGAGCTATTCAAGAAAAACAAAAATATTTTACGCTTTTGACCTTGCTGTGGCCTCCGCTGTTTACAATGATAATTCCATCCTACAAGCACGCAACCATTTGTTCTAGTGGAGGAAAAACAAATACGGTGAAAATAGAATAAAGTAAGTGCAATAAGAAGACAACTTACAAAATAAAATATGCAATATAAGTATGTAAAAAAAACCCCAATGTGAGTAGTGTAAAAAAGATAAAGTTTTGCACTGCGCTAAAGTGAGATGTAAAGAGAGTAATGCTGAGACAGTCTGAAAACTCCAAGAGTGTTTTATAGAGTAAGAGACAAACACTCAACTCCAAATGTTTTGTTTTACTTCTGTTCTTTTGATGTATTTGGCATGTTTTGACTGATATTGTTTTATTCGTTTTGTTTTGACTCTTATATGCATAAAATGAATAAACAAGTAGGCCTATTGTTTCTCTTTTTTATTTTACTAATATAAAAGTGACTACAAGGTCCGTTTAAGACATTTTTTCCTTAGTCCATGGAGGGGGGGAAAAAAGCAAGAAGAAAAAAGAGGTGTAAAGACTAACAGATTTTATTTGGATATCATGCATCCATTATATAACAAATTAGGATGCATTCATATAAAAAAAAAAGAATAACAATATATTCATATAAAAAAAATAACAATGTAGTAACAGTGGTTAATACAGTGTAAATCTACAGACTTTCCATAGTTTCCACAATGATTCTTTGGTCATGAAATGATGATGCAATTTAACTTAGTACAAGTTTGTTTATCAAGAATGAAATGGAATAAAACAAACAATCAAACAAACACCTTGTCAATTACGGAGAGTGTTTACATTTACTATGACACTTATATAACCGTAATGGGGAGTAAGATTTGGATCCACTGCCTTGTAATGTGTCGTTAGGTCTGTAGATACAATGATGTAATGATGATGAAAAAGATGAAAAATATTATTCCGATGACCAGTGCGGCGATATTCAGTTTCTTGGCCAAACTGGAATGCGCATTAGCTCTCGTAGCATCACCAATAAGATTAGCCGTGTCAGTCTATAATGAAAATTAAAGAAAAAAAAGCAACAACCCAAAAACATGTTTATTTCCTTCTTCATACTTATTTACTTGCAATGATAAATAAAACTGATAGTGAAGAAATTATGTTATCTGACTTACTCGGCAGGAGAACACAATGGCGATGATTCCAAGAGGAGTACAGCAGAATATTGTGTTAAAGATGGACCAAGCCAGGTATGTGGGTGCATTGGATACACCAGTAGGCACAGTTGCTTTTCCTTCCATCTTGCAGTCGTTTTTATCTGCGTGCGTGTGTTTGTGTGTGTGCACTGGCTGTGTGAGTAAGGCTTTAATGGGAATGTGGTGTGGGTGTTTGCAGTACTATGAATTATTCACAGTGGGATGTGGCCTGATGGGGTGGAACAGCTGGATGACAAAACAGTATCCAATCTCATAATACAACCTAAAATCCACTACAGATTACTAACTACTACTTTCAAATTGCAAGTTGATTACATTACTGATTACTATTACTAATTACTTTCAAGTTACTTTCAAAACCTATCAAACTTACAAAAATACACTACAAAGTGAAAATCAGAATTGGATTTATGATCAAACTTGCCTCGGTGTGGTTACAGTTTGTAGGACTACCAGACTGATAAAATATAAAACTTTTCTAATTAGGCTAGTTTGGTGCCGTTAGCCAAGCGGAACAATAACTAAGCTATGGGTTTTTCTGCTACAGTGCCATGCAAAGTACATTATCTTTCCTTCTGTTCTGCTCATATCATGTTCACGTAAACTGGAACTCATATGGACATTTACACAACTTGTTTTCCTGCTCAGCATGGGAGGATGTAACTGTTTCAGTTTCAACCCCTTTACTGGATTAAAAAAGATAAATAAATCAGCCTATATCCATTTTTCCTCACACTGACTGTGTGAGCTAACGTTTGTCAGATTTGAGAGACTGTCAGCCAATAAGACACGATTGGAGTGTTTCCACATATTTTCCTGTAAACCCCGTCTGATTGGCCTCGCCTCCGTTCACTGAAGATATAAAATTACAGGCGGTCTTCTTTTACCGACGTTCAGTTACATAGTGACAAACAACTCCAAGTGGAGAATTATGCTGGGTTAAAGAAAAAAATCACATTATTTAAAATGTAATGCCTTACATTACTGCGTTATCAGAAAAACTCATTAGAATACAGAATACAGTTACTTTGTAACATGTTATACCCAACTATGCTGAATATAGACCTTAAATGGAATTTGATGTGCATGTAAATGTAGTCATTGTGTTTGTTTGGTCTAACTTGGTATCATTAGACTGACTAAGACAACACACTACTAATGTCTTAAAAAGCATTTATAATACAATGTGTCATCTTTTTCAACTCTGTCAGTGTTTGAAGTTTTGGAAACAAATATGTTTAAAGGGTTATGAATGACTAAGGAAATTTGGCCTATGTGTTACCTCATATTTATACCCCTGTGAAACAGAAAATGTTCGTGCTTAATTAATGTTTTTTGAACAATCTACCACAAAATATCACAAAAATAAAAACAGTCGTTGATCATCCAGGAAACGACACACAGTATTAAGAATCAAGCATATGTAGACTTTTGAATGGGTTCATTTGTGTACATTCAGTTATAATGGTGTCTTGTGGTCTAATATGTAAACATCTGTATTGTGAAATAGCTTCTCCACACAATTGCGAGCCAGAAAATGGTCCTTGAGTTCCAGAACATTAATGTGTAACATATCTGTGTGAGAAACAGGAAGGGAGCTATTCAAGAAAAACAAAAATATTTTACGCTTTTGACCTTGCTGTGGCCTCCGCTGTTTACAATGATAATTCCATCCTACAAGCACGCAACCATTTGTTCTAGTGGAGGAAAAACAAATACGGTGAAAATAGAATAAAGTAAGTGCAATAAGAAGACAACTTACAAAATAAAATATGCAATATAAGTATGTAAAAAAAACCCCAATGTGAGTAGTGTAAAAAAGATAAAGTTTTGCACTGCGCTAAAGTGAGATGTAAAGAGAGTAATGCTGAGACAGTCTGAAAACTCCAAGAGTGTTTTATAGAGTAAGAGACAAACACTCAACTCCAAATGTTTTGTTTTACTTCTGTTCTTTTGATGTATTTGGCATGTTTTGACTGATATTGTTTTATTCGTTTTGTTTTGACTCTTATATGCATAAAATGAATAAACAAGTAGGCCTATTGTTTCTCTTTTTTATTTTACTAATATAAAAGTGACTACAAGGTCCGTTTAAGACATTTTTTCCTTAGTCCATGGAGGGGGGGAAAAAAGCAAGAAGAAAAAAGAGGTGTAAAGACTAACAGATTTTATTTGGATATCATGCATCCATTATATAACAAATTAGGATGCATTCATATAAAAAAAAAAGAATAACAATATATTCATATAAAAAAAATAACAATGTAGTAACAGTGGTTAATACAGTGTAAATCTACAGACTTTCCATAGTTTCCACAATGATTCTTTGGTCATGAAATGATGATGCAATTTAACTTAGTACAAGTTTGTTTATCAAGAATGAAATGGAATAAAACAAACAATCAAACAAACACCTTGTCAATTACGGAGAGTGTTTACATTTACTATGACACTTATATAACCGTAATGGGGAGTAAGATTTGGATCCACTGCCTTGTAATGTGTCGTTAGGTCTGTAGATACAATGATGTAATGATGATGAAAAAGATGAAAAATATTATTCCGATGACCAGTGCGGCGATATTCAGTTTCTTGGCCAAACTGGAATGCGCATTAGCTCTCGTAGCATCACCAATAAGATTAGCCGAGTCAGTCTATAAAGAAAATTAAAGAAAAAAAACAACAACCCAAAAACATGTTTATTTCCTTCTTCATACCTATTTACTTGCAATGATAAATAAAACTGATAGTGAAGAAATTATGTTATCTGACTTACTCGGCAGGAGAACACAATGGCGATGATTCCAAGAGGAGTACAGCAGAATATTGTGTTAAAGATGGACCAAGCCAGGTATGTGGGTGCATTGGATACACCAGTAGGCACAGTCAATTTCATCTTCCAGTTGTTTTTCTCTGCGTGTAAGTGTATGAGTGTGTGTGTGTTTGAGTAAGGCTTCAAGAGGTATGTGGAGTGGGGGTTTGCAGCATTTCTATTTATTCACAGTGGGATGTGGCCTGATACATGGAATGGCAGAAAGGATTTATCTTTCCGCACAGCACATGGGCAATTTGATCTGAGAGTGTTCTTGGTCTTCCAGATTTTGCCTTGATTCCCACAGTTCCTCTTCATTACCATTTCTTGGAAATTGTCAGCCCAGTTTGATATCTTTTTAAATATTTTTATCAGCTTTCCAGGCATCAATCAGCTTCATTTTCAGATCCTCAGTCAGCTGCTTAGAGGAGCCCATGATTGCTGAGAGTTTTTGCATTCTACTGAATCAATTAATACTTAACAAGTTTAAGGCAGAGGTTGTATTTACGTCTTCAATCAAAAAAAAAAAAAAAAAGTAGTTTGGCAAAGCTATATGGATATGAGTTTTGTTATTTAAAGTAAATTATTTACAACTCTTTGAAAACTTGACCAACGAAATAAAAACATCACTCTGACCCTGTGCTCCTCTGAGGAGACCTATAATATATTATACAGACATTTACATAATGTAGACACTGAGGTATTGAAATTGGTTGAGGTATATTAGATAGTAGATCTCTAGGAGGAAGGTATGGTTTAACTATTGGAAATTAATGCTGTTGTGATCAGTCCTTAATCAGTAGTTATTATAAAAGAGCCACAGGCAGCTAGTAGTTCTGCAGGAGAAACACAAAATTAGTAATTACTGCTTATTTAATAGTGAACTCCTACTAACATACTTACTGAGTTATTACCTAGCACATCTGAGTAATTTTTTAGAAGTTAGATAATTGTTCATGAAGAACTACTCATGCATTTGTACTTAGTTTCCTATGAGTTGCAGAAAAGAACTGTGGTGTTTTCAGGGTTTTTTTCTTCTTCCCCCAGCTCTTAAATTATGCATCATTCCTTCAGATGTTTCTAAAAATATTATCTGTATTGAACAAAATCTAACTGAATTTAAAAGATCATAGGGAGGAACAGATCTGTCTTGATGAGCAAATTACCAGGAATGATCAGAAAGGTCTGAAATTGCAGAAACTCCGGAAAGAAAGCTAGACCTGGGCTAACTCAGGAAGGAAACGCTTAAGATTATAAACTCCAGACTGCAGACACTCACACGCACAGATGTGCAAGCGTACACACACGTACAAAGATCTAAAGAGTAAAAACGCTGATACATAACGTTTACTGTTTTTATTCATAAAATATTTTGTATATAGTAACAGTGTTTAACACGATATGAGTTTACAGACTTTCCAAAGTTGCAATAATGATTCTTTGGCCATGAAATGATTACAAGATTACACTTAATACAACAGTGTTTCATCAAAAATTAAATGAAAAAAAGAAGAAAAAGAAAATACAAAGGTAGGGTTTGAGCCAAGTGGACAGTGTTTTCAATATCTGTGAGACTGATGTCACCATAACACGGTGTGATTTGGCTCCATTGCCTTATGTCTGTTTTGCAAGCACTGTCACACACAGTACGATGGAAATGATGAAAAAAACCATTCCAATGACCAGTGCGGCAATATTCAGTTTCTTGGCCGTACTGGAATGCGCCTTAGCTCTTGTAGAATCACCAATAGTGTTAGCCGTATGAGTCTGTAATGAAAAAGTTATGATGTTTCTTATTCATACTTTTTTATTTTATTTGCAATCATAAGTAAAACTGATAGTGAAGAAATGATGTTTAATGACTTACCCGGCGGGAGAACACAATTGCAATGATTCCAAGAGGAAAGCAGCAGCATAATGTGTTAAAAATGGACCAAACCAGGTATGTGGGTGCATTGGATACACCAGTAGTCCCAGCCATATTTCGTTCCATCTTCCACTCTTGTGCACTGGTTGTGTGAGTAAGGCTGCAGAAGGAATGTGGGGTGGGTGTTAGTAGCACTTTTAGTTATTCACTCTGGGATGTGGCCTGATGGGAGGAAGGTCTAGGGAACAGAACGTTATCCAATTTCATATCCAAATGAATGTCTGATCTCTCAAAGAAACAGAAACGCAGTTAAGAACATGTTTAAGAAACATTAGATAAATTACTAAGATGGGACACACAAACACATTTGACATGCGATGCATCAAGTGAAACTGTACGATTTTTGGAAAGATGAGGAACATTGAAGTCAGGTTCGTTTATCATTTGCGCTGTATGTTATGAAATGTAATGTTTCGGAGAAAAAGAATATACAGAACACACACAAGAGCAACTACTACCAACATAATTTAAACAAGTAGAACTTGATGGCAACTGAGTCGACAGGGGTGCCAACAAGTCTAGTCCTCCTTGTTACTGATTTGTATGCTTCAGATACCCTTACAATATACCTTGACCATATTTGGATAATGCCAAAATGCAATCAGTCCATCAAGTGGTAACAAGGACAAGTCCGACAAATTGTAGAGTTAACCACTTACTTTTGAGATTGCACAAACAAGAATTTCCTTCAGATGGACTGAGCAATATTTTTTAAATAGTCAGAGATCCTACTCGACCTCTCTGCTGCTTTTGACATTGTGAATCATCAGATCCTCCTGTCCTCTCTCCAGCGGAACAGCTCAGCGGCGGGTGGAATCATATCTCACAGGCAGATCTTTCAAGGTATTGTGGAAGGGAGGAGCTTCTGAAACTCAGCAGCTCACAATTGAGGTTCCTCAGGGGTCAGTTCTCGGTCCACTGCTCTTTTCTATTTATACTACATGTCTGATTGAGTCTCATGGCTTCTCATATCATTGCTATGCTGATGATACCCTGCTCTATTTGTCCTTCCAGGCTGATGATCCATCTGTCTCTGCACGAATCTCTGCTTGCCTGTCTGACATCTCAAACCAGGACAGCCAGGAACCTTGGGGTGACTTTTGATGATAGCTTGACCTTCACAGACCGCATTTTAACAACTACAATTCTGTAGGTTCATTCTGTACAACATCGAGAAAATCAGACCCTATCTCCCTATGATTTGTAAATGTACTTTGACTTGTATTTAAACAAAAAACGGATAACGACAAGGTATTTGATGTTTTACCTAATCAACTGCATAGTTCTTTGAAGATAAACGTTTATTTTGAAATTGATGCATGCAAAACATTCCAAAAAAGTTGGGACGGGGCAATTTAGGACTAATGGTGATGTAACAAGTTGAAATAAGAAGGTGATGTGAAGCAGGTGAGGTAATCATCTAATCATATTAGGAGCCTCCAAAAAAGGCCTGGTCCTTCAAGAGCAAGAATGGGTCAAGGCTCGCTAATCTGCCAACAGGTGCATCAGTGAGTAATCCAACACTTTGAGAACAACATTCCCCAAAGACAAATCGGTAGGATTTTGTGAATTTCACCTTCTACAGTAAACAATATTATTAAAAGATTCAGGGAATCTGGTCAAATTTCAGTGCATATAGGGTGAGGCTAAAAACCACTTCTGAATGCACGTGATCTCCGATCCCTCAGACATCACTGTTTTCAAAACCATGATGGGTCTGTAACAGATATCCTGAAATGGGCTCGGGAATACTTGGGTAAACCTTTGTCAGTCAGCACCATTCACCATTCCACAGATGCGTGTTAAGGCTTTACTATGAAAAGCAGAAGCCATACATTAACACTGTCCAGAAGCTCCGCCCACTTCTCTGGGCTCGGTCTCATCTGAGATGGACAGTAGCACAGTGGAATCGTGCTTTGTGGTTCTACAAGTCAAATAGTTTTTGGACAAAAAAATTGTTCTCCGGGCCAAAGAGGAAAAGGACCGTCCAAGCTGTTATCAACGTCAGGTCCAAAAGCCAGAGTCTGTCATGGTATGGTGGGGTGTAAGTGCCCATGGCATGGGGGTAACTCGCACATCTGTGAGGACATCATTAATGCAGGAAGATATGTACACATTTTGGAGCAACATATGCTGCCATCCCGGGCAGGACAACACCGAACCACATTCTGCCCGGATTACAAGTGCATGGCTGCATAAGCAAAGCGTGTGGGTGCTAGCATGGCCTGCTGCAGTCCTGACCTGTCTCTGTCTCCAATTGAGAATGTGTGGCGCATTATGAAGCTCAAAATAAGACAATGAAAACCCCGTACAGTTGCGCAGCTGAAGAAATGCATAATGGATGAATGAGGGAAAATTCCGCTTGCTAAACTTAACCAACTGGTGTCTTCACTCCGCGTCCAAATGCTTAATAAATGTTATTAAAAGAAAAGCTGATGTTACACAACGGTAAACCGTCAACTGTCCCAACTTTTGTGGAGTGTGTCGCAGTCATCAGATTTGAAATGAGTGTCCATCCATCCATCTTCAACTGCTTACTCCTTTTCAGGGTCACGGGGAACCTAGAGTTTATCCCAGGGAGCATCGGGCACTAGGCGGGGTACACCCTGGACAGGGTGCCAGTCCATCGCAGGGCACAATCACATACACCCTCACACACCCATTCATACACTACAGACACTTTGGACATGCCAATCAGCCTACCATGCATGTCTTTGGACTGGGGAGGAAACCGGAGTACCCAGAGGAAACCCCCCCCAGCACGGGGAGTACATGCAAACTCCACACACACAGGGCCACGGCGGGACTCGAACCCTGGACCCTTGCAAATAAAAAGGAACAAAGAAGGAACTAAACATAATAACTTATTCATTATAGGTTGATACAGTCAACGCTATTGGTTCTGAAAGAGCTAATGCCGGAGCACTCAGCATGCTTAGGCTCCCCGTAGCGCGACAGTGCGTGCTTACAGGTTGATGGGACTTTTTTTTTACTTGTACATGTGTGTGTTTTTTTTGTTTTGTTTATGCACTCTCTCCATGTATTGTTATTGGTTGTTTCCCTCATGTGTCTTAATCATTTACACCTGTTCTCATTTTCCCCTTGATTAACCACACACACACACACACACACACACACACAGAGGGCCATTTTTTGGTGAGATTTCTCTTGGTCACCCCCCCCCCTCCCCTAAATCTCTACCCAGCTAACAATTTTTGGTTCCCAGAACATACCTTTTTAAGGTTTGTTTTTTGTTAGCCAGGAGAGTTTTCTTTATGGAAATAGAAAGATATTTTTAGGTTTGCACAACGTTCCCCTAATGTTCTCTTAACGTTCCCATAATTTCATGAATGAGAGTTCAAAACTAGTCAAAGTGACTGAGTAAACTTTCATAATCTGTTTGTAAAAACCTTGCTGATGGACCTACTTGATATGAACCACAATTCCCACCTCAATGGTACAGGTAGTAAAACTTGAGCAAAATTATGGTCAGTTCTCCAGCTCAACGTTCTCAGCTCAGCTAGTAGCCTAAAGGTTTTTTTTATTATTATTTTTTTTTACGGAAGCTGTGGTAATTTACCTGTCAATGTATAACATGATCATACAAAAAGTTGGATTTTTCATAAAACTTGCCTTGGGGCGATCATCGGCGCCCCCAAGTTGGTGGTGCCCTAAGTGACCATTTAGTTTGCCTATGCCTATGTTTGTGTTGAGAATTAAACAAGTTAAATAAATAATTAACGCCTATGTGATGTTGTTTATTTAGTAGAACAGAATTATGTTGTTCTATCCATGCAAACCAGTTATTCAAAACAAAATAATTTTCTGGCTCTTGTGCAGTGCCACTTTTCATGTAATACCACCTGTATTAGGGCACAGGCACTGCACAAGAGCCTGGAAATCATGCCCAATGTTTTCTAAGCCAGTATATATTTCTGATTGTTGCTGAGTGACCTCAGAATGACCTATAAATATTCTTTTAATATCTGCAAAACCGAAGCAGCATAAAGGAAAATTTTTACGGCACAAACCAGCAGACTATTTTGTGGACGTTTTGCGTTGGGTGGGGGGCCAACTTCACACAGGTGTTAATAAGCCAGCACTATACATCAGGGTTTTTACTGTTTGGATCATTACATTTACATTTACAGCATTTTGGCAGACACCCTTATCCAGAGCAACTTACATTTATCTCATTCATACAACTGAGCAATTGAGTGTTAAGAGCCTTTAACCACTGCGCCACCACTGCCCCGTTGCATATGTGTATAGGGGTGTGTGTGTGTGTGTGTGTGTGTGTGTGTGTGTGTGTATGTGTGTGTGTGTGTGTGTGTGTGTGTGTGTGTGTGTGTGTGAGATCTAGTTTCCCTTCCTTCCTGAGCTATACCAAGTATAGTTTCCATTCCTGAGTTTCTGTCAAGGTGGTAACAGTTTTTAAAAATTCTGTCTGGTCTACAGAAAATCAGATACATTCTCATAATTCCTGTTAATTTGCTAATTAAAACAGATCTTTTCCTCCCTATGATCTTTTAATTAAGTTATATTATGTTAAATACAGATAATAAATTTTGTGACAGCTGAATGAATGATGCTTAATTCAATTGCTGAAAAAAAACACAATTCTGTAACTCATAGGAAACTAAGAGGGAAGAAATTAGTAGTTATACATTAACAAATATAACTCGTAAAAACTACTAAATTGACTAGCTAATTACTCAGTAAGTAGGTTAGTAGGAGGTCACTATTAAATAAGCAGTAATTACTGAGACTTGCATTTCTTATGCATATAGCCTACACCGGTGGCTCTTTTAAAATAACTGCTGCTTAAGGACTGATCACAACAGTTAAACCATACCTTCCTCTTGGAGATCTACTATCTAATCTACCTCAACCTATTTCAACACCTCAGTGTCTACAATGTAAAAGTCTATGTAATATATTATAGGTCTAGTCAGAGGAGCCCCTTGTCAGATTGATGTTTTTATTTAGCTGGTCAAGTTTTAAAAGAGTTGTAAATAATTTACTTCCAACAAAGCAACAAAACTCATATCCATATATCCTTGAACAAATTGCAGATTTTGTGACTGAAGAAGTAAATACAACCTCTTTTCTACAAATGTTAATGCACATTGCTTTCTATCTGATGAACTGAAAACACAGAAAAACAGGACCTCCTTCCTGTTGTGAATTCTCAGAACTCATTTAACTTGTTAGGTCTTAATCGACTCATTAGAACTCATTACTCGGGTCAAACCTTGCCATCAGGAATTGTCATGAGAGCATCAAAAATTCCCTGACACTTCAAACCTTGTGCTATTAATACTCAGCAACCATGGGCTCTTCTAAGCAGCTGACTGTGGATCTGAAAATGAAGCTGATTGATGCCTGGCAAGCTGATGAAGTCTTTAAAAAGATGTCAAAATCTCAACAAAAAAAAATCAAACCCACATGGTTCCAATCAAACCCACAGTGCTACTTTAAAGGATTTGTAATTGAGTGCTAGAGGAGCAAAGAGCATAGAGAGCAGTCGTAGGTATACATTTTTTTGAGTGGGGACAAGTTAGGGGTTCTTTAAAGCTGCAGTATTGAACTTTTTTTTGGTTAAAAATGAACAAAAATTAATTATTGAGCAAGTACATGAAAAAAAATCAGTGTTCAAAACGGTCTCCTTACCTTACCCTGATTCGCAACGGTAAGATTACAGCTAATGGGTTTATAATCTGAGCTGTCGGGTCGGATTTCATGGGAAACATCGGTTTGACGTCATTTGTGCGGTCTTTGGCGTCACCACCCTTTTGCGTGGTTACGTCACGTTCGTAAACAGAAAGAAGAAGTGCCATCTACTCTATCGCGTGTAGGGGCTGTGGATGGTGCAGTCTTTGTCAGTTGCTTAGAATTTAAACTTGTTATCTAGATGGCTGCTTTTAATCTGGATAGATCTAAACTCAATCATCGTTCTCATTTGGGTTATCAGCTGCTGTGAAAACCAAGAAACTTTGAACTGAGGTCCAAAAGGGCAAGCGACAGCTCCCATTAGAGCAGTGGCGACGCACAACCTACGTAAAAAAAACCCAAACAAACAAACTCCGCAAGTAATTTGCAGTTTTATGTTTTAAACAGACATGGCGATAGAGAGGCAAAAGTTCAGTACTGTAGCTTTAAGTGTTCCTGGAAGAGATGAGTTTTTATAAGTTTTTTGAAGATAGTGATGGATTCTGCTGTCCGGATTGAGGTTGGAAGCTCATTCCACCACTGAAGGACAATCAGTTTGAAGGTCGTTAACTGATCGCAGGCTGTGGGAGGGAACACAAAACTCAAGGAGAGGGTTGACGTAGGGGGGTGCTGTTCCAGATAAGATCTTTTACATGAGCATCGAGACCGATGCTCATGTATTTGATCTTTTAATTAATTAATTAATTAATTAATTTGATGCGGGCGATTACAGGAAGCTAGTGGAACATGAACAAATGCTAATGTTAATGTTCTTCTTCTTCTTGTTCTTCTTCTTGTTCTTCTTCTTGTTCTTCTTCTTCTTATTATTATTATTAATATTATTATATTATTATTTAATCATCTTATGTCCTCCTGCTTAATACCATTATGACAGCAAGGTATAATCACTTAATTCACTTAGTTACACACTGTAAAACCGGATAAGTTCATTTAACTCAAAAAATTTGAGGAAACTACTTACCTCAAAATTTTTAAGTTGATAAATCAATTTATTTAAGCCAAACACACTTAAATATAAGACATTTTATTTTAAATTACAAAGTTTGAGTTAAATTTTTGTTATATTTAACTGTGTTTGGCTTAAAGAAATTGCTTTATCAACTTAAAAATGTTGAGGTAATTAGTTTCCTCAAATGTTTTGAGTTAAATCCGGTTTTACAGTGTATGAATCACTTTAGAATGTTGCTTTGCATGTATTTGATCTATTTGAACGGTTTGGGAAACCCGCACCAAATGACATGTTTTGATGATTTTTGAAGTGAAAGGAAGTAAATACAACCTCTGCAGCAAACTATTTAAAAAATATATATAATTTTCTGCAAATGCTAATGTACTTTTTACATGTGAAGAATAGAATTTTTTTTTTCTTTGCGACAAACATTTGAGACCATACCAAGTCAGTACTTAGTAACACTCTGTTTGGTGGATATCACAGTTTACCAATGCATTTTGTAGCCAGCTACTATATCTGAGAGAGAGAGAGAAAGAAACAAACAAACACTGATACATAGTTTTGATGACCTTTTTGCTTTATTTTTCAAAAAAAAAACAAAAACACATGTACTGATATGAAAGTGATTACAAAGTCCATTTGCGCCATTTTTTTTGTTAAAAAAAAAGAAGAAGTAAATTCGGATTTTATTTGGATCTGTACAGGAAGGTCTCCTGTATTCATATAAAAAAATTGTATGCATTAATATAAAAAGAATAAAAAAATATGTATAAAAAAAATATGTATAAACAATATAGTAACAGTGGTTAATACCATGTCAGTCTACAGATTTTCCATAGTTTCCCCACTGAGTCTTTGGTCATGAAATGATTCCAGGATTACACTTAATACAAGGGGTTCTCATCAAAAATGAACAAACAAAACCAAACAAACAAACAAAAAACACCAGTAGAATTTGAGCCAAGTGGAAAGTGTATTCAATTACTATGAGACATATGTAACAATAACACTCCAGCTTAATGCGAGTTGGCATTCATTTTTGAAAATATTATCGCATAATAGACAATGCAAATGATGAGCAAAAAGATTCCAAAGACGAGCGCAGCGATATTCATGTTCTTGGCCATTCTAGAATGCGCATGAGCTCTTGCAGAATCACCAGTATTGTTGGCCGTGTCAGTCTATGATGTAAAAAGTTATTATGTTTAGTTCCTTCTTTGTTCCTTCTTATTTAAAGCGATAAATAAAACAGGTAATGAAGAAATGATGTTTAATGACTTACCCGGATGGAGAACACAATTGCAATGATTCCAATAGGAAAGCAGCAGCATAATGTGTTACAAATGGACCAACCCAGGTACGTGGGTGCACTGGATACACCAGTAGTCCCAGCCATATTTCGTTCCATCTTCTACTCTTGTACACTGGCTGCGTGAGTAAGGCTTCAGGAAGAATATGGGCTGGGTGTTAGCAGCATATATAGATATTCACAGTGGGATGTGGCCTAATGAGGGAAGAGTCAGGGGAAAAAAAACGCTTCCTTGAAATCAGTGATTTTTTTCACACGATTGAGAAACATTAGAGAAATGACTAAAATGATACACACAAACACAGGATATTTAATGCATTAGGTGAAACTGTATGATTTCTGGATGAACGATAAGCATTAATGTCAAGTTTGCTTATATTATGTACACTGCAATGCTTGTGGAAAGTCTGGGGTAAACTGCTAACATGCAACAGTATAAGGCACACAATATATATATTTAAACAAGTATGTGTAAAATGGAAATGAATAAGCATAATTAGAACATTAAAAAACAAAGAACGGAATAGAAAATACAAAATAAAATATACAAAATAATTGGGAGAGCAATACGAGCAGTGTCAACAAAACAAATAATTATACTGCGCTAGAGTACGTTGTTGTAAAGTGAGTTTTTCAGACTTTCTGAAGAGACTGAGAGTCTGAAAACCCCAAGACTGGATTATAGTGTATAATGGGAGAAAAGCTTTGTTCACAAATGTGTTGTTTCATTTTGTTTTGTTTGTTTTGTTTATTTTGTTTAGTCATCTTGTTTTATTTGTTTTGTTTATTTTTATTTTGTATTTTCCTGTTTGTTTTTTATCTTGTTTTATTTGTGTATTATTTGTTTTATTTTTTCTTGTGTAGTTGTTGCTTTATGGTTGCATTATTTTGCTTTTATTTTCTTATTTTTTAGTTTTGTCTTGTCATTTTAAATTTTTTTTTTTAAAGTTTGTTGGTTAGTTAATTTCTTTGTTTTTGCTCTCAATTGGTGCTGTTTATAATGTCCAATATCCATAGCAGTAAAATCAGCAAAATGTGAAATACAATATGTGAAATAAACAAGAAAGAGATGGATTACTTTTTTGATCATTCATTTTTTTCAATTCATTTCATACATTGCGCAATCCGAGTATTGCGCAATGGAACAAAAGAAAGCTCTGAAAGTGTTATGGGGTTTGACTAAAAGAGCTGTGCTTGTTATTCAGAAGAGGCATGATAGCAAAGACCCTGCTCAACGTTAATGTTTCATAACAGTAATGGTATGTTTTTTTAAACCCTTGCATTCAGTGTCCCACTTTCAGCTATAACTGAACATATTGTCTATATTTAAAAAAAACAAAAAACCCTGATATTATATGAATGATCTGAAATTGAGTCTTATGACGGTCACAGAAAGGCAGATCCTAAACAGTAGTACTGTTTTAGTAAAAACCGTGCGTGTGTGTGTGTGTGTGTGTGTGTGCATATATATATATATATATATATATATATATATATATATATATATATATATTTGTGTGTGTGTGTGTGTGTGTGTGTGTGAGTGTGTGTGTGTGTGTGTGAGTATATATTTTTGTAGATGATACAAGGTAGTGTTCACTGCAATAACAAAAATGCCAAAAAAAATATATAAAAAAAATAGGTTGCCTAAGGTGAAAGGAAATTTCTTTGCAGGGTTTACGCCTTTACTCAACTGTTTGCCATTGTGAGATTGGATGTTGTGGTTTTACTGGAAACTACCTACCACTGTCGATGAATCCAACAAGCCTTCTGCAACAAAATGCTTCAGAATGTAAGTGCAAGTAAAATGTGTCCAAGAATATGTGAACGACACAGAAAAATATCTAAATCAAGAAAGGGTTCTAAAAAGGGCTATTTAACATGTACTAAATTTTATGCATGCCCAGTAATTTCTACCAATTGGCACCAATGGAAAATTTTGCCTAGGGCACTAAATAGATTAGGGCTGCCGTTGCTCATCTCTCAGATGTAGTCTGTTGTCAAATTTGTAAAGCATTATGGTTTGTGTATGCTAAATTTATTCATGTACCAGATTTTTGATTAAATATTATAAAAAGCCCTGGTATATCCAAACCAGCACTTGAGATTGCAACACACATCATGCTATTTGCTCTTCTCTGACCCGGCACATCAACGGTGGCCATTTTCCCAATTATGTTTCGTCTTCATCTACATGTTTTTGCCAGGTTAAACCCTGCCTCGTCTACATAAATGGATTCTTGCGGTGTCTGATTATCCTCCAACTCCATAATTCTCTGAAAGAAATTAAACACTGTACATGCTTTTCACTATGTGGGTATGTTTACTTGTAGGGTAGCAATAGAGAACAATGAAAAAAGACTTGGAATCAGCTATTTCTCAATGATTAGTAATGAAAAAAAATAAATTCTTATCAACTGTTGAATTTTTTAAAATCTTTTTTTTCAATTCTTTTGTGCTAATATTTTTGCAGAAGTAGAGGCTTTATACTGTATTCATGGTTTGGAACGTTAAGTCTTCATTTCTGGCATGCTGTGTTTAAGCATTTGTAAAAAAAAATAAAATAAAAAATAAAAGACTATAAAGATCCATGATTTTGGTATTGGGTAAGCTTATATGTAAAGAAAATGTAAGCATTTTAGATGCGTGTTAATTGACTGCATTTTGTGTGAAAACAACATGAATTGTGTTAATGGTATGGTCACAACAGACAGATGTTGTGCTAATTGTGTTTAGAGTTTTGAAAATGTGACTACAGATTGGACAAAAGCATGTTAGCAATTGTAACTGTAATATATTATTACTCAAAACATATATGATCTAACAAAGGGGGCACGGTAGCTTAGTGGTTAGCATGCTGTCACCTCATACCCTGTATGAAGTGAGTTTGCATGCTCTCCCGGTGCTTCGGGGGATTTCCCCTGTGTACTTCGGTTTCTCCCACATTCCAAAGACACGTGTCGTAGTCTGTTTGGTGTTTCCAAATTGTCCATAGTGTCTGTGCTTGTGCTATGTGATGGGTTGGTACTCCATCCAGGGTGTCACCTGTATTGTGCCCCAAATTCCCTGGCATAGGTTCCAGACTCCCCTCAACCCTGTGTAGGATAATCGGTACAAAATATGGATGGATGGAAGGATGATCTGACAAATATTAAAAGTGAAAGTCCTATTGGTCTAATAAACAAGTGACATTTAATTGACTTATGCATTTGCAATACAAGTTACTCCCAATTACACCCAATCACATTTACCCAATACAAATGAAATAAAAGAAATCTCTCTATGTTTGCACATGCCACCAAAAATACTGGATTGTTTTATGGCTCTTATCTGAAAGTGTCATGTTCCCATGCCAAGGCTAATCACTCTGTTACCTAATGTGTTAAGTAATTTCATTTAAGGGAACCTATATACAAAGCATGGTCTAGTACTTAATACCTAAATCCTTAGCATGGTCTAGTACAATGTAGCTACATGAGTTTTTTCGTAATTGTTGCAGCCAAAAATGCTTGAAATTGCTGCGGCTTTTTTTCAACATTTGTGATGGAACTTGTAGAGTGTTTTGTGCAAAAATACTTGAATTGACGAAACTGCAATTGCCGGAAACTGTTTTGCACATTCTTTCGCAGTGATGTTTGTTGCTAAATGAGGTTGCTAACCTTTTAATCGTATTCATGTTTGACACATATGAATCGAAGGGGGCTTTGGCTGAAAGCGCGTTTTGATGATGTCACACAACATGTCTTGGCCCTAATCTGCAGAACATCTGCAGTGATTTTGAAAAAAACTCCAAGCTTTGAATATTGCAGAGTTTCCTTGATTTTGCGATCATAAAATCCTGGAGGCACTGAGCAGGTACAGAACATATGCAAAATCAGCCATATGAGCAGCTGAATATAAATGATGTGGAAATGATGTGTAGAAATGGGATCTGTGCAATGCATCACTGTCTATTAGTGTCACAATATTTCTTTCCTTTAAACACTTTGTCTCGGATTGTCCCCTTTTCTCCACGAATGCCTAGATGCTTAACAAAGACTGCCTTTTTTCCATTGTCCATATGGCTGATTGGTGGTGCCTGTGTAATTTTTCAATACAGCCGGATTCTGTTCTCATAAAGCAACTGCATCATGACAGATATGTAAAATAAAGCTGTTAATACTCAATATAATTGATCTGTTTTATATGAAAGAATTTATAATGAATATTTCATTATTGTGCAGTATTGACCCAAGCGACGTTGTTTTGAGATGAGGACAGGGCATAATTCTGTTCTTCACATTGTAAAATATTGCGCAATAATGTTTGGGTTCATACTCGACACGATGAAGACGGTTTCCACATATAAATCATTTGAGTTTGTGGTTTAGAATTTTCACAACACATTACGCTTTCTCTGTCTGTGGTCTTTGTTCCTAAGTTGTCCGTTCTTTCAACTCCTTTGGTTAATATGAGATGCCATTTGTGTCCCACTGATATTACACTTACAATTATATATGTACTGTAAAGTAAACATGAAAGACTTTTTAAACATAGATAAGTGTTCTTTGGTAACAACCTATGTGCCTATTTTAAATCTCATGGTTAAAACATCCCTTTCCATGACTTATCCATTACAGGTTATGGATTCAATCAACCTCGTTCCTGAACTGTTTGGAATATACCACAAGTCACATGTTTAAGAGGAAGCTGCATTATACACTCTCTGTGTGTATGTGTGAGTTGGTTGAGTGTATCAGTTCCCTTACTTGTTCTTTGATCTCATTTTAACAGTGAACACCCAAGACACTGCAACCTTTACACCACACATACGAGGCACAACGAAACAAGCTTTAACTCAATCGGTAGAATTGGCCAGTTATACTTGGTACAGGTAAATAAGTTACTGAGCCTAATGCTACTGTGACACTCTTTTTGTTGTGAAACAAACTTCTTTTGTTCGAGTGTGAAAAATATATATACAGCTGCATATATTTATGGCCTTGAATGGCCATTATATTTCATTAGTTTCATAGATTTGGGGAATTCGTAACTACGGGGGCAAATACATTTTCACACAGGCCCAGTTGGTATTGGATAACTTTATTTTGCTTCATTAAATAACATTATCATTTAAAAACTGTATTTTGTGTTTACTCAAGGTTGTCTTAGTTTTATCTTAGATTTCATTTTCATTTCTGAAACAATTTAGTATGAGATACAGTATACATCAAAATGGGAGCATATACTTTTTCACAGCACTGTATGTCCGAATGCTCTTTCTGAGCTTCTGCTCAGTATTTAATCCAATCATCTGCTCAAAGCTGGTGTGAAACCTCAAGACTCTCCCGAGGGAGAGGGATAATGGTACACTCCCCTATGACCATACATTCCTATGCACCTATGTACTGTAACAGCACCTGTATTGTATTTTCTAAGTAGAGTAAAAAAAAGAGTCAACCTGTCTCCACAACCAACTTCTAGAGATTTACAGTGGAGTACAGATGCATCATGGTCTGGTATGCCAATCGTATATGGTATACTGCTCAGTTCATCCACGGAGCCTACATTTTCACAATAAATATTTTATTATTCGATTTCCTGATAGCAAAAATGAATAGAAACCAACCAATATTAACAGAAATGAACACGTCAGCATAATTCCAGTAATATAATAATAACCACCCTAGACATGTTGTGATATGTCACACATTCCACAGGAAGCCTTATCTGATATACATACCACACTTCTTACCAGACATGCTTAACAAAATGCAGATAGCAGTGGGAAAGTAAACCATGCGTTCAATTAGTGCCTTGTTCAGATGTTTATCGATCTGCTTTCCGCTCAGAGGTACAGCGATGAACTTAAGCACTTGAATTATTTAAGAATGCTCTTTCTAGGTTTCAGCTCAGCATTTAATACAATCATATAGTGAAAGCTGGTGTGTATATCTCAAGACTATGGATCTCAGCAACATACTCTGCAGTTGGATTCTGGATTTTTTTTATTTATTTTTTTTGTCGCCAGATGCCAGAGTGTAAGATGACACCCCCAGTCTGCTCAATCTAATCACTGGAACTCCACAGAGTTGGGAAACCTCACTATATGCACACACCCCTATGCATACACGGCACCACAGTGGAGAGAGTGAGTAGTTTTAAATTCTTCGGAATCCATATCACAGAAGATCGCATTTGACAACTGGATCTTTTAAGGAAAGCTCAACAGCACCATCATTTTCTCTGGAGACTTGATGATAATAAAAAAAAAAAATTCAACCTGCACTGCGACTAAATTCTACAAATTTACAGTGGAGTCCAGACGCATCATTGTTAATGCTCGTAAGGCTCTGCTGCAAGTAGAGGCACAAGAAACAAGCTTTAACTCACTGGGTAGAGTTGGCCGGTCATGCTTGGTGCAGATAAACAAGTTACTGAGCCTAATGTTACTGTGACACTGCAAAATGGCAGTATATTCTGAAACAAACTTGTTTTGTTCGAGTGGAGGAAAAAAAAAAATAGACGGCCTTGTGACCACAGCACTTACAGTTATATATGTACTGTAAATTAAACATGAAAGACTTTTTGAACATAGATAAGTGTTCTTTGATAACAACCTATGTGCCTATTTAAAATCTCATGCCTGAAACATCCCTTTCCATGACTTATCCATTACAGGTTATGGATTCAATCAACCTTGTTCCTGAACTGTTTGGAATATACCACAAGTCACATGTTTAAGAGGAAGCTGCATTATACACATACACTCTCTCTCTCTCTCTCTCTCTCTCTCTGTGTGTGTGTGTGTGTGTGTGTGTGGTGTACAATTGTGTGCAGGCAGCCTTCTTTCCACTCTTGAGCAGAAATCAGTAGTGCATTGAGTGTATCAGTTCCCATAAACGTTCTTTGATCTCATTTTAACAGTGAACACCAAGACAAGACACCGCAACATTTTACACCACACATACAAGGCACAAAAAATCAAGCTTTACCTCAATCGGTAGAATTGGCCAGTTATACTTGGTGCAGGTAAATAAGTTACTGAGCCTAATGCTACTGTGACACTCTGCAAAATGGCAGTATATTGTGAAACAAACTGCTTTTGTTCGAGTGTGAAAAATATATATACAGGTGCATATATTTATGGCCTTGAGACCATAACAAAGGCAAAATGACAAATGTCTCATCGGTAAACAAGTATCCAACAACTATCACCCATGGGAAAAACTAATTGCGCCCTTACAGTAGTGCTTGAAAGTTTGCGAACCCTTTTAGAATTTTATATATTTTTGCATAAATTATGTCCTAAAAGTAGATAAAGAGAACACAAATAAACAGATAAAGTAAAAATAAAGAGAGATATAGAAATAAAAAAATTAGGTAAAGTAGATAAAGAAAACACAATTAAACAAATGAGACAAAAATATTATACTTGGTCCTTTATATATTGAGGAAAATGATTATATTATTATATCTGAATATTACGTCTGTGAGTCACAAAAGTATGTGAAACTTTGCTTTCTGTTTGTGGTGTAACACACTTGTGCTGCAATAATTGCTAAATTTCCAGTAACATTTCCAGTAACCGTTTATCAGTCCTGCACTTCGGCTTGGAGGAATTTTATCTTGTTCCTCAGTACAGAACAGATTCAACTCTGGGATGTTGGTGGGTTTCCTCACATGAACTGTTTGCTTCAGGTTCTTCCACAACATTTCTATTGGATTAAGGTCAGGACGTTGACTTGGCCATTCTAAAACATTACCTTTGTTCTTCTTTCATCATTCTTTGGTAGAACGACTTGTGTGCTAAGGGTCGTTGTCTTGCTGCATGACCCACTTCCTCTTCAGATTCAGTTCACAGACAGGTGTCCTGATATTTTAATTTAGAATTCATTGGTATAATTCAGAATTCATTGTTCCATCAATGATGTCAAGTCGTCCTGGCCCAGATGCAACTAAACAGGCCCAAACCATGATCCTACCACCACCATGTTTCCCAGATGGGATAAGGTTCTTATGCTGGAATGCAGTGTTTTCCTTTCTCCAAACATAATGCTTCTGATTTAAAATGAAAATTCTATTTTGGTCATCTATCCACAAAATTTCTATTTTGGTCATCTATCCACAAAACTATTTTTCTATTAGCCTTCTGGCTTGTCTATGTGATCTTTACCAAAGTGCAGGTGGGCAGCAGTGTTCTTTTTGGAGTGCAGTGGCTTTCTCCTTGCAACCCTGCCATGTACACCATTGTTGTTCAGTGTTCTCCTGATGGTGGACTCATGAACATTAAGATTACCCAATGGGAGAGAGGCCTTTAGTTGCTTAGATGTTACCCTGGCTCCTTTATGACCTCGGCACAGTAGTGATCGTTCCCAGAAGTGGCTGACCTTCCAAAATTCCAAGGACAACATCAAAAGACCTACAGGCCTCTCTTGCATCAATAAAGGTCACTGTTCATGACTCCACTATCAGAAAGACACTGGGTAAAAATGGCATTCATGGAAGTGTGGAGAGGTGAAAACCACTGCTAACCCAGAAGAACATTAAGGCTCGTCTGGATTTTGCCAAAACACACCTTGATCGATTGTGGACTGATGAGTCGAAAGTGGAACTGTTTGGAAGACAGGGGTCCTGTTACATCTGGCGTAAACCAAACACTGAAGTCCACAAAAAGAACAATCATACTTACAGTTAAGCATGGTGGTGGAAGTGTGATGAACAAACACCATGTCTAAACTTCTCCTTTGGCACAATTACCTCCACATGGGACTTCGAATATCTATCCTTCAACTTGAACTGACTCTGTTCTGTCTACATGCTTTACATTTGGCACGGCCACTTTAATCTTTAATAATGTACCAAGTCTCAAAAGTACAAAGAAGTCCCTCGAACCACCCAAAATTTTAAAGGTTAAGGGTGATATATTCTAGGTAAGGAAAATGTAGACCAACCTGTGACTTTGCACATTGGTCTGTAGCAGCAGGAGAGGGCATTGTTGCCTCTCAGATTATGCTGCATCTCAACTCTACTTCTAAAAGTGGAGCCTGAGGCAGCACCAAACACCATCCCAACACAAAAGGCTCAACTTTTCGACCTGAGAATTTAGTACAGTAACAAAAGTTGCCCTTTGTCCTCACATCTTTTATTCGGTTCACTAACTGTAGCTATGGATTTCAGATGGTTTTAAATTTTCATGCCTTCCCAAATGTCTGTATTTGACCCACGCTGACATTTCAAAAAGAAACCGAGAAATCATTTCTAATGCAAAAATGAGTTGTTGCCCTAGGAAAAGAAATTCTAAGAGCTCATTACTTTCCTTACACCATAATGGCATAGCACAGTGTTCAGTGTTTGACAGAATTTATGAAGCTTATGCTCAGTTTTCTCTTTTTTTTTCTCTCTCCACAGCTGGAAAATGTCTGCAACATTGCATAAATATGACCCTTGGATCAACTCTTTATACAAGATGACTTGTTTTAATTGTAGACTACAGTACGTGCCAGAAATAAACACACTTACGAAAGATTTACATGCATATGGGTTAAGACCATTTAACCTGGAAAATACTTTTGAATGGGTTTCTAATTCAACCAGTTCATGCTGTTAACTACATTAATTCAGATATTAATTTATTATTCAACTTCCTGATAGCAAACATGAATTGAGCCCAGGCAGCGTGACATATTGCAGTATCTCACACATTTTACAGGAAGCCCTATCTAATATGCATACCACACTTCTTTCCATACATGCTCAAGACAGTGTAGATAGCTCAGGGAAAAGGAAACCAAGGGTCCGTTTAGTGTCTCGTTCAGATGGTTGTTATTCAGGTTGTTGAGCAAGCAGCTTTCCAGTGATAGTTCCAGTTTTGTGTAGAAAATCACACCCCAATCACCTGCCAACATATACAGATGCGTTCATGACTGACATGGGATTACGACACATCCAGACACTGCTAAATCACTCATTTAACACAATCAAAAGCAGTAAAGAGCAAGTCTGTCAGGGTTGATTAAGCGAGGAATAGAACATGACGAGCCATGCCGTCAATGATAATCAATGATGTGGTGGTGTATCCAACACAAAGCTGAGGTACTCTTAGCAGAATGCATTTAACTATTTGCCAGTTATTACACATTTTCATTCATTAAACAATTCATAATTTTTTATCCTATTTATAGCTACATTTAATGTATGCAATGTCCATGAGACAAGTTATAATGGCCATAACAGTCGTTCCCTCATCAGCCCTATCTTCTCTCGCTCTCTGTCTCTCTCTCTCTCTCTCTCTCTCTCTCTCTCTCTCTCTCTCTCTCTCTCTCTCTCTTAAAGTTATTGAGTTAAAAAAAAATCCAGTTTGCCATGTTAATAAGAAAAAGCACAAAGTCTTCTTTCCTCAATGTGTGGCACTGGAGATAAAGGTCTATTTATAGAAGAGCTCAAAATATCAATGATTCTGCATTTTTCTTTGTTAAAATTAGACATTTTATAAACCACTTATTATTAGCCTTAGATTCTGTAAAGCATCTACCATACAAGTCCCTGTGAATAAGTTGTTACTATAGAAGCAATAACGTATTAGAACAAGACCATTAATATGAACTTGTGATTTGTTGTGCAGAGTCAAGAATTCAACAAACTCTTATTATTATTTATTTTCATAAAGTACAAGAGTGAGTTTTGTGCTGCCTCAAAGCTCCAGTTATAGATGTGGAGGTGAACTACAGCATGATGTGCGAGGTAACAGTGCCCTCTTCTGCTGCTACAGATCTCATACAAGTTCTTCTTGGTTCTCGTACAGGATTCCGGTAAATTCTTTTTAATAACACATACCTGTATATAGCCTATACACAAGAGCAGCAAGAAAGACTATTTTAATATCAGAAGAAAAAAAAGACATTAATTAAATATTTTGGGATCTTGAAAACAGAATATTTTAAAATAATTGAGGACCTGTGAGGAAACATCAGTGGGTCCAGACATACATTTCTCACTCTAACTCGTATTGTAACTTATTCTAGTCAAAAGAATCATTCAGTGTAATAATAATCTGGAAAGACCTTTGTAATATCACAGTCTAAAACTGGATTTAAAGAGAAGCAAATTAGTAAATGAATCACATGTAAATGAATCTTACGCAAATGACATCACATGAAAATGTATCACTTGAATATGAATCACATGAAAATGAATCTCATGAAAATGAATCACATGTAAATGAATCATACGTATATGAATCACATGAAAATGTATCACTTGAATATGAATCTCATGAATATGAATCTCATGAAAATGAATCACATGTAAATGAATCACATGTAAATGAATCACATGTAAATGAATAAATAAATTAAAGACAAAAGTTAAAAAAAAAAAAAAAAGAATCATTCATTTTATACCACAGATCTTCTGAATTCTATTTTCTGATTGGTCAGGAAGTGTTGATTAATCACACCATATTTATATTAACATGCTCATTCTAATACGTCATCACTTTTATAGCAGCAACATACACAGGGACGTGTATGGTGGACACGTCAAACTAACGGTTTAAAAACATATATTATTGTTGCTATGGTGAAGTTTTCGGTAAGGCGGTTTTATATGACATTTTTGGAAGGAGTCTCCAGTGTCAGCTCTTTGTATCAGTCTAATTATTAAAGCTGTAATTTTAAGTAACTGTTAAGGCTGCCAAGAAAGCAGAGTCTTCAGAATAGAGTGCTTTATGGTTTCACATGCGCAGTAACATGATGGTAGGTCATGCCACGAACACCATTTCCCATCCTGCACTGCGGCCTTCAAACATGGCCGCCATGGACTGCAATTCCCGGAACATTCACACACTGACACGTTCACTCTCAGCTTAATTTTGATCACTTAGATCAGTGGTTTTCAAAGAGAGGGCCGCCAGGGGGCGCCCAGGGGGCCTCAACAATTTGGTGTGAAAAATAAATACCACACACACACACACACACACACACACACACAATCAATTCCTAATGTAATGTAATGTAAAGATGAAAGAGGTAATTATAAATAAAAAAGGGGGATATATTCAGAAGTCTGTATTTTTAATGTGTTTTAAAAACATCTTGCAAAAGGGGGGCCTCGGTCAAATGTTAATGCCATTTGGGGGGCCTTGCCCTGGAAAAGTTTGGGAACCCCTGACTTAGATAATTGAACTAAAAACTGGCAGCATTTAACATTAGATATTTAAGGAACATGATGACTCAGTATGTGTGACTTCACTCTTCCTGTCCGATAAAGCTTTGATAACAACTAAACGAAGCTTTTAAAATATCATTAACAAACATTTTAGAGTACCTCTACAAGTTTGGCGGAAGAATAGTTAGGCCAGTTCATATTTCGTTTAAAGATTTAAATCATCTTTGTTTTATTTTCGAGTCTATTTGAAACTTTTCTGTAATATTCGAAACATCATAAAAACATGTAGATGTCTATGAGAAAAGCCCAGAGCATTTAAAGCAAGACACATCACACTGTGCAATCAGACATGAATTCCAAGCAGGTGTAGAGCGACTAAATATACAACTTTTCAATTCAATAGACGACATGAATAGAGAAAAAAAAAAGATAAATCCTTTATTGCATTCCAGGTGGCAGAATTATATGCTGATGAAATAAAGATTTCAATATTATTATTATTATTATTTTACTGCTCTAGGACAGATTTACAAGACGCATAAAGTTGAAACAGATTTAGTAAATCCAACAGTCACACTTGCTTTGTTGCTTATTTGAGTTAACGTAGCAATCTCAATTTAATTCACACCTATAACGCAATTTCTTATAAAATCCATGTTTATGAACAAGGGATATAAAGTGCTAATCCCAGGTCAGGTGTTAAAGTGCCACTGAAATGCCTGCAGAGGAAAGATTTGATTCATGAAATCAGAGAGGGAGTGTGTCGAATTACTGATTTCTACAATATCCAATAGCGTTAGCTATAGCACTACCTTTTTACTGATTGCCTTCAACCAAGGTTTAGGATTTGGGGGAGCCCTAACTCTTGCATGAGTTACATTCAATATATGTGTTATTGTATAGAGTTCATGACTTGGATATCATTGTGATTGAAACAAGTCTTATGTAGTTCTATTTCAGTTCTAAGGGCGTGATTAAATTACAGTTGCCAGACTTTACAACTGTAGGTCATTATTGCTTGTTTTTTTTTTCAATTCTGGGCCTCAAAATGACCAGAATATGTTTGGATTCGTTTCTATACGCGCGACTACAAAGACCCAGCTTTACGTCTGACCGCCACAATTTATACATCTATTTATACAGATTTTATTCACGTGTAAAAATGTCTGAGAATTTTGCACAATATTCAGTATAAATGCATTTTACTTCTGACATATTAGAATGCGCTCGTTAAGATCTATTGTCACAGCTACTGTTATTTATTTTTTTAACTAATCTAGTAAAATAATCTAATTCTGATCAATCGGAATCGAGAATTCAACTGCACACAGCCAAAGAATGTATGAATGTATGAATTCTTTTAAAACATGAGACAAGTTGGTATTGTGGCAGGAGATTTGTACATGAGAAGAGAAGGCTCATCCGTAGTCAGCGTTAAAGGGCATCTTCCTCCTAGAGAGCTGGTTCAGATCGTGGCTCTGAATTGAATCTGATCGAGTGTGACATATTATGCCTGTGAGCAGAAATAAAATTAGACAGGTTCTTTTTCTATCCCTCCCCGTCATCTTATTAGACTTGCAAGCGCTAGTATTAGCTCACATTTCAATCGTGTGGCAGAAGTCACAGAGCGAAGTGGATAATACCAAATTTGGGAGGGGTGAGGGGGGGTGCTTGAGGAGGCCTCCTCACACATGTTCTAGGGCAAATGTTAAATTTTGGGGGGGAGGGGATGCTTGAGGAGGTCTCATTACACATGTTCTGGGGCGGATGTAAATTTTTTGGGGGGAGGGGGTGCTTGAGGAGGTCTCATCACACATGTTCTAGAGCAAATGTAAAGAAAAAATTGGGGGCGGGGGGTGCTTGAGGAGGCCTCATCACACACGTTCGGGGGTGGATGTTAAATTTTTGGGGTGTGGGGGGTTGCTTGAGGAGTTCTCATCACATGTTCTGGGGCAGATGTTAAATTTTTTTTTGGGGGGGGGTGCTTGAGGAGGTCTCATCACATGTTCTGGGGAGGATGTTAAAATTTTTTTGGGGGGGGGGGTGCACTTCATGAGGTCCCATCACACATGTTCTGAGGCAGATGTTAAAATTTAATGAAAAGGATTATCCCATGGGTTATAACCCTATTAATTCCTTTATTGTGGGCTTCAAGGTTGAGTGGAGTGTGACTGAGAGCAGAACAAGGTTATAACCTCTGAGCCCTTTATGTGATTTATTAAAGTTTTTTAGTACTACCATAAGAGTAGTAGAGCAAGACATCTGGTCTTTAACACACCACTATACCACAGCACTGTTCAATTCTTGATTCAGATTCTGCAGCTCCAATAGTTATGGCTGCAAGACAAATGACAGCTTTATATTAATGCACTCATTCTAATACATTATCATTTCAAGGTGTAGCTTTTAGCATTCTGACATGAAAGACGTCAGGTTGGAGGATGGAGGTGCTTTTTGACTTCTCTGTAACACGAAAAGCTGAGGTGTTTTTTGGTTTCTTTGCTTTATTATCTTCATTTTTTAAAAAAATGAGCACTTTTGCAAGCTTGGTGCTAATCAGCTGTGATCTCACTGGTTCTGTCTGTGGAAGAGCAACACATAGGCAATGATTGCTTGGCTCACTTGAATCTTGTGCTCTTGCACAAGTCCCTCATGTCTTTTCCCAGCACCCAATGGGGGCATCAGGTGGTGTTGGAACTCATCAGACCAAAGGCGTAACCAATTCTAACTTACAGTTCAAGCGATTGTCATGGCTAGAGGGAGTTTTTAAGCTTCTTCCAATTGAGGCCCCATGTGAAAATGGCAGCAAGAGAGGATGGTGATGGAAGATCTATGAGCCCTTGCTGCTAGTAATTTATTTACTGCAATAGCCCCATTCCAGCGTGGAGCAAGGTGGTGACTGACGAGACTATTGATGTTGGCTGGGGGATTGCTGGGAGATGCAGGAAATCCACTTGCTCGATTTTCCATGGATTTACTCTCTAATTTCAGAAATGCATGCCAATTGATAATCTATTGGGCCATGGTAATTTTGACTTTTCCACCCCAATATTCACATTCCATAGTGATGCAAGCGTTTGACTGAGCAAAACAGGATGAAGCTGATTTAGAAGGATTTTCTCCACTGTTCTCACTGTTCTACACTCTTACAGACTGCATTGCAATGATGCACATGAATTTCCTGAATGACACTTACTTTAAATGGAAATTACAAACAACTGAAAAAAAAGCTTCTGAGAGAGAGAGAGAGAGCAAAGAAAAAAGCAGGGGAAAAGAGAAAACTGCCTTTGAAAAATTCAGAATTCACGAGCAAGACTGCACACTTTATATTCACTTAATATGGAGTACCATGGATATCATTACATATATTCCACTTCCATTGGTTCCATTTCCAAAGTAGGGGTGTAGCAGAATTCCACTATCTGTATCTGTACAGGTATTTGTTTAATGCGTCAAAGGGCATCCGGCTTAAAACTTGTGCCAGAATTGAAATATGTGGACTGTGGTGACCCTGAACGGAAGCAGAGGGGAAAAAAGTGTCTGAGCTAGACTGAGAAAAGAATAAAAAAAAAACTAAAGGTAAAAATGTTAGCATGGTTTAAAAATTCTGCCGTTGTCAGTTCCACAACCTCATCTACATCACTCAAGTTCATATAGTTATTTATAGTTATAGTTATTATAGTTAGTAAGGATGAAAGGATGAATACTGAATGAACTAATGAATGAATGAACATGGTCTTTGTTTGTATTTCAAGTTTCATAGAGTCTGACCTCATGAAAGCAAAAACCTCCCGCACTCCGAACTTTTTGTTGCATCCAGCAGGATCCCAGTCCTGATGCTTACCTCTAGCTGTGTAAAAAAAACAAAAACAAACAAACAACAAAAAAAACCTGAATAGTGTGCTTACTATTCATATCTCACACAAATTTTTATTCGGATTCAAGTCTGGGCTCTGGCTAGGCCATTCAAAAACACTGATCTTCTTTTGGACAAGCCATTCCTTTGTTGGTTTGGATGTATGCTTTGGGTCATTGTCATGCTGAACACTTGAATTCCTTTTCATCTTCAGTTTACTAGCAGGTACCGGAAAGATTTGCACTAAAATCGTCTGGTATTTGTAGCTATTCATGATTCCCTCCACCTTGATAAAAGCCCCAGTTCTTGCTGAAGAAGAGAAGCCCAAAACGTGATGCTGCCACCACCATGCTTCACAATGGGTATGAAGTTCTTTTGTTTGTGTTTTTTGTGCTTGTGGATTATGGAATTGTTATATTTATGGAATTGGTTTCATCAGACTGTAACACATTTTACCACATGGTTAGGGGGGATTTAGTTGGGCTTGGATGCTTTTTTTTGTGAAAGGGCTTCCATCTAACCACCCTACCACATTTCCCAGACATGTCAAGAATACAAGAGATTGTTGTCACATGCAGAGAGTAATCAGTACTTGTCAGATGTTCCTGCAGCTCGGGACCGCTGGAACAACGGGGGTGAGACGGCATTTCGGCATTTGACCCAGCACATTTGAAACTACTGGGGCAGTGAACCAGCACTTCAGGCAAGAAGACATGTCATCCTCTGTTGAAAAATCAAAACAAAGTTCCAGTTCAGCTGGGGGGTGGGACATTTCTCCTAAAGGTGATCTCCTGTGAGTGATAAAGTTTTAACCGCACTTTGGCGCTCACTGGTGCTTAATAATCATGTGTTGAATCAGTATGGCTAAGGTTCCAATATTTGAAGTAACATATGCACATATTCTTCATTCATCAAATGACATTCTTCAAATAAAGTAAGGCTTGGTGGAAAAATGTTTAGCGAAACAGACAGTTATTACAGTGACAAACAGCCTACTGCGGAATGTGACCATGTCTTAAAACATATTTTAGAATTAGTGCTATCTAATTATGTGAACAATTTTTTTTAATGAACTACTCTGACATTAAATTAAAAGGTGTGTGTATTATTAATAGCTAAAATTTTATTGAATATAATTAAAAGCATCAAATGTTGTAGTGGTGTCACCACTGCTGCAGCTCTTTTAATATTGTCATACTGTAGGTCTCTTGGCAGCCTCCCTGGTAAGTTTTTGTCTTGTCCTTTTATAAAAAAATTTTTTACGGCTGTCCTGTTCTTGGTAATGTCACCGTGGTGCTTAATTTTCTCCACTTGTTGATGATGGCCTTCAGTATGTTCCATGGTACATCTAATATTTTGGATTTTTTTTTACATTATACCCCTCTCCTGATCGATTCCTTTCGACAGTGAGACCCTGTACATGCTTTCAGATGAAGTCAGATGAAACCAAGAAGCTGTCACAAAATTCCTACAGAAACAACTGGTCTTTATTTGGGCTTAATCAGATTCATTTCATTGATGACAGCTGTATGAAAATTTTCTTTTGAACATGCGATTGGTTCATTCCGAACACAGCCACATCCCCAATTATAAAAGGGTGTACACACGTATGCAACCTGGCCACTGTAACTTTTTTATTTTTCCTATTTTCCTAAAAAGTTTCCGATTGTTTTTCACATAAATAATAATACATTGTAATTTCACATTACAGTGAGGGTGGAAAACGTTCTGACACGATTTATCTTGGTTTCATTTTTTTCCATCACAAAAACCTGCCATTTTAACAGGGGTGTGTAGACTTTTTATAGCCACTGTATATTTCAAGATATCTCAATATTGTAATACACTGCTGAGCACGGGGACAGCAACAAATAACATATTTTATCCTTCTAAAAGAAGACTCACTTGTTACTGTGTTGTTGTCCCTGTGCTCAGCTGTATCTCTGTGCTCCTCCAAACAGAAAGAGTGCTGAGCGCTGTCTACGACAGGTAATACACTGACTAGGCATACAGTAGGCGATGTCTTTTTGGCTAATTTAAGCAAAGCCTCTTACTAAACTATGAAAACTTCTTTTTAACTAGCAATGCAATGGTACACACAGTATTTAACTCGCCTTTCTTGCGCTTGAAGCCAATAATGGTCACTTAAAAATGCCCAGGGATTCACTTCATTTCCATCGAGTTCAACTTCAGCTGAATTTGGCAGGGTTTCACTTTCAGCCAAGTCTGCACCACTGGTGCCTGACAAAGCATATTCCTAGGTCAGCATTCCGGCACTGACTAATAGTAGACCAAAAATGGCTGCAGGGATTTTTTATAAACCAAACTGCACCATTTCCTGCAAAACCTGGGGGACATTAATAGCAGGTTCAAGAAGAATGAAGCAGTCATGCAATGAGTAGTTGATTACTATTTAATTTCTGGAGAACCATCATTTTGCATGTCAAGTGTATCTCTGAAAGGACATTTGTTCATGATTATTTTTTGCAATTGAACCATCTAATAGGGATTTGCTTTAAAGAGCAATAACTGACAGGCTGAGATAGAAAAACAGTTAAAAAGACTTTCTTGCCACAGTACTGGTCCTTGTATACACTGTACATGACTATGGCCTGTAATAATACAAGAGGGTAAAAAAGTTCATATGCATTTGGGATAATCCTTCACGCCAGTTTGTGAATTTTTTTTCTCAAGCACTTGCTTTTGATTTTGTACCTGTCGGTTTCTCCTCTAGTGCTTGCTTTGACCATTCTCTCACACCGCATCTAGATATCATCTAATAATTGTTTCCACTGTATAATTATATATAATACTTGTTAGGTGATTTAAGTGGCAGTGGAGGCTTGGCGGTTAAGGCTCTGGGTCAGAAGGTCGGGGGGTTCAAGCCCCAGCACTGCCAAACTGCCACTGTTGGGCCCTTGAGCAAGGCCCTTAACCCTCTCTGCTCCAGGGGCCGCTGTATCATGGCTGACTCTGCGCTCTGACCCCAACTTCCTTGGGGTATGCGAAGAAAAGAATTTCACTATGCTGTAATGTATATGCGATTAATAAAGACTGATTGATTGAAGAACATTTATACCACAGCCCTGCTGAATTCTCAAATGTGATTGGTCAGGAGGTGTTGATTCATTTTCTATAACATCAAGGCTCGGAAAGCAGTTCCAGCTGCAAGTCAAATCACAAGGTTACACCCAACCCCAATTCCAAAAAAGTTGGGATGCTGTGTAAAATGTAACTAAAAACAGAATGCAATGATTTGCAAACCTCTTAAAACCATATGTTACTCAGAATGCAACATAGAATACATATCAAATGTTTAAACTGAGGAAATGTAGTGTTTTAAGAAAAAAAAAAAAAGGTAATTTTGACTTTGATGGCCACAACACGTCTCAAAAAAGTCGGGACGGGGTAAAAGTAAGTGTAACTAAAATGAAACAGCTGGAGGAACATTTTGCAACTAATTAGATTCATCATTGCATTCTGTTTTTATTTACGTTTTACTCAGCATCCCGACTTTTTTGGAATCAGGGTTGTACATTACTGTGCTCATTGTAGTAAATATTTGTTTCTATAATAAGAGCTCCATCTAAGACTAATAATGAATAGGGTTAAAAAAAAAAAAAAGTGCTGTTATTTGACAAAGAAAAAGCAAACACCAAATAATTGTTGATATGGTGACGTTTTCTGTCAGGAGACACTTATTTAGAATTTTTGGAAGGAGTCTACAGTGTCAGTGCTTTGTAACAGTCAGTAAGTTTCCAGAGAGATTTACAAAAAAGGCTGTTTATAGCTGTTATAACGTAAATGAAAACAGGAACTTGTTTTACTGACGTTACACAATATTATACATATCTATAAATAGATCAAAATTACAATGTATGTTTCTTCAAGTAATTGTTGCCAAATTGTTGCATAATAAGAGGAATAAAAGACTTTGTGATGTTTTATTGGACAATAATTATCTTCACACTATGGTAACAAATACACCGCAATGCACCACGCTTTTATTTCCAATAACAACACATCCCCAAGTGATTTATTTCTTACTTAATATACTTAGTCTCAGATACTCTCAGATATGGAGCCATTATCCTCACTCTTGTAACTCTTGTTTTTTTTAACTACAAGCTGATTTTTCAGAATAAAGATGAATAATGAAGAGCTGGATAATAAGCAGGGATGTCAGGGGGTTAAAAGAATAGGAGTGTGTATTTATTAGTACATTTTTTTCGGCAGTTATCATTGCGCTAATTAGCATATTCATTACATCATTGCATCATATATGCATTCTGCCTAGTGTCAGCTGTTTACATCTGTTTACATCTGTTGAAAGTTGCCAAGGTTTGCCCAAAAAGTCGATAGATTAGATTAGTCGCTAGATACTTTTGTGAAATAAAAACAAACATACATACAAACAAACAAACAAACAAAAAGTCCTTAAAGGTTTTTTTTTTTTGATGTCTCATCAGTGCAAACGACAGAAACATGAGCTGGCATAAAAACAGAAGAAGAAAAAAACCTAAAGGGGTCTGAAAAATGGACCGGAGCTGTCTCTGTCACAATGAGTGAGTGAATAATGGGAGGAGGAGAAGAGGGAGGGGCTGCAGTGGGGTGTCATATTTTGAGTGAAAGGATGTATACGTTGTATTCGTGTTCTTTTGAAAAGAAACACTTTAAAGTTTTTCAGCAATTTCATTTTTTTTTTTCTTACTTAAATTTCAGAACGCCAACTTCAAGCACCTCTCACGAACCCCTGAGATATGTCTCATTAGTGCATAAGACATAAACATGAGCTGGTATAAAACAGAAAAAAGATTAATCTAAATAAAAACACCAGGAAACAGCTACATTCCTTTAGCGAATCATGCGCTGAACATTTCTTAGCAAATGGAAACATAGCGTGGAGTGTATAATATTCATGCCAACATTTTTTCCCCCTGTGGTGCTGTAGACAGTTTAATTTAGAATGACTGCAGAGCCAATGAGTGTCCATGGGAACAAAGGAAAATGAGCACATCAAACTGGTGTACAGATTATTATGATGATAATATGCATATAGAATATAGAATGATATAAAGCAGTGGTTCTGTGATCATTACCAGAGGCGTTTGAATAAAAAAGTACTTAAAAACACAATTTGTGTGGAATAACATAATGCATCAGTAATGTTGTTATTATTTAACACACTAAGTGATAACAATAACTAACCCCCAGATTTTTAATCCAGTTATTCATTTTAAATCATCTTAACCAATATCTGCTGTACTATGAATTATTTATTAACTACAGAGACACTAATAAGAAAAAGTTTGACATTACATAGAGTCTGTGTGTTTAATAGGTTACTATCTAATCATTTTTATGTGCATAATTCTATATAGCTATACAATGTGTTATATACTCAGAGGTGATCATTGTAAAATTACATTTATAATGGAGAATAAAATTATATTAGACCAAGACATTGTCCTCAGTCTAATGAGAGATCTATTTTATCTTCTTCTCCTTCTTTTTCTTCTTCTCTTCTTCTTATTATTATTAATACAACATTATTCCCGTCCATTTTCCCAACCCATTCTTCCCTTCCATTTCCTATTACAGCAAGTCAACAATACAGGAAAAATGAGGTGCATCTCAAGCCTGACACTACATTCTTTCAAGGCAGTGCTTTTCATTAAGGAGCAATCGATCCTGCCATTCTTCCACACCAATGTCAAATGCATTCTCAAGGTTCCTCAGCCATGGACAGCACAGGGTGTAGATGAGATTCAGACCTGAGGTCCAGCTGAGGACCTTCTCAGCATGAACCATGAACCTACCTTGTTTCTGACACGGCAACTAAGTTTGGATTTGATTCTTCCCCACTTGGCACTTTTGCGAAAAACATCTGACAGTGTAAAATTATTTATAGTTTTGTTTTGTGTAGATACCATATGCCGTTCCAGCATTAGACTTTTACAACGCTGCAATGTGCAAAAAGTATCAAATTTAGGGGAAAACAGAAAACAGAAAAATCTGTTTCTGAAATCTTTTCTGACAGCTAAATAGTGATAGTGGAAAAACATGGGAAATTACAGAGATGGCACTCTTTGTGCTGCACTCCTTTAGAGAACAAATTATTATTTTTTTATTATTATTTGTTTTACATCAATTAAATAGAATCCTGTAACACTTTACATCAAGGTTCCCTTTGTTAAGCATTTCTAAAGGTGTACATTAATGAGTAATAAATCAATTACAAGTGCATTATAAATCATTGATAGTCAGTTATAACCAGGGGCACTGTAACGGGGGTGCGGGGGGGTAGGGGGTAATTTATCCTTTCTTCCTAAAAACAAACCAATCTCCTTCGCCACAATTAATTATTCATGTCTATATGATATCTTAGATTTGCGGCCCGTGCGCAGAACGGAACAAAACTCCCTTCCATGTATCAATGATTCGCAGGCGTCCACTTTACATTAAGGTACACTTTCACAGGTTACTAATGTTTATACCTCATGAATACTTTCTGTATCTTGTTATGAATTTGACATTCGGACACCATTTTCCTTCCATTTGGAACGATGTGGGCGCACAAGCTTCTGCATACAGTATATCTGTGTTTTCCCTAATGAAACACATCTGACAAAACTAATTATGTAATTATCTCACATTAACAGTTGAATTAGAACAAGGGGACTTTGGGGACTTTGGGGACTTTTTTTGTTGTACACACTTCAGCTGAATTTTAAGCAAAAGCTTGAATATTACGGATTATGTAGCCAAGCCAGATTTTAAATTTAACCACTTTCTGTGATTCTGCTCAGGTCGAAAATATATCAAAAAGATCCCCTTTTCTCCCCTTTAACTTTCTCCTCCAGTGTGTGATCCTTTGTGTCTGATCATATTGCCTCGAAATTTATTTATTTTTATTTTTTTACTACACACCTGTGGATATGTTTGTGTGTGAGCACTTTTAATTGCCTCTACTAATGGTTCTTTTTCCAGGCTCCTGCAGTCCAGTTCTCTCCACATCGCAGTGGGCTTGCACAGCTAGCAGTAGAGGTAAACAACAACTCAGCACACAGAGGAGGACACACACACACACACACACACACACACACACACACACACACACACACACACACACAGAGCCCTCTGATCCATGCTGATCTCAAGGTCTTTTCTCGAGCGAGAGACCTGGAGTGTGTCTGCAGATGAAACGCAGGGTTCGCTGCAGGATAAAACCCTATAAGGAGCACTGCTCTACATTCACAATGCCTATTGCCCTTTCTCCTCTTTCCACTGTTCTTCTCTAAGGCCCTGATTTACTAAAGGTTTCCATGCAAGCTGATTTGCTCTCAGGGTCTACACATGTTGTTTTGTGTGTTTGGCTTAATGAATATGCAAATTGGGGTGTTATTACCTAAAGCTGAAAAATATAGGGTGGAGTCAATGCAAATTGATTCATCTTGCATGCACAGTGTGAATTATAAGGCCTGAAAGTCCCTTTGGAAACAGAGATCGTGTACGACCAGAGGCAGGTATTAAATTTGCGAAAGGCCCTTTCCAGTGGTTGAACGTGAAATTCTAATTCATTTTGTAAGTCTGAATTAGAAAAAGTTTATCTAAATCATGCCTAAGTTTCTCACAATCAGAAGGTTTCTCAAATAATGATTTATTATTGCCATGGTTAGTTTCATATTAGATAAGAGTGCCATACCGTTATCATCTAATGCTGACAGCATTTAAACTAAACCTTTTAAAAGTGTTTCATTCAATATTACTAATGCACACTTATAGCTGCACGCCTCATAGGTGCATGGGTGGTACTGCCAGGACTTCAGTCCAAGTAGTGGTGGCTGCATGGCTTGTTAGATGCAGTGGTAACATAAATTAGGTTAAAAAATAATGGATATAAATTGGGGAAAACAGTCCGGTAGGGTTCCACCGGATGCGTTTCAATTGTTTATTGAGGAAATGTGTTGAGCGAAAATATCATTTGAACAATAGCGGGATAAAGCCTCTAAAGCAGCGATTTTATCACTCTTTATTTATTAAATTTATCAATCTTTATTTGCTATGTTAGTAAATAAAGTGCACTGACTTGTGCAGATACGAGATGATAGAGGGAGTTCAGACATCTCAAAAGCAGAGAAACAAAGCAAAGAAGAATCTCCTGGCCACTTGATTGTCATCAAAACTACCATTATAAGAGGGCTTTGTGTGTTGTTTACTGAAACGAGGAGAGTTTCAACACTATATTTGGAAGGCAAAGAAGAGTCTCCACAAGACAAAAAATGTGCATAGACAGTGGTGCTTGGAAGTTTGTGAACCCTTTAGAATTTTATATATTTCTGCATAAATATGACATCATCAGATTTTCACACAAGCCCTGAAAGTAGATAAAGAGAACCCACTTAAACAAATGAGACAAAAATATTATACTTGATCATTTATTTATTGAGGGAAATGATCCAATATTACATATCTGAGCGGTAAAAGTATGTGAACCTTTGCTTTCAGTATGTGGTGTGACCTCCTTGTGCAGCAATAACTGCAGATAAACGTTTGCGGTAACTGTTGATCAGTCCTGCTTGGAGGAATTTTATCCCGTTCCTCAGTACAGAACAGCTTCAAGTTCTGGGATGTTGGTGGGTTTCCTCACATGAACTGATTGCTTCAGGTCCACAACATTTCTATTGGATTAAGGTCAGGATGTTGATTTGGCCATTCTAAAACACTACCTTTATTCTTCCTTAACCATTCTTTGGTAGAACGACGTGTGTTTAGGGTCGTTGTCTTGCTGCATGACCCACTTTCTCTTGAGATTCAGTTCACATACAGATGCCCTGATATTTTCCTGTAGAGTTCGCTGGTGTAATTCAGAATTCATTGTTCCATCAATGATGGGAAGTCCTCCTGGCCCAGATGCAGCAAAACAGGCCCAAACCATGATATTACCACCAGCATGTTTCACAGATAAGGTTCTTATGCTGGAATGCAGTGTTTTCTTTCTCCAAACAGTTCTTTTTTGGTCTCATCCGTCCACAAAACATTTTTCCAATAGCCTGACTTGTCCACGTGATCTTTAGAAAACTGCAGATGGGCAGCAATGTTCCTTTTGGAGAGCAGTGGCTTTCTCCTTGCTACCCTGCCATGCACATTATTGTTGTTCAGTGTTCTTCTGATTGTGGACTCATGAACATTGACATTAACCAATGGAATATTACACCTCTTGCTCTTGGAGTGATCTTTGTTGGTCGATCACTCCTAGGGAGAGTAACACTGTTCTTGAATGTCCTCCATTTCCACACAATCTCGCTCACTGTGGATTGATGGAGTTCAAACTCTTTAGAGACGGTTTTGTAACCTTTTCCATCCTGATGAGCATCGACATCTCTTTTTCTGAGGTCTTCGGAAATCTCCTTTGTTCGTGCCAAGATATATTTCCACAAACATGTGTTGTGGAGATCAGACTTTGAAAGATCCCCGTTCTTTAAATAAAACAGTATGCTCACTCACACCTGATTGTCATCCCATAGATTGAAAACACCTGACTCAACTTCAATTTCATCTTCAAATTAACTGCTAATCCTAGAGGTTCACATACATTTGTCACTCACAGATATGTCATATCGGATCATTTTCCTTAATAATTAAATGACCAAGTATAATACTTTTGCCTCATTTATTTTTTTATTTAATTGGGTTCGCTTTGTTTACTTTGAGGAATTTTATGTTTTGTAGAAAATTCTAAAGGGTTCATGTAGGGCTTAATCAAATCTTTTACATTACCATTGGAATGGACTGGATTGGTCTGCCTCTGCATAAAGAATAACATGTATATGTAGGGCTGGAGGTAAGTGATGATTAACAGTATCTAATTGGTGTCCGTTATCCAGTTCTACTTTGCATTTCAGACATCTCTCTGTCTCAAGGCTACTGCAATCAGACGCATCATTAATTACCAGCAGTTGAATAGAATAATAATAATACCTTGCTGCCAATCAATTCAACAATGAGAAACAAACAATCCTTCAAGTCCTTCTATAAATGTTTTCATTTCCACTTTCTAGCAAGCTGCTTTAGGTGAATGGACTGTATATGTGTTTCCCCCCCTGTGTTATTATACTTAATGTGATCTTGATTGCTTAAGTCATTCCCATCAGTAGTGTCTAAAGAGCCCAGAAATATCTCTATCTGCTTTGATAAAGCAGAGGGGAAATTGTGTCTTGCCCATTTCAGTCTGTCTCTGCTTGGTCTCTGATGTCCTGTTTGTTTCAGACAATACACATAAAATATATATAGAATCATCTAATCACACTGCTGGCTGTGTGTCCACTATGGTGGACAGATGGCAGATTTCTTTGGGTTCAAAGCTAACAAATGCTTCCTCTGTGAAACATGAAGCTAACACGTCTTTTCGTACTATGACTCATCAGTCAACAAAACAGGGCAGCCAAATATGTCAAGGGATGACCATTACACTCTCAGAGATAAATGTACCATACTGTATGAATTCTTTGAACCTTAAATTGTTTTTACAGCAACACTACAGTAACATTTTTCAGGTAAAAGATACAAACAACAGGTAGAAAAAGTGTACCCTTGGCGGTAGCAACAAGTAAAAGTGCAGTTTGGTACCTTTAACTCTGAAAGGGTTTACTCCAGGTATATCATCGCTTTTCAGTCACATGACTTTCCTGTTGAATTCACTGCACAATGAGAACACAACTAGAGGCAACAACTGCTCAAATTAACCACTTTACTTCAGAAGAGAACAAACAGTAATTCAGCAAAGCTCATAGAATAAATTGGTATCCTTATGTACTTTCCCCCAAAATGCTGATTCCACTGAAACTAATAGAAAATCTTTTCTGCACACCATGGTTGTAAAGAGTGATTATATGAGCTACTGTAGTTTTCCTGTCAGCTTCGAAACAGTCTGGTCTTTCTCCTCTGACCTCTCTCTTCAACAAGACATTTCTGCCCACAGGACTACCGCTCACTGGAAGTTTTATGCTTTTCACACCATTCTGATCTCAGGAGATCATCAGTTTTTCAAAAACTCAAACCAGCCTGTCTGGAACCAACAAGCATGCCACAGTCAAAGTCACTGAGATCTAATTTTCCCCCGTTCTGATATTTGATGTGAATATTAACTGAAGTTCTTTACATATATCTGTATAATACCTTTTAAAATTTACAAGTACAGATGCATACCAGCTCTTTATGTCTGGTGTGAGTGAGTTTTGGAGGGGAGAGTGGTCAAAGAATCCCAGTGTTTTTCATTAGAAGGAAAAAAAAACCTGTCATTATAGGACAAGTAAGTGATATTAGTGCAATAACTTTTAAGATAAACTTCCCATAAGGTTAACCAACTTAGCTATGAGACTGCATGTCAGGGAGGATCAGCTACTGTACACTGCTGTTTGTTGGAAATGTATTGTATGTAGATAACTGTACTAGAGCTTAATGAAGCACAGACACAATAACATTGAAGCATTCAGTCCACAAAATGGCAGCAATTATACAGTGTGATGTCACATGAAACATGAGTTGAGAGAGACCTGTGGTTTGCTTGTGTCACTCGGAAAAAAAAAAAGGTCCGATTTCCCACCCAGGGAGCAGCGCCACTGATGGTGAGGGCATCATCATTATTCAAGCTCATAATCTCCTAATGACAGAGACCATTGTATGACGCAAAACTGAGTCAATATCTCAGGTGCTTCTTAATAATCAGTTTCAAATGACAGGAGATTTAACCTTGGAATGTCATACAAGGATTTTCTTGCCTTCCAGAGCCCACAATCCAGTTGTTAAATAAAATACAATTCCCCATATACTAAAATGCCAGATGTGATGTTTACTCTCTGTTTAGCTCTCTTCCAGGTTCTCTCTCTCTCTCTCTCTCTCTCTCTCTCTCTCTCTCTCTCTCTCTCACACACACACACACACACACACACACACACACACACATAGACACACAGTCATGCTCACAGACATGCACACACACATTTAGAAATGTCATTGGATCGGTTATGAAGGTTTGGCCATTAACACTGAATAGTAATAGTAATGAGCTCACTGAAAAATGGCTCATTTAATACACAGTGACTTGACCTGACCTGATCAACAAGAATGTGGAGACTAGAAGAAAAGAACTATGAAGAACTATACTTTTAATGTGCCTACAACAGACAATTCACTCAAACAGGAAGAGGAAACCGGAGAACCCAGAGGACACCCGTGTGAACATGTACAGAAACTTGAGCTCAGGATCAAACCCAGGATCTGCGAGGCAGCAATGCTACCCAGTGCTACCATGCCACCCAACATGCTGCCCAACACGCCACCCAGTGCTTGGCCCAATGTGGTAGAAGTAGGAGATTCTAATAATATTTTTTACTTGTTGGGCCTCTGAGGAACATTTGCCACTGGATCTGAAGTTCAGAAGTTTTTTTTCTTTCTTATACCAAGCTGATCTCATTCTCAAGCGAGGGTGCTGATCTTGAGCGAGGGTCATGTGTTTGGATTCTGATGGATTCCAAACAAATCAACTCATAAGGGGTGGCATGATCTAATGTAGATTCGTTCAACTTGGCCAGGGTCATGTGGATCCGGAGCCAATCCCAGGAACATCATGAGGTGAAAATACACCCTGGATGGGATGCCAGTTCATCACAGGGAACCATGCATTCATACAAAAACACATTCATTCAAACCTAGGGGAGATTTAGTGTAGCCAGTCCACCTACTGGTGTGTTTTTGGGAGGCTGGAGGAAACACCAGAACTCAGAGGAAACGCACATGAATACGGGGAGAACATACATAGAAACTCCACACAGACAGTAACCTGAGCTTGGGGCTGTTAGGCAGCAATGCTACTGACTACACAACCTTGATCTTTTGTTAATTACTAGAGCGCCATAATAAATGTAATATTCATTTTTACACACTGTGATTGTCACTTCAGGCTTCATGGTGCCTTGAGAAGAATGGATGAAGTTACAAGAAAAATGGTCCTCAAATGAAGGAGGCCATTACTGCTGCAGTGTAGCTACATTTAGCTTGCTTATGAAGCCTGCTTGGCTCTTGAGGAGCCAGTGGGTGTCTGGCGGCAGTCAGAAGACAGCAGCACCTGCATTAGTCACTGGAGGGTGATGAATGAATCCATTCTTACATCCACTGCGATGGCTTTGGCCTGGACCCGAGACCCTGAACAGAGCATGAGAGGACACCATGCTGATGCGGGGATAGCACTATAAAGTGCAGCTTACCTCTGCTTTATGGGCCGAGAGTATTGTTGATGTTGTGTCTGCTGTTTTTATAGTTGGGAGTACTGTTGGATTCGTAACTAAGCTGGAGGTTTAATGGAGCAATCTGTATTTTATGGAGTAGTTGGCTGCTAGATTTTTTTTTTTAACTTGGTGACTGTTGTATGATTCCTGTCATGGATGAGGTTTTTATAGCATTATTTGTGTTCACACCTGTTTGTTTTATGCTTGGGGGAATTACTTTTGTTGGCGTTTTTATGGAGCAATTTGTGTGTGTGTGTGTGTGTGTGTGTGTGTGTGTGTGTGTGTGTATGTTTTCTTGCATCTGCTCCTAGTAGTGTTTTTATAGTTGGAACTTAATTTTTGTTGCATGGGCATCAAGTTGAAGTTTTTATGGCTCACCTTGTGTCGATGTTATGTCTGCTGCTATTAGTTGAGTGCTATTTTCGGCTATTAGTTGATGTTATGTTTGATGTTATGTCTGCGGCTTAGTTAGAAGAATCTTGTTGCCTAATTCACATAAAAGAGGATGTTTTTATACAGTGGTTCCTGTGTATGTGAGTTGATTTGACCCTTTTGTTCCTTGGCTTAACTTTTTTACATGATATCAAGTCATATGTCTTAGAAATACCCTTTTTTTCTTGACACTGTTGGAAATATGGAGTCCTGGAGCAGCCATTCACAGCAGTAGAACATACTGTCAAGTTTAACTTAAAACTTATACTTATGATTTCTTTATGTTGGAAATAGTTTTGTTTTCTGTTCTCACCAGACATGACCTCCTCACTGAAATATGCTGTTTGTAATAGCACATTTTTTAAAGGGATCAAGTAGAAATAGGCTTTTTTATTTATTTATTTTTATTTTTTTTTCATAAGGCAGTGTAACAAGCACATCATTGATAAGACAAAAATGTTATAGGTCAAACTGAGATTCTTTATAAGTTTACAAAAACATTTACAAAATATTTAACGTTTTACTCTACTCTGCTATTCTATGCTGTACTGTATATTTTATACTTTGTACATGGTTGTCAAGTTTGCTGTCACTTTCATTGCTTTGGTTCATTATGAAAATGCCATTGTTGCAAGAGAGTCCAAGCAGAACAAGCACATTAAGTACAAATACAAGAATTAGGTTTATAATTAGAGTAACTCATTTATTGTAATGCACAGTCCACAAGGGGCAGAGCTTGCTCAATGTATGGTTTAGGACATACATTGTCTGGTGCATATATAGTGTGCTGATGTTGGCTCTCATAAGCGATTTTCAGATGCACGATAAACACATGTAATTTCCTTTTCAATGCCTATAATTAGAAAAGCACTCTGATTAGGAACATTATGGTGTGAAAGATGAGCCTGTTAGACTTGGCAAGTGGATGCACTCGTGCATGATATTACAGCTGAGACTAATTGCATGCATTTCTAAAAGATTGGGTCCTTTGTGTGTGTGTGTGTGTGTGTGTGTGTGTGTGTGTGTGTGTGTGTGTGTGTGTGTTTTTAATACACCTTGGGATACCGTTCAGTATTTATTTCTTAGTCTCTTCTTAAAGATAATAAATTAGATTTGAATAATGAACCATGTGGAATCTGCAACTACTCAAGCAAACAGAGCATATGAAAGCGTTTTATTGACTGTAGCGCGTAAGTAATTTCCTGTTATAATATAGATCTCTGTTTATCATGGAACCGGATAGAAAGTAATATAGAGAGAGATAATAATGTCCAGCCAGATATTGAGGAAAGTACATCCTTCAAAATGCTCCTCTCTCAACTCCTGGCTAACGCTGGCTCTTTATTAAAAAGGAAACGTGTCCCTTTCCTTAATACTGCCTAACTTTCACTCTGAGCAACACACACACATGATTTGATTCAAGATATTTCATTTCACTTTGCACCGACTCATAATTGCCAGCCTTTCCCTTATGATTTGACTGTCATCTCAAGAGTCGTGTTTTGATTATTTGGCTTAGTAATGACGTTTCCCCACTTCTTCCTTTGTTTTTGCTTTCAATGATTTTGAATACAGCACAGACCCGCTCTTTTTCATTTCTACAATGATTTCAAGTGCACTTTTTCACTTTCCAAAACAGCAAATAGTAAGTTCTTTTGATTCCATATACATTCTTCTAAAAAATATGTGTACTGATTAAAAAAAATTATTGTATAGTACCATAAAAAAAAAAAAAGTTACGTCCTTTTACTTTACAGAGAAAACAGAACTCACGTTTTATGTCATCCTTTTTCTCAGGTGTCTCCATATTTTATGATGTTCAGTACAAAGAGAATAAATGTAGCCTTTTCAAAGACCATCTCATTCACCAATGCAGTTGCAACTGCAACACAATAATACAATCAGAAATCAGAAATGCTCTTAGATATACATTGATGTTATTACTCATGAGTTCGGGAAGTTGGTCAGAAACATTGATGTCCAGCTTGAAAGTTTGAGGAAGGACTATTTGAAGAGGTTACTTAAAGAAGATATTTGATCAGTTCTACAGTGTACCGTGTGTTTTTGTAGATATACTGAAAAAGAATCTCCTGGAGCTTGCTATATTATGGTTAAGGTTGTGTAGATAGTGGTTAAATTTGATTGCTTCTTTACTTTTTTTTGTGTGTGCTGGTGCAACCGTGTAGGATCAGGGCCATTTAATGTATGTGTTATTATGTGGAATTCTCAATATGGGCATCATGGGAATGGGATTAAAACAGGTTTATGACTGATAGATAGAACTTTCAGTACTAAGATCTTAATTTAAAATATTCAAAGGATTTCAATTTTCTATAATAGCACATCTGACAATAATGCCATATACAACATTTATATTAATGCACTTGTAATACGATCTTATTCACAATGAATTGTGTGGTAGGCGCTCCACATAAATTGATTAAGAAATGTGCAGTGGTGGCTACGGTGAAGTATTCTGTAGGCATTTTTCTCCAGTGTCACCTCTTAGTTTTCCAACATAGGAAAGTCTTCAGAATGGTGGGCTTTGCGGTTTCTCTGTAATATGACAAGATGCATTTTTTTTTTTTTGGTCTTATTCATTTCAATATGGACATAAAAATATGGCAAGGTAACGATTGTTTATAACTGCTATAAAGCAAGTGTTAACAGGTATTGGAAAATAATCATCATCTGGATGGTAAGAGACTTCACGTCGGCTGCATCACATCACCATATCATTGATTAGTTTCCCATAACAGCACACCAAATACACACCTTAAGAAAATTTAGACCCCCACAGAATGAATGTTATACTTTAAACATCTGAATGGGTTTCACACCCTATGACTTCACGAATACAGATACAGATGAAAGCTGATGAAAGCCAGATTGCACTTCAGAACATTATGTTCCTCTAAAAACTTTGTGTGTGAGTCTGTAATTTTACAACCTCTACATGTGTTACTGCAGTAAACAATATTTGCTCCATGGATTTGCTTGCACAGCTGATGGAGGATGTTTATTTTTGTGAGAAACATCCTGATTCTCTGAAAATTATGTGTACTATGCATATTTTTTTAAATGCATCTACAGCTGAAATACACTGGAGAGGAGAAAGGAGCAAGTACAGCCGATTTATACATGCATTCTTTGACATTTTTTTTCAAGGTGCTTGTTGAAGATAGAGAATTACTGATGGTAACACATTTCTGTACACGTTTTGTCACCGCTTGTCTACCTTATCAATCAATAGAAAGATATTTAACAGCTTGAGATGCCCTAATATAGCCATAAAATCTCAATTCTGATGAATATTTTATAACAGCAGCTCTGGCAGTAGTTCTGGCTGCGACTCAAATGATAGGTTAAGGTTAATGTGCTTATTACTGTTTCTATAGTAACAGCTCATTCACAGGCACTTGTGTGGCAAATGATGTAAATAATATAAAGCTAACAGTCAATATATATAAAAAAACTTTATTATTGAACAAAGAAAAACATATCCTTATATATATATATATATATATATATATATATATATATATATGGTGAAGCCACTTTAAGAATGTTTATTTAACATTTATGGAAAGATTCTGCAGTGTCAGCACTTCCTAACAGTTAGTTAGTTTGCCACCATGGGAAAGTATTCAGAATAGTAGACGTAGTTCTTTCTGATTTCTAGCTTTTACTGTATATGTTATAACATTATCGGAGCAAACCATTTTTAGCCTAGTCGTTTAGAGTTCCGAGCAACCAAAACGGTTTAGCTAGCTATTGAATTTATGATTCATCCAGCACTGCAGTTGTTCCAGAAATACTCCAGACCATTCCTCTACCATGTCATTGTCATTATGAACTGATAGTCCACCACCCAAATTATATCTGCTCAGTGGTCGTCCTATGTAGTAGATTTACCTGATAAAAGACCAAAGAAAGTAGATTTCTGATAAACTGGCCAAAGTGTTAATTGTTATACCCACAGATGGTATCCACTGGCAATAGTACTAGAAAATCCTTACTTTGATACTTTAGAGTTGTGTCACACAGCAAATTTTCAATGTTCTATTAGTTGCTTCAATGTAGAGTTGATTACATATCTTGCAGGAGACACAATAAGCTGCTACAGAGATAAAGAAGGACTGTTGGTTGACAACGGTTAATTTAAAGCTCTATTAGGACACTGTTCTGTATCAGTTCTGAGAAATCTAAGGCTGAAGATGAGATACCGGTGGAGATATCCCTGGTTCCAAAAGGCAAATGTAGAATTTTGTTGTCTCTGCAGTAATCCAGTGAATTCAATGTGAAATATGGGGCAATGGCGTGACTAAGCCTGTCACAGTGGGAAATGCAAGGCACTAAGAGACTATTCTTCCTGGCATTGCACAACAAACTATGGGGGAAAAAAACTTCTTTAAAAAAAGTCATCTGCACTTTTTCTAGGAGAATATTTTTGGCCACTGTCTCTTGGTGGCAGGTGATAGAGCTTAGTGATCATAAAGTGCCAATTGGTGTGGATCTAATGATAATGGTGGAGATGGTGGTGCTCTCTCCTGGTGGTAATATTAAAGTTCTGTCTCGCTCTGTACACACATCCCAGACTCATTGCTTACTGAACTGTGCAGGATCTACCTGCAAACCTTGAAAAGGATGTGTCTGAGTTAACTTAATTGTTAATAATATAATAATAATATATATCAGTGATATAATTCATTAGATTAACAGGTCATAAACATGAAAAAAAAACCACTTGGCTAATTAATATATATATATATATATATATATATATATATATATATATATATATATATATATATATATATATATAAATTGTAATAGTTCCTTGTTTTTGGTGTCTTTTAAACAGATGCACTTGATCCTTTTCATGGGATTGCAGGATATTGAGTTAGAAGCTCCGGATCAATCCAAGTTGAATTGAAGAAAAAAGAAAATCAATTCCATTATTATGTTTCATAAGTAATGAAACATAATATTATCACAAACCAATATGGGTATTGATTTTACTTTGATTTATTCCCAATTAATTACTAGGATTTTGTCATTTAACACATTATATAAACAACAATTCTATAAAATATATAAACAAATTATACAAAAATATATAAACAATGAGAAGAAAATGTGCTGAGAAAAACAATGCACATTTCCCCCCCTACGGAAACACAATGTAGTAATCAACGCTGACAGAATCACGACCCAGCATTCAAGCTTAGCCTTCATTAGCCTTCCCTAGTAGACGGAAAACTTTAACAATTTTCAACTTTAAGAACAAACTGGTCTGTACACCCCTAGCACAATTCATTGTATACACAGTTAAACTCATTGTGTTAACGACAGCTGAATGGAGATGGTGTATTCCTGCGATGTACAGGGGAAAAGCACCACCTACTTTCCAACTTGTCATTAAAGTTAAATTATTTTTTTTTTAATAATTTAATTTAACTCCTCCATTCAACCCCAGGTTAATTGACGGCATTTGTAATTTTGCAACAGAAAATGAACGTTTCCCTGAGGTTTAGAATCTCTCAGACAAATTGGGTTAGAAGATGAAAGAGAAAATATAACCGACATGGTCGGAATCTACAGCAGAGGTCACGTGATCATTGTAGGCACATATACTTTTTTACATTTAAACCAATCAGTGTCCATGAGATGTCACATAAATGGGATTAATTAAGCAAGCGCAAAGTGTTTTCTCGGTTTGTCAATCATCAGTCTGCTTGTGAGTTACAACTACTGGCTAATTGTAGGGCTGAAGGTGGGAATAATCATAGTCAAAGGTAGTCAATGAGACCAAGGCAGAACATTGTTATTGTTTATGGAATCTAACATGTAACCGTGCATTCATTCATCTTTATCCTGGTCAGTGTCGTGGTGGATCCAGAGCACACTCATGGGAACACTGGGTGTAAAGTGGTATTACATACTAGATGGACACACACACATTCACACCTGGGGCATTTTAGAGTGGACAATCCACCTATTGTATGTATTAATGTTGGGGAATATGTGGGGTTGCTAAAGGAAACCAGAGAACCCAGAGGAAAAACACACCCACAGACAAGGAGAACATGGTATAAAAAGACTACAGCAAGTATGAAGAATTTCCACTGTCTTTCCTCCATTCCCTCAAACAAAGTAAAAAGATGTTAGTGTTTTCATTGCTCTAAAATCCAGATCTAGATTTAGATCCAGACAGTAGCAAGGAAAATCTCCATGAGATCACAAGAGGAATAAACCTCCAGAGGAACTACAGTCAAAAGGGAATTCTGTCCACTCCTGGGTGATAGTGGAATTATAAATCATTAAACAGGTGTAGAAGAGTAAAGACAAAAAGTCCTGAGTGTGTTGAAAGCATGTTCAGTATGAGCAGATTATGAACAAGAGTCCTGGGATGACTCTTTATAATTACAACGGCCAGCAGCTCTTAATTACAAATCTACAGTAGTTCGGTGATATTATCCACTGAAGCAAGGGAGGGACTTTGCATTAACTGTTCTTTGGGAAATCCAAATCATTAGGGACCATCCATAACAGCAGTCAAGTACAGAAATAGAGCATCTGGATGAATCAGACAGGTCCAGAGGATAAGAGGAGCCCACAATTAGGTGAAAGTGTTGAGAGAACTGAAATGGTTTCAGCTTTAAAAAAAAAAAAAAAAAAGGTTCAAGAGCAGTCCCAGAGGTGTTGTTCCTCAGTCTTTGGGGGAATCCTCATCCTTCTTCTGTCCTCTCTTGTTTTTTGACCTTCTTCTCTTGCAACATTTTGTGCCTCGCCTTACCTTATCAGTTTTGTGCAAGCTCTTATGTTCATAGGCCATCGTTGTACTACTGTATTTTCAATACATTTCAAGCTTTACTGGTGCCAGAATGTGTGTCCTAATATCTACAGTAAATATCATATTCCCCTGTTCCCTTGTTAGGTTATGCAATACCCTCTGCTGCTTCACATTAAATCATCGTAAAAGTAAATATGTGACTTTAAAGATCACCTCCTTCTTGGTTCATGCTGTGATAAGCACCATCTTCTTTGTGTAAATGCCATGAAAGGCGGCAATCATCTCTCTACTAAAACCTTTATTCTCATTAAATTTACTGTACAATGCCCTCAAACTAATTAAATTATTGAAATGATCTTTGTCATTTCAATGCCGGAATCACCACATGGCCTTCAAACATGGCCGCTACAGCCTCCAACTCCAAGCACACCCTTTCAAACTCACCTGATTACTGATCACAAACACCTGGACTCAATCGCACAGCCACAGTATATAAGGATTCTCATGCCACTACCTCATTGTGAGGTACATGCGCAGTGTTTTTGCTCGTGCCTAGCCCTACTTTTTGTAGACACAGTAATATGAACCTTGATTGATCAACTACAAATTGTATATTTTTTGGTTATGAGTTACTGTAAATTAGCATGGGTTACATTACGGATGAAGCTGAAGTTGTTTATTTATTTCAACTGCACACACAAATGTAATGAGCTACCATTTCTATGGTAGCTGATGCACTGCAGTAGCTGAGATTTAGCACACGGCACATTTTGATGGACTTTTTCACCGTTTAGATGTCATTTTGTCATTTTCAACCTCAAGCGTTGCCATTTAGAGAGATTTGTGCCAATTGCTAACTGTAAATCAACGATTGGCTATATACAGCTGATTAGCATTTAACAATATACACACTGGAAAACAAAGAATATCTGCGTACTGAAACTTTTGTAAATCTGCTAGGAATTTTTTGTTTGGTTTGGCCTACAAAAGCTTTTACACACGACTTTACTAAACGATTGATAAATGAGGCCCGATGATTTTTGTAGATTTAATTCCTTGGCAGTCTGGCAGATCATCTATCTGACTGGTAGGAATATTTAAGCTGACTTATACTCTTTTTTATTTCCGTGTCTGTCTCTCATGATAAGTGTGTTTCAACAAAGCCAAATGGAGGGAACAAATTCAATGGGACTGTGCCAGTGCTTGTTCTTTTCTGATGACTTTTGATAACAAAAAAGTCAAACTTTTCTTTCTTTGCATGCACAAACCTCTCATAACCAACCAACTTTCTCTCCACAGTGAAGTATTTCAGAGCTTTTCAATTACATCAGAAATCATAAGGCATTTTTCTGTCATAGTGTGACATTTCCATAGGGAGCTGGTCAGCATTTTTTGTTCAGCAACAGCCCAGGTTGGGAGGAAATTGAGTTGAAGCATGACATTAGATTATTAGTAGTAGTAGAAGTCATTTTCCTGCCTGCTTCAGCACGATGATGTAATCAGAATCTCGGGAGACGTTGAGAAGCATTGGTTTTGACGGAATTGTAGGAAAACATTCATTTCGCTATTGACGTGATTAACACCATTGAAGGTTAGATGTCCTTGTACGGTGCATTAGGCGAATTAAGCAGAATGCAGTAAGAAACATCTAGTAAATGATTCTGAGATGATACAGCTAGCTCTTAGAAGTGTTATTCTTGAAAAGAAGTTTATTCAGTGTGTAATTACAACATGTTGTGTATGTAATTTTTCTGCATGGGATTTATTATGCCCTGTGCATAATAAAGTCATCAAGGACGTCTCGTTCGGTAAATACAATTCCTCCCGTCCTTTCCTGGCAGCTTTTCAATGCCTACTCAGAGGAATAAGCAAGGAATGGAAACAAGGAGGTACAATTGAAGAAACACAAATCAGCTGAATGGTATTAAACGCCTAAAAGTCAAATATGTTTTCCGTTATAAATAACTTGGGAAGTATGCAGAACATGATGAATATCAGTTTAAGCGACTTGTATAGTGAAGCAGAAGTGTATTATGGATTTTTTTCCCATCAAAAAGTGTCTGTTTGGAAAATGGTGGTCTGGTTTGGACTTCCTGTCTATTAACATAGGCCTCCTGTCAGTCTATTTATATGCACACACTCATGCGTCTTCACTCCACCTCCATCTCAGTCTGTTTGGAAAGAAAAACATGGAGGAATCTGGTCAGTTCCCAGTGCAGCCAGATACCAAAACATGGTATAAACCAAAACATGATATACTTCTATAAACTTAATGAAAGAAATGTCGTACAACTAGAATAAATTGTGAGCACTTTCACAAGATGGAGAAATGTATTACTGATTTATTTTTATTGTCATTTATTTCATGACAATCATTGGTAATGCTAAGTCTAACTGAACTCCATTGGCCAGCATAGATTCTGGGGGCATGGTTAGCGTATGGTTAGTGTTTTTACGATAACACAATGTCTTTGTCCAATATATGCAATGTAAGAAAAAAATTATCTAAGTGGAAATGTGTCTTCGCAGCTGAATCACTCCTGAACGTAAACACATTGTTGCAAGAGGAAAATAGATCGCAGACAACTTCATTTGTATTTCACTTCAACTGATAAGGACAGTTTCAACTGATGATGTGGTCATTTCCGTGACTGAAGGTACATTTACAATACTTGGTCAGAAGCTCTTACAGAAGTACTCAGTTCTCTTTGTGGTTCACATACCCTTATGCTAGTGCATATCAGCCTGAGCGAACGGTACTGAGAGAAACACATGGCAGCATCTTATGCATTATTCATGCTTGCATTATGGTTACATTTCCATATAAGTATTTGACAGTATATTATAAAGTTCTTATCAATTTAACCTCTGAGCTACAACTACCCTCTATATAGCATTTACTCCTGGGTGTAATATTCTCTTCGCAAATGTAGTTTAGGCTAGGAATCCAATATCTTTTGCTTACATATAGCATGGAACATGTACCTCTATATTTACTACTGTTCCAAGAGCCACTTCAGTACTGATCTTTAAATATTTACTATTCAGTATCTTTCACTCTCTAGAATTCTCTTCCCCACTGCAGTATTTTTCTCTCCTCATTTTTATGTTTTTCCCCACCTCATCACATGTGTTCGTTCCTGTTTTGCTGTCAAACTGAGTTTTGGCTTTGATTTTGTTACATAGTCCATATATGTCATCGGGCTGGCTGTGGTTCAGGTGGTAGAGCGGGTTGTCCACTAATCGTAGGGTTGGCGGTTTGATTCCCGGCCCACGTGACTCCACATACCGAAGTGTCCTTGGGCAAGGCACTCCTGATGGGCAAGCTGCTCCCGATGGCAAGTTAGCGCATTGCATGGCAGCTCTGCTACCATTGGTGTGTGTGTGTGTGTGAATGGATGAATGAGACACAGTGTAAAGCACTATATAAGTGTGCCATTTACAATTTATTCCACCTCCCTCCATTATTTAACTTCTTTTTCTTTCTCTTCCTTTTCTTCCCTTTTTCTTTTTTCCCCTCTCCCTCTCTTAGTAGTGACTTTAAAAGTTCATAAATTTTTTTACTTTATTTATTGCTAATACGGTCCTTATTGTTATCCAGGACTGGGTAGACAAAAAAGGACAAAAAAACAAAAACAAAAAAACAAACACAACTTCAGGCTGGATTAGTGCCAAAATAAATAAATAAATAAATAAATAAACACAACAACAATAAACAAAAACTCATACCTGACTCCTAAACATGGCCAAATGCCATGTGCTGCTATATCCTGACCAATCGTGTATGAACTAGCCTATTTACAAACGATTAGTAGCTTACAGTCACAAAGGATTACAGCTTCTTGTGCTGCAACAAATAAATATGAAAAAAAAAATCTTCAAAGGCTCTCTTTTAACACGTACACAGCTGGCTGTGTGCTGCTTTATGCCCTACACCCCCTGCCATGCAGGATGAACCCTCAAGGTAGCTTTTTCATCAGCGCAGCAGATTTATTTATTTATTTATTTATTGATGTGGCTTAGCCAACCTGAGCGTGTAGTTTCTTGTAGGTACATCCTATTAGATCCCGGCACAAGCATCAGACTTCACAGTCATACAAGACACGTAAAGACAGAAAGGAATAGGATATAACAGAAAACACAATGATCTCTCCTTTTTTAAAATAACTTTATAAAAGTGATAAACCCAATATATATATATACATATACTTATATACTTGAATTTATAACTTGAAAACTGTAGACTTTTATCTAGTAAATAACATGCAAGCAGGGCCACCCCTGTGTGTAAACTTAAATATAAATGACATATTACATAATAAGATATATTTATGCTGCACTGTATAGATTAGATTAGATTAGATTAGATTAGATTCAACTTTATTACTAAAACTCAAGAGATTGGGCATATCCTTACCTGACAGGATTGGCGTTGTTACTAAAGAGAACGGAGGTGTAAATAAGTGTTAAAACATTTTACATTAGATATACAGTAATGTAGAATAAGTATGGAGTAAAACCCCGATGGGGTAGTTTGGTGTTTCCTCCCCAAACATGGTAGCCTACCTTTTAAAGAGTTTGCATGTTCTCCCCGTGCTGCGGGGGTTTCCTCCGGGTACTCAGGTTTCCTCCCCCAGTCCAAAGACATGCATGGTAGGCTGATTGGCGTGTCCAAAGTGTCTGTAGTGTATGAATGGGTGTGTGAGTGTGTATGTGATTGTGCCCTGCGATGGATTGGCACCCTGTCCAGGGTGTACCCCACCTTGTGCCCCATGCTCCCTGGGATAGGCTCCAGGTTTCCCCGTGACCCTGAAAAGGATAAAGCGGTATAGAAGATGGATGGATGTAATAAAGTAAGGTATAAAACATGATGTGGTGTGCTGTTATAGGAAAGTTACCACCCAGAAATTCATTCGTTTCTGATACCAGCACAACCCATGGTGTTTAATTATAACTATTACAATTTTGTTTATTAAAGAATGATCCATTGTATTTAGAAAAATGTTTTAAATGTTAAATGTCGTAGAACTCCCACAAAGCAAACTTACGTTATAGCAGTTATAAACCGTCATTCCCTCATATCACTTTTTCTCTTCTCTCTTGAAGTTAAAATACTTTCCTGTGTCAAAAAAACAACTTACTGTATGAATGCACTGACGCTTGAGACCCCGTGCTAATGATTATACGTTTCGATTGTAACATTTTCTTAAAACATTAAGCTTTCAATCCATTTATTATTAGGTTTTGATGTGAAGTGTCCACCATACAATTATCTGTGAATTAGTTCTTATTATAGGAATGAAAACAGGTTAGAACAAGTGCATTAACATTAACCTGTGATTTGAATTACAGTTGTGACTGCTGACAGAGCTGCTGTTATAGAAAATGCGTCAGCTGTGGTATAAGAAGATATTAGATTATCTATCAAGCATCATCCTGCATAGATGCAGCTGCATAGCTTCAGAAGCGTGAGACAGCTGTCAGGCTGAAATTTCTTATTTGCACTCTCTTCGCCACCTGAATCATTTATTACTCAGACTGTCATCCGAGCTCAGGTGTTAGTCTGCAGAATGATCCTTAATATATAATTGAGGGAACATTCAAGATGACACAGTCAAAAGGCCAAAGCTTTACAGGAACACTCAAAACAAGTACATTGGAGGGATGTGAAGACTGGTTGATGTCAGTCTATGATATGTTTTCAGTACTGAGGCTTTTGGCATATATCTAAATAATTGATTCTGGTGCCTGAGCTCAAAAAACCTGAATTAGATGAACCTGATTAATTTGCAAACATTGCAGTGATGCAAAGCTGGTAGTAGTGCACTGCAAAAAAAGATATATGACCAGCTGAATAAATTCAGCAAGCTAAAAGCTATGCAAAGACGTGAAACATCTGTATTACGTATCAATAAATCAGCGCCGGGCTCAAAAATGCTTCAAGAGAACAGACTAGTTATACAATATACAAGGGCCTGTAGAACTAGTGCTAAGTACAGCTATGCCCTATGCCACATTTTACATTGTGAAACTGTACAATATATACAGAGCTGTGACAAATTTACTGGGAAACAAGGTTCAGGTGTTCCACATCAGCCATTATCCTTCTGCCTCATCCCCAAACCTCTCCGTCACAAGACACACACCAACCTATAGTTCAGAATCCTCTCGGAATAGGGCTCTGAATAAAGTTCCCCCAGACATGAAACTGAAGAAAAGAATGTATGAGGATTTACTACTTGCTTTTGTATTGCACTAATAATTTTATATTCACTAAAAATAATAACAACATTATTCCTGTCTGTTAGAAATGCTCGGGAACAACTACGGAATAAAATTCATGTTATGCAAGGAAAGGTAACGGCAATTAAAAATCATTTCAATAATTGGCATGACACTAGCGGACATAATGACTGGGGAAACCTTTTTTTTTAGTAAAACAGATGGCTTTCCATTGTATATTATGTTCCTCAGTAATAATGTGATGCTGCAAACTGAACAATTACTGTATAAGCATCTGCTTTTGTTGGGTCATTAACGGGTCACAATTATTGCAAGGACTTTTGATTGTTCGGAAATACAGACAGATTCATCCGTTCACCCAGATTTTGTACACTGTAAAACCGGATAAGTTCATCTAACTCAAACAGTTTGAGGAAACTAATTACCTCAACATTTTTAAGTTGATAAATCAATTTCTTTAAGCCAAATACTCTTAAATATAACAAAAACGTAACTCAAACTTTGTAATTTAAAATGAGTTTTTGTTATATTTAAGTGTATTTAGCTTAAAGAAATTGATTTATCAACTTAAAAATTTTGAGGTAATTAGTTTCCTCAAATTTTTTTGAGTTAAATGACCTTATCCGGTTTTACAGTGTGGTTTGAAATGAATAGCTACTCAAGCAGGTTTTCTTGATGTATCAGCATTCGTTGTGACGGACTGTCAGAATACTTCTATGCAACGACGAGTACAGTGGTATAAAAATGTCATACTATGATAACTGTATAGTCCAATATTGCGGTGTGAATCGGAGGTGGTATAACGCATCACAGTGAAAAAGATGCATGTGGACATTCTTGCATGTTCTTCTGCTTTGAGACTCTCACAGGGACAGTTTACCGATCTAGCACGTTGTTAACTGTGTAACTATTTCAGATGTCCTTAGCAACATTCTGTTTCAATCCTATGAGCAACAGACCCAAAATGTCGTCAATCAAACTTCCAAATTGAAAGTGCTCAGAGTTCTCAATAAGTGGCTATATAGACAAGTCATGCTTGACACGCAGGGCAAAGTTTAATCTAGACAGATAGCATAAAGCGTAAGGATCTCTTAGCTCCCATTTAAATTTGGTTCAACCAGCTTTAAATTTCATTAGCGCTCCTTGCTGCTGATTCAGCTCAGGAGCAAGATTGATGCTCTACTAGCTTTAACGCCTATGTTGTTGCTTCTATCCAGTCGAAATAAAAGTGGGTTGTTTTTCATGCTTTGTGTCTTCCTGATCGTTCCTCACTGTTGTAATCTGACCATTGGCTTTCTTGGAATTTTTTTTTTTTTTTGCATTTTATATCTCGGCATCACTGTTCTAGAAATTGTAGAATTGACCATTTTGGAGCTGATAGAAGAGATACATTAAAGTATGCTTTTCTGTTGTTTTTTTTTCAGCTAAAACAGCAGCCAGACATCCATCTTCTATACCACTTAATCCTTTTTTAGGGTTACAGGGAACCTGGAGCCTGTCCCAGGGAGCATAGGGCACAAGGTGGACAGGTTGCCAATCCATTGCAGGGCACAATCACACACCCATTCATACACTACAGACACTTTAGACTCGCCAATCAGCCTACCATGCAAGTCTTTGGACTGGGGAACTGGAGCAAACCCCCGCAGCACGGGGGCCACACAGGGCCACGGAGGGAATCAAACTCCCGACCCTGGAAGTGTGAGGCGAACCACTAAGCCACCGTGCGCCCAGCTGTCAGATAATACACAAATAAAGACAAGGTACAGTAAAAGGCCATTCACTGAAGAGGAAAGATGCAGGATGTGAAAGATGGTTACATTCACTCCATGCTGACTTTATCTGGGTGAATTCACAAGCCTCAGTCTTTTGAGGCACTAGAAATCAAGTAGTCTTTTTGGTTGGTTAGAAGAAATTTTTAAAAAATAAATAAAGCACTGCAAAAAAATCTCATCTTAGCAAGTGAAAATATCATGAATATAGTCACATTTGTCTAGTGGGTCATCGCAAATTCCAAAAAAGATGGTCGCTTCAATGTCTTCAAATTACTTTAAACATTCCAGGCTATTGATATTTGATGGTTTTATATCAGGGTGTCGGATTTCTTATAAAAAAAAAAAAAAATAAATAAATAAAAATGAAGCTTTCTTCATGTTCTTGCTAGCATTTATTTCAATGATCCAACAAAGCTGTGTTCCTGTAAACATTTTTGGTCAGAGCTGAGGTACTTCTCAGAGATACCAGATAATGTCAGAGCTGTTATCACGATACTAACATGATGGAGGTGAGGACAGATGCAAGTGTAGATAAGACCATTTAATAAAGGGCGGCAGGCAGACAAATCCAAATCATGAGACAACAGCGTGGTCAAAAAACAGGCAATGAGTCAGGTGATCTGCAAACAGGCATAAACTAGGCGCAAGATCAACGAACATGAAACAAAACAAGGAACAGGATATAAACACTTGGTACGGTGATAACACTCAATACTTCGCAAAGTCGTTGTGTTCAAACAGTCTCTTTATTCTGTGGTTGTGAGTGCTGTGAATTTAATGCAGGTGTGCGTGATTAGAATGAATGCGAGTGTTCTGGGAATTGCAGTCCATGGCGGCCATGTTTGTAGGCCGCAGTGCAGGATGGGAAATGTAGTCACTGGTTTGCTGTGATATGACAGCTGTATCCCTCTTATTCCCTGAAATATAGTGTCTTCAAAATGCCTGAAAATATATTTGCATTAAAAAGTCATTCTCAAGCTCACAGAAAGGACAGTACTGTACTGTAGATACAGACAAAAAAAAAAAAATCTGGATTTGTATAGTATTTATTTATAGTAGTTACAAATCATGCTTCTACTCAGTTTTACTATTTGCAAATACTATTTTATAAACTATAAACAAAACAACAATTTTTTTTAAATTTTATTTTTACATTTAGAGATGTAGGCATAAGTACATGCCACTAAAATTGATGGGGTGGGTGCAAACACCCCAAATTTCATTTGGTATCATTTTAAAAATTCAAGATTGTGTATATCCAAAAGGCCATGTTTATGCACAAATGTAGATGTAATGTTAACATATTACGTCGGTACTAGAGAGACATTAGCTCAGATTAGCACGTGCCATCTTGGGGATAATTTCATTCCAGGTTTCAGTGCTGTTACTTCTTTTGATGAGCTCTACATCATTCGCTGTAAAAGTCTTAACTTTAGTTGTTCCAGTCTTATGGGTATAATTGAATTTGTAGCAGTCTGCTTCAGAATTTAAAAGTATACCAACAGAACAAGGGAAAGTGGATGCTATGATGGTTATTGCACTAGACAAAATGATAAATTGAGACAATAAGGCTTGTACTGTTTTCACAGGCTTTTATAGACATGAACAATTGAGCAATCCCGACATAATCTATAATTAAGCAATACGTCTAGGCTGCAGAATATTCTACTCATAATTGGTCTATGGAGAATTATAGAAACTTAGGGGAATCACCATTGCTTCCATAGTAATAATGTTAGCAATATATTACATATATGGATTTATAGAAGTACAGAAACATGTGAAGACAAATGTGCTGGTACAGGGCATTTAATTATAAGGTTGAAACCTTATAATTAAGAGGAGCAGCAATATTTGGTGTCCAAAATGGTGGTAGTGTCATCCGAATCAAACTTCTGTAACAGTCCAGCAAGTTGCAAGTCTCTTTCTATGATATTTCTATGAGTATCTGAAAAGTGCTTCAAAATGACTTTGTTTGTGCAGCCTTGCTATAGTAAGGACTACCAGACAAGTACACTAACTTTGCCTGTATCCAGAGCCATATCACCCTGCAGATCTTGCCTGGTTTCCCACTGAAGCTAAAAAGGGTTTAGCAAAGCCAATACCTGGATGGGAGACTTCCTGGGGAACACTAATGTTGCTGCTGGAAGTGGTATTTGGAAGGCCAGCAGGGGGTGTTCACCATGTGGTCCTTAATGCCCCAGTATTGTGAGGGGAAAACTATATTTTAAAAACAGCACAGTCTTTCAGATGAGATGTTAAACTGAGGTCCTGACTCTCTGTGGTCATTAAAAATCCCCCTTTGGCCCTTATTCCCTCGAAATTAGTAAAAAATAATAGCTTCAGATAGGCTTAATAAGTCTATTGATTAAGTAAGTTGATTTACTGTAATCTTATAATAGTAACTAGCTAAACGTGACTATTCTAGATATTGCCCCTTGCTAAGTAATGTTTTCTCACTGGTCCTTATTAGTAAAAATTAAATCCATTATTTAAAAAATTATCTGCTTATTACTAAGCAGCAGCTGCATGATGTCTTTTTACTGGTGCTAGGATGGAAAAAAGATAGCTGCCTCATCCACCAACATACACTTGGGCTTTGGGGAATTTGTGGTCAATTTTGTTTTTTTCTCTAGAGAATGTTCTAGAGAAAGGGATGCAGGTATAGAGATTGACCAATGACTAATTGCAGCATCCTTGCCACCTTTCCTGCTTTCTGTCAAGGCCTTCCAGATTCATGGCAAAGTAGAGCTCCAAGCCTATGTCCAGATAGGGTCCAAACAAACATGGTTAAGCCATAGGATAATATAGTAAAGATGTGAGGGGGAGGAGAGATGAGGGAGGGAGAGGGAGGAGAGAGGAGGGAGTGAGGGGGAGGAGAGAGGGGGAGTGAGGGGGAGGAGAGATGGGGGAGTGAGGGGGAGGAGAGATGGGGGAGTGGGGGGGAGATTGGGAGGGAGGGGGAGGAGAGAGGGGGGAAAGAGGCGGACGGGAGAGGGGGAAGAACCAGGGAAACCACGGGTAATAAATCAAACAGGAACTGAGAGACAAGAGGGAAATCTTTCCACCACTGTTCGCCTCGCCTCATCAGAAGGGCAGCCGAGCTCTTTATTCGTTTTCTGTGAGTACATTTTTAGCATGCAGGCATTGTCAGAAGTGAGAGCTGTGAAGTCAGCGAGAAGATTTATACAGTTAACCCTTGTAGCGTGCACTCTATATGAGACTCAACACCTGCATACTCCACACCAGGTATACTATATGGCCAAACGTTTGTGGACTTTTGACCATACCACTTATATTTGAACATCCCGTTCCAGATGTAGCCTTTCCTTTGTTATAATAACCTACACTCTTCTGGGAAGGCTTTCTACTAGATTCTGGAGTGTGGCTGTGGGCATTTGCCCATTCAGCCACAAAAGCATTAGTGAGGTCAAGCGGTGATGTCAGAATCTATTTATGGTCAGGTATTACCCTCTTGGAAGAGGCAACCATATTTATCCAAAAGCTCCTGGGGTATTCCTGATGCCTATATTTTAAAGTGGTGTTGAAGTTTTCTTTTTCACCAAACATGCCAATGATGTGCAAAGCCAAAGTCTTTTCAGCTCACCGGACCACAGCCCATAAATTCAACTGTAGTTCCAGTCACTCTTGGAAAAAATTCAGGATCCAAATTTCCTGGATTGCTTTCAGGAAAGACTTATATTGTGCAATGCTTCCAATCAGCTTATTGTCGAGGTGGCATCTAATAGCTGATAATAATTGTGATGCTAATTGTGAGACCCCAAGAATCGACTAAACTGCGCAACTCTATTCTTTAGATTAGAAATCTTTAGATTCATTTTTACCTTACTTCACATCATCCTCCCTACGTGTCTGCAATATTCTGTTTTCACATTTCACTGTACTTGAGCAGTTACAAGTTAGGCAAGGACATCTTTGGGTCTAAACAAAGGAAATTACATGACTCTGATGTCATTCACCACATAATCATAATGATCCACTACAGATGGAGCACCTGCCATGTACCACACTGCTTATTAGCCTTTTGGTTTCCTGCCAATTCATCTCACAGCTTTCCTTCTACGTTTCCTTATATGGTATTTACTTCCTGTTTTTGCTAACTGCGCATTGCCTTTTGTAATTAGCTACATCTTGCTTAATATATGTACAATTTTATGGTCAGTTTTGGAATTTAGCGTTTTAGTTCCTAGTCTTTTGATTACTGTCTTCTAACTCTAGCCTTTGTCATGGCCTGTCATCTGAACTCTAATTATGGACATGCATATAATAACTTTGTTCACCTGCTTCCTGTCCCCAGCCTTGAAACTTTGACTACGCTTCTAAGAAAACCCCAGTGTCTTCTCGCAGTTGTTACTCAAGATCACTTTGTCAAGTCCGTTCACTTCATCTATGTTGTGTCAAATTTTGACCCCCCCCCCCCCCCCCATACAGAGTCAAGGCTTTATTTAATCAGTGGGTCGAGGAAAGAGGAGAAAAGGAACACCAAATTACATGGCAAAAGGTCATCACTCTTTTAATCAGAATTGCTGTCCTCCTTCACAATGCTACGGAATAAAACTGATGTTTTTTTTTGTGTCTGCTGGGTAAAACATATTGCTCAATACCAATTGCCCATTATAATACTTTATTCACTCAATATCCAATTATAATGCTATATGTTATCGAGCTTTTCAAAGAGCACAGACGCTAATTGAGGCTAAAGAGGGGCGCTTTTATTACATTTAAGTGCTTCTCAAGCCCTGATTAGGGTTTAGTGAAAGTAGGAGCTGACATTATGAATGGGGGGTGGGGTGGGGAGGGGGCGGGGCAATAGGAGAAAAAACTGAACTCTGAATTCATGACATTTAACAGGGCAGTTTGGATCACAGGTTTTTCAGAACTGTCATTTAATAAGAAAATAGCATTATTTCAAATCACAAAACCATTATATGAAACATGACTGTGTCCTTCTGACATATTCTCTGTTTTTTGTTGTTGCTCAAGGTCAGTTAGCTGTCGAACGTTTATATGGCCATACAAAAAACAGTAGACAATTCTGGTAGTTTGTGTACGGCTGTAAATGCCTGGCCCCTCTCTTCACCCCTCTACACATGAACCAATGTATAACCCTGCAGTGTACTTGAGTAGTCCTTGTGCTAAGCATAAAGCTTTACTTTAGGCAACTGGCTTCGTTCTTGCTTTTAACCTCACGATCTCCAAATCCACCAAATCATAAAAGTCCACTTCTTTAACAAGCTTCACCTTAATGTTAGAACTGACTGCTCAGTGGTTACAAATTCACACCTAAACCCAGATTTTATGTGCAGTGTTTCATGTTAGGTAAGGCCTAATTCCCTTCACATCTGTACTCGTTGAGGGTGGCCTGGGCTCCTAGGCACATGCCCAGTAGTTGGTCCATCCCCTGCTGATGATAGAAAGAGTATTCAACTTCATTTACAAAGCTTGGGATGGGAGTTGGTTGACTGAATCTGGTGCATTGGGCATCTCTCTTGGAGATGGGAATTTAATTACAACCAATCTATGTTAAGCCACATGGTTGGTAACTTTGTCAGATTGGAGGACAGGATGAGGATAAATGAGATCCAAGGCCGATGGAGAGATTGGAGATCAGGTTCTTTCTCTTTCCCAAACACTCTGCCTTTTCCTTCCACTTCACAGCTGCATTTAAAATGCCTGTGTGAGGCACGTACTGATATTAAACACAGATAATAGAAAAATAACAGCACATGGTAGCCCCTCCTTCCAGAGGTGGGTGGTAACAATAAAGATAAGGAACCATATCTGGAACAAGACTGTGTTTTTTCCTTCACCACCTTGTTAAGTCTGAATTTGAGGTGTTTTGCATTCATAAAGACATGCATGATAAGCAGTCATTCTTGCTTTTGATGTCTTTAGTATGCCTTGGGTAGCATATTTAACAACTACTTAATAATGCAGGATTCATGCAATCCTTAAAATCTCCTATATTTGGTAAATATATAAAAATGAAACCTTTAATACTGACAGTTGTAAATGGGTAAGAATTCACACTAGGCACCTATTTATATTCCAGATCAGAATGTCATATCATGACCTTTTGATTGAAAATCAAAACCTCCACCTTTGGGGGATACTATATTCCCCAGTGGTATTATTTTGTTTCTGATGTAATATATATATATATATATATATATATATATATATATATATATATATATATATATATATATATATATATATATATATATATATATATAAATCTCCAAAGTAATTCTGCTCAAAGTAATTTTACTCAAAGTAAAATGTGACAGCTAATCATAATCTGGACTGAATATGCAACATTTTCCCACATCATAAAACTTATCGACAATGAAGACTCTTTCCATAAATTTGAAATAAATGTCTCCTTACAGAAAACTGCATATCAGCATACAATTTTCATTGTTAAATAACAACACGGCATTAATCCTTTTATAATTAGACTTTGATTCCATTAGCTTTTAGTATAGAAATAAACTGCTGTTATAGAAACTTAATCGGCATCTTATGACCAATCAAATTTGAGAATTCAACAGTGCTGTAGTATAATATGTTTTCATGTGAATTTCAACATGACTATATATATATTTTTTTAAAATGCATTTTAAAGTAAAACATCTTGTTTAGGAAAAACCTGATATTTTGAACACTACATGTCACTACATGCATTTTCGTCTTAATAGGTTTAAGATGTGTGTGTTTTCCACTGGGTTATACCATTTATTGATAATTGAGAGATGAAATAAAACCAGAGTAAAACCTTATAAAGTTGTACTTGAGTTAAAAATAATAAGGTTATACCTGTGTTTGGTCACTATTATACTTTTCTCAGACGTTCATGTAAATTTAATTCAAATTTGAAGCAGCCTTAAAGTGAGTGTAAGCCCTGTTGAGCTATAAATGGAGATAATACTAAGGACGTGATGTATCCTCTATCAAAGGCGAGTCTCTTTTTAAAGATCTATGCAGATAACACGTTCAAATACAGCATTTTTCTAAATCATGTTAGACTCAAGGTTTCCAGGTGTTTGGCTTTGATATATGGCTTAGACTGTGAACTATTACGACCAGTAATGACCTTTCCTTTCTGTTGTACCATTACTTTCCCCTGCAGCCCAGGCTCTATCTCCAGAGGAAAAAAATTAAGCTTTTTTTTTTTTTTTTTTTTTTTTTTTTTTTTTTTTTTTGTCAAAGCAGAATGAACAGACATATACAGATTGGAACTCCATAGAGGGCAATGATGCATTAAAAGATTGTGATCTGCTTTTGACATTCCATTTAGAAACTACAAAAAAAAAACCCAAAACAAAACAAAACAAAACAAAACAAAAAACATTACTAACTCGTAGGGTGTTTGAACAGATTTTTGCAGGGTGACTTTAGGATTAGATCATTCTGTCTCTGAGGAGCATCACTGCAGAATACAGAATGAAGCACTTTGTTAAGCTTGAGGTTCACAAACATCGAGTCAATGTCCTAGTCAATGGTGCATAAAGAGTGTGGATAATATACTGGTACAGAAAATCTAAGTAGTTATACTATTAATGTCATGGAATACATGCAAAAAAGCTGCACTAGTGCTTGAAATGTGCTAGATTTTTAAAAGAGGGTAGAATACTATTTACAGAACAAACATAACAGGTGAAAATGATGTTTTTCCTCATTGTATTGATAAATTACTGAATAGCAACCATAATAACAAATCCATTTTAGAGCAATATTCAAAAAAGTTTAATACTTGGTCACTGTTGGACTCATGGACATGGCTCTTAACCCTCAACTCCTCAGGTGTATCAATTAGATAAATGTAAGTTGCTCGGGATAAGAGTGTCTACCAAATGCCATAAATGTAAATGTAAATGTAAGGTATAAAATATTACAGTGTGAAGTTGATTATGTTACAATAACAGCATCTCCCAAAGTGTTTTATTCCTCTTATAATACCGCAATTCACCAACTACCTGTATTACAATATTTCTTTTAAAATAATTCATGTTTGAATATCATACATTTGATCTTTTTATGGTTACACTGCTGTTGTGAAATGTCCATGAAATGTTGGGCAAATGTTTTAGCAGCTATATACAGTGATTCCCGCAGTAGCGCATCTTCTCGCTCTCTTGAAGTTATTAAGACCAAAACATACAACATTTTGTCATATTACCAAGAAACTACAAAGTTTTGGCAAACTCACTGACTATGACTGAGACTCCTTCCATAAATAGCCTACGTAGTTGTTTGTTAAATAACATCTAATGGGTTTCAAATCTGTTGTTTAAGTTGTTATTATAGAAATGACATGCTAGTATAGAAAATGAATCAACATCTGCAAAGCTGTGGTATCAATAGTGATAGTGATAATGTGATATTTGAGTGGCCATACCTATGTAGAGACACTACAGAGGGAGTGTAGACCCTCACCGTTCCACTTTATGGGAGTGTAGACTGTGATAATCTCAGTGATTGGACAGGAAATGAACATCCACTCGTCTATCGCGCTGACAGCTATGACTCAGCGTAAGATCGGCATTTCATACGGGAGTTTAATTGCGGCTGAGTGGGAGGCGTTGCTGAGGAACTACAGGAGAAAATGCCAGTCGTGTACTGACCTCATGCACTGTATATGAAGGTCTGCGTAAACAACTTTTCTGGCTTTGTGCTTATTTTTGAGCAGAGCTCCTACAGGATGCTTCGGACAATATCACGAGGGTTGATCTAGAACAGATGCAGGGAAATAAATAAATCATACATGGAAGACAGTCTTTTGATAAAACCCAGTCCCCAAGGTTATTCTCACCAGATGCATCATACATGAGGAAAACTTGCTGTCAATATCACAGATCTATAAAAAAAAAAAAATTAAAAAAAAGTTAACAATGGGTGGGAATTGTCAGAGGACATTTTTATTTCAAGGCCCACTCTGTAATTTAAACATCTTGATCCATCAGAAAGAAAGGCCATATGCACTTGGGTACAGCGCACTATAATTATTAGCAGTCTCTGTAATTTCTCTCAGCCGCGGTTATAATAAGTGTTCCCCGAGCTCATCTGCATTCAAGACTTCTGTTCTTTGTTCCACCCTTTTTCAATTCACACAACAACCTCTATACAATTCACACAACTTTCTAATTCCATGTTATGTTCCATGACAGCTTTAAATTGTTAGCTATTTTTAGGAGCGTCACATGTATTCAGGCAACATATAATTAAAAAATATATATATATGATACCACAGTACTGCTGAATTCTGCAGTCAGAAAGTGTTGATTGATTTTCTATAACAGCAGCTCTGACAGTTGATCTGGCTGTAATTCAAATCACAGATGTATATTAATGAGATTGTTCTAATATGTTAAGTGTTTCTATAGTAACCACTTATACAGGGAATGTAAGTTAGACACTACACATACACAGATTAAAAATATATATATATATATATATATGCAGAGGTAAAGCTGTAATTTTTAATTTGCCTCAGAAAAGTCTTGGCAAGCTGTGTTTTTTTTTTTTTGTATTTAGTAGATGGGAATGATTATAGCTTGTATATCATGTAAATGACAACAGGATCTAACTGGTTTCTCCGACATTCCACAACATTAAATGTAACTATAAATGGATAAAATGTATGTGTAAAATGTCATTGTTGGCAAATTGCTGCTATAAGAGGAATAAAACACTCTCAGATGTGCTGTTTTTGGAGAATAATTACCTTTGGGGTGGTAACCATAATTCCACATTGTAACCCCGTCATTGATTATTTTCCTGTAGCAGAACACCCCGCTGAATGTTATGACTTATATATGGCAACAAAAAAAAATTACATATGTTGCAAAGTGTTATCAAGAAATCATTGCAAGTAACCTAACAGAAATTGTCCTACTTTGCACTGCGGTAAAGCTTCCAAACACATGAAAACACTGAGTTTGACTAAATTGTACTGTAAATACGCTCGCTATATGACCAAAATTTTGTAGGCACTGGAACATCACAGCCATATGTTTTTTTTAAACATCTCATTCCAGATTTATTCCTATTGCTGTTATAATAACTTCCACTCTTCTTGGAAGGCTTTCCACTAGATTTTGGGGCGTGGCTGTGGGGATTTGTGCACTGGTGAGGTCAGGCACTGATGTTGACTGAGGAGGCCTGGCGTTCCAGTTCATCCCAAAGCTGTTTAGTGTGGTTGAGATCAGAGCTCTGTGCAGGACACTCTTCCACTCCAAACTTGGCAAATCATGTCTTCATAGTGCTTGTGTTGTGCACAGGGGCATTGTCATGCTGGAACAAGTCCTCTTGGTTCCATTAAAGGGAAATTGTAACGTTACAGCATGCAAAGACATTCTATAATATTATGTGCTTTGTGGCAACAGATTGGGGAAGAACACATATGAGTGTGATGGTCAGGTGTCCACATACTTTTGGCCATATAATGTATGATGCAGGCTGGGTTTATTTCAAATAAACAACAGCCATTTGACTATCACACACACAAACCATGGCTTACATATCATGCTAAATCATAAATAACACAATCCATTGAAATTGATGTGTATGGAATTCATGATGTATTTTATTCATCCAACATTTACATTAGTATTACAAAATATATCACATACCATAAACTTAAATGAACAATGCAAAAGTGGTCCCTTTGAAATGCAAAATGTCCATGGCCACGTGGTACACATCGTTTAAAATGTACATATCACATGTATACAATAATCAATACAGACAAGACCACATTAACAAAACAGATTTACATATATACAGTACATACATACACACATGTTTATGATAGAAAAACAAAACAGTATGTTTTGGGTTTTATCTCATATACAAACTTACATAGGTAAGTAAATAAATAAATAAATAAATAAACAAACAAATAAATAAATAATGTCTTTTTAATATCAGTTTTTTATTATTATGTATAAACAAAAAAGTGTAAATATAATAAAAATAAAACAAAGAAAAAATAATCATGGCACATAAAATAAAAAAAATTTAAAAAATAAGAATCAAGCATTACACATGGTGCAGGTGTGGAATTGCAAACATTTTGTTTCATACAAATTCAAATGAAAATGGCTACTGTAGGCACGCTTGCATCTCTCATTAAAATATCTGTTTTCCCATTTGTAAACCCAAGTATCATGATATCCAGTATATTGAGTATTGTGAAAATCTCTTCATGCATCATGATATTTTTGCCAAATCACCCATCCTTATCTCTTGCTAGTTGGTTTTGAACATTTTAGCAGCTTTCAATAATCATTTATGTTTTAATGGTTTAACACCACTCTGTTAACGGGTACATTCACCAATCCTATAATACAGAAGTGTGAATAATAATAATTATTATTATTATTATTTGGTTTAGCAAAAGTCTAACCAATAAAATTCATTCCAAATCTTAAAACAAACTCTACAAAGATAAACATAATCAGCTACGTACGTGGTGATTGTGCAAGAATCCTTCACAAGCTTCAATACCATGATAACATACACAATATTTTGCATCCATAGTGGATGGATAGAAACATTTAAACATTGTACTTTGTACTTTCTCATCCAGTCTTTCAAACCTTCATAAAAAGGTATTGCACACGTTGGAGCTTTTTAGCAGACACATGATGGATTATCCTATATAATACACATATATTCAAATATTTACGACTTTTTTTTATGTATACAGGAGAGGAAAAAAAAAACATAGATACAACTTTACAAAGATTAGATAACTTTGTATTGTATAGCTAAAATACAGTAGGTTTAGGTCGTGAAGAACCAGTGTGACATGCATAATCATTTTTGTCATGGGCTTCATTTAAATTGCACTATATACAGTTACATATCTTTCAGAGTCGCTGCATCGAAAAGCATTTGTATATTTGTAGCAAAGCAGTGTGTGTGTGAGTGTGTGTGTGTGTGTGTGTGTGTGTGTAAGGCCTTTATTATGGCTTATTTAAGCCATATGTTTGTCTGCAAGTCCATTTAACATACTGTAGATCTCCTTGGTATTCACATACTGAATAGGTACATATGCAAATAAATAAATAAATAAATAAATAAATAAAGCAGAGAGATAAACAATGGTAAAGGTAATGAGAATAATACTGATTCCTGTGAGAGATTGATACATAAAATTATATATATATATATATATATATATATATATATATATATATATATATATATATATATATATCATCACATTATAAACTTTTTTCCAGCAATCCAGCGATCTTTGTGCTGAAACCTTTGTCTATAGATAAACGCGCATTTTTGCGCGTTTACCATTATATTGCCCACACTACTGATTAATCGCCGTCTGTCTTTGTGCCACTGTGTCACCATGGCATACTGAACACACCTCTTCTGTTTGACAACAACTAGGCAAAGCCTTCCTGAGCTTGGACTACTGTGGACAAAAATAACAAAATCAAAGTGTCTCATTTCCTTTACAATAGAAACTCTTTGCGAATCTTTTCACACATCTTTGCAAGACAGGGTCTCTGCAGGTATCAGCGCTTCAAATGTAATACTTGTCAATACCATATTCAAGACATTTACAAATAATTTTAAGACCTGCACGTCACTTCAATCATGCTACACAATACATCAGCTATAATGAATTGTGTTCATGCATATACATCCATTTCTGGGCTTATGACAAGTATAGCAGGGTAAACTTATATAGAGGTATATGGGAGACTGTAGCAAACATCCTTTTTGCATTACAAATTGAAAGAAAGAAAAAAATCCAGTATTTCCTTTCCATGCCTTTACAAGCAAAAAAAATAAAAATTAAAAATAGAGCGATGGATTACGGCAGTCAGAAGAGAAAAAGACGTCAAATTTATCATCACTCCCTGCAGCAGTGTTTACACAATTACAATGTAACAAGCAGTGTTAAAAATATATATACAATTTTGCAAAGAGAGAAAAAATTAAAAATATAAATAAATATATATATATATCCACACACACATAAAACCTTTGCTATTTTGTAATGTTACTATTGTACTCAATAATACAGTACTTAATAATGATGATAATAATAATAATAATAATAATAATAATAATAATAATAATAATATTTGGGTCACAAATAGTAACATAACAATAGTAATATATTTCTGACTTAATTTCTTTTATGTGTTAGACCTTGTGGCTTTTATTTTGGTGGAAAACCGCAGGAAGACCTCTTTTTAGTTGGCAGCAATTTTTTTTTTATTTACTTTCCATTACCAATCAGGAGAAATGTTGTAAACCTCTTCCCACAGAGATGCTTGAGATTACGCTAACGTAAAACCAAAGTGAATCTGGCGCGTGTTGTGTTATAAATGCACGTTAAAAGTGACTCAAACTCACAGCACAGACAGAGATGAAGTCGGGGTGCAGCGGTGTTTACTGTCAACCAAGCCGCTCCGAAACACCGATGACCCGCACGCACTCTGGGTGCTGCACGGTCATACGGGTTTACCATTTCAAAAAGCAACAAGCGAAAATCAAATCTAAATCTTCTTAAAGAAGACGTTTTTAAGACGTGAATTTAAGACATTTTAACGCTAATTAAGACCTTATTTTTACATTAAGGATTTGAAGACATTTTTAAGGACCAGCAGACTCCCTGCAAGAGGATTATATCAAATGCTTTGATCAAATGTTTCATTCTCTATTACAAAAAAGAGATCAATACCCAGATAGCACACGCACAAATGCGCAACGTGTGCAAGTCATATGCCAACCCGAACCATAGCCAGGATCAAAATTTTAATGACGCGTACAACTTACTTTTAACTGAAAATTTGCCCTCTCAAGTAATCCTGCTGCTTACTGCACAACCCTGTATATACACACACACTCTCCAGTTTCTACCGTGGATGGGTAGACTACAGTCGTAGAGTCCTGTTGAAGCTAAACATAATGGCTGATTAAGCATATGGGCAAACGTTTTTTTCCGTCTCAGCTGCTGAGGTTTGTTGAGAAGCAACCATCCCTTTCTTTCCCAACACACTAGACTACATTATCAAGATATCACTGTTTTATTAATCAGCATTAACTACTCTTTTGGGTGCTGGAGGTGGTCTATTTGTGTTGATTCTATTATATAAACTGGTATAGGTCAACGAAAAACTTGGAGGACACGCCAATCGTTCATACAGAAGCTATGACCAAGGTCCATCCGATGGTATGGATTAAACTGACCGTATGACCCATAGTGAGATCCTTGCACGCACCAACACTTCTGTGTTCTAGTTAGTGCTTCTCCTGCATTTCACCACACGCACAAAGCCGACATTTTACAGTCAATGTCTCCAAGAGCTCCTGAAGATGAATGTCAGTAAGAATACTTGCAAAGCCCCTTCAAGCAAGCTGGAGAAAGGGTTCAGATTTTATGCTCCGTCATACTGTACTTACACAAAAAAAGAAGAAGAGGAAGGAATAACGAAGAAGATCAAGAAAAAAAATCAAGAGGGCTCCAGCAATGAGTGCTTGGACCCCTACTGCAGTTCTTCCATTCGATATGGTGTAATTCATCACACACACACACACACACACACACAGTCTCTCTCTGTCTCTCTCTCTTGCTCTTTTTGCTGGAGGCTTCTTTCAGAGGCTTTTAAAAGCTACAAGGCTTCAAAGCTCCAAATAAACCTCCCGATTTACATTCATTTGAGTCAAGCTGAAAAGCCCCTGTGTCTATGATGTTTATTCTGTCGTTACAAAAAAAAAAGAAAAAGGTCTGCTACCTCAGCCAGAGAAAATCACGGCACTAACCTCACGCTCACACAAAGGCGCACTCAGCAGTGCAGGATCTTAATGAAAGCCTTGCGGAACTCCACGTTGAAAGTGGTGTATATGATGGGATTCACAGCGCTGTTCACATATCCTAGCCACGTGAAGGCATTGTACATTTCCAGAGGCACATAGCAGCTAGCACAATGGGTCTTCAGGATGTGAGTGATGAAGAAGGGCAGCCAGCATATGATGAAAACACCTGAAAGAGAAGGACGCTAGTATGTAATACAAATGCAAGAACATTACTTGCAGGACAAACTGTCAGAACTAGAATTCACATTTAATGCTGATAGTGCAGGCATTACTATCTACAGAAAATATGATTTTTTTTATATATATACAATTTTTCCTGAGGAATAAGACACTAAACTCAGATTTTCTAAAAGCAATATATACACTCACCAGCTAGGTCTATAGGAACACCTGTACCCTTGCACGTTCATGCATTATAAAATCAGCCAATCATGTGACAGCAATACTATCCTTAAAATCATGCAGATATGGGTCGAGAGCTTCAGTTCATGTTAACATTAAACATCAGAATGTGGAAAATATGTGAGCTCAGTAATCTTGCTACCCGATTTGCTGGTTTGAGTTTTTCAGAAACTGCTGGTTTCCTGGGATTTTCAGAAAACAACAGTTTCCAGAATTTAAACAGTATGGTGTGGGGGTGTGTGTGGGGGGGCGGGGGGGGGGGCATACAAGTGGCAGTTCTGTGGGCCGAAACACCTTGTTAATGAGAGAGGTCAGAAGAGAATAGACAGATGGGTTTGAGCTGGCAGGAAGGCTGCAGTAATTCAAATAGCCACTCTTTGCAACCATGGTGAGCTGAAAAGCATCTCATGTTGAACCTTGAGGCTAGTGGGCTACAACAGACACTTCAACAAGGCCACATAAGGTTCCACTCCTGTCAGCGAGGTACAAGGATCTGAGGCTACAGGGACACAAGCTCACCCAAACTGAACAAATTATGGAGGTTTGTTTTAAGCAGACAACCTCAATTTTGGACAAAATCTGATTTTTTAAAAAAAAAATATCTGACTGTTTGATTCAGACAACTGTTGGGTATTCCCAATATGAACATATCTGAGGTAGTTTGCTTGGGTGCATGTTGTTTTTTATGTCGTGTGGTAGAAAAGGTTTAAACTCAATACTCACCCAGAACGATGGCAAGCATCTGCGTGGCCTTCTTCTCCTTGTGCTGTGAGATCTTTCTCTTGCTCATGGGCTTAGTGACATTGGTGCGTGTCTTGCCATTGGACAGGGTCTGTGTTTCAAAAGCTTTGGCCCCTGCTGGGATCTGGGCATCCTTGGCATGACCGTTCTTCTCGTCGCAACTGGGCTGCCATTCATCTTGCAAGGGTGATGCATGACTCTGACTAGCCATCATAGAGCCTGCTGTAGCGGGTGCCAGCTTCAACTTTTCTGGAGGACTCGGGCTGGCCATGAGGCCCACCTCCACATTGCTGTCCTGCGGCATCACCTCCTTTATCACCAGCTGTGAAAGGATGTCACAGAGCTTGCTTATGCATGGCTCAAATCATGACCGTATTGTTATTATAATGTTCTACCTGGGTGAAGAGCCATTTTGAGATATGGGACATGTGGGACCATGGGGCCATATGGGACATGTTTTAACATTCCAGCTAGAAAAAGTATTGAATATATTTATATATTTATATGTAGTTCCAGGCCTACACATTAAGGTTAAATTCAGATTGATGTTATAGACACTCTGAGGCAATTATGAAGTCAGTTTTTAATTTCTTAGCTCACGGCCACAGATGGCTGTGGCATTGTTGGGATTTAACCTCCTGATCTCCCAACAGTATTTAATCTTCATTTTTATCTGTATTTGACTTATTCGCTGCACTGAAGACTTTCTTACTGTGCCAGAACATTTAAACATTGTACAACCCCAATTCCAAAAAAGTTGGGACAGTATGGAAAATGCTAATAAAAACCGAGAGGAGTGATTTCTAAATGTACTTTGACTTGTATGTAAACAAAAAACGTATAAAGACGTATAGTTTTTCATCTGCATAGTTTTTTTTTTGAAGATAAAAAAGACATCTATTTTGAAATTTGTGCATGCAACACGTTCCAAAAAAGTTGGGACAGGGGCAATTAAGAAGGTAAGAAGGTGATGTGAAACAGGTGAGGCAATCGTCTAATCATAGTATATAAGGAACCTCCAAAAAAGTCCTAGTCCTTCAAGAACAAGGATGGGTCGAGGCTAGTCAATCTGTCAACAGATGAATCAGCGAATAATCCAACACTTTGAGGACAACATTCTAACAAATCGGTAGGATTTTGGGCATTTCACCTTCTACAGTGCACAATATTAATTAAAAGATTCAAGGAATCCGGTCAAATCTCGGTGCATAAAGGGCGAGGCCGAAAACCACTCCTGAATGTGCGTGATCTCTGATCCCTCAGAAGTCACTGCCTTGAATCTGTATTGGATATCCTGACATGGGCTCGGGAATACTTTGGTAAACCTTAGTCGGCCAACACCACTCGCCGCTGCATCCATAGATGCCAGTTAAGGCTTTAACTGGCATCTATGGCTTCAAGGTTTTAAACGCCACAGACTCCGACAGTGGAATTGTGTTTTGTGGTCCGACGAGTCGACGTTTCAAATAGTTTTTGAACAAAACAGCCGTTGTGTTCTCCGTGCCAAAGAGGGAAATTTTTGAAGCAACATATGCTGCCATCCAGACGTCGTCTTTTCCAGAAACATCCCTGCATTTTCCAGCAGGACAACGCCAAACCACATTCTGCCCGGATTACAAGCGCATGGTTGCGTAAGCAGAGAGTGTGGGTGCTAGCATGTCCTGCCTGCAGTCCTTACCTGTCTCTGTCTCCGAGTGAGAACATGTGGGGCATTATGAAGCTCAAAATAAGGCAACGAAGACCCCGTACAGTTGCGTAGCTCAAGAAATGCATAATGGATGAATGAGGGAAAATTCCGCTTGCTAAACTTAACCAACTGGTGTCTTCACTCCGCGTCCAAATGTTTACTAAGTGTTATTAAACGAAAAGCTGATGTTACACAACGGTAAAACTTTTTTGAAGTGTGTTGCAGTGATCAGATTTGAAAAGAGTGTACATTTTCAAAAATAAATTAAATTCACCAAGTAAAACATCAAATAATGTGTTAATAATGCATTTTCAATACAGTACAGGGTTAACTGAATTTTCAAACGACTCCTTTTGTTTGTTTGTTTTTTTTGCATTTTCCATACTGTCCCATCTTTTTCAGACTTGGTGTTATAAAACCAGTGAGTACAGTAAACCTGTTTTGTACACACACATTTTTATTACTCTCATGGAGTATATATAGAATGCTTTTAGCTAAAAGTTACTTTCTTCTACACACTGTTGTCATACTGAGGCTTCACAGTGTAACCTTACACAGAGTGCAACCTGAACATGGATTTTGTTTGGTCAAGGTCACCTATGTTGCTATGTAGAAGCTTAGAAAACCAAGTTTATCTGTGGGTTTCGAAATAGAACTTTACATTTAAAAAATATATATCACACAAAAACTTTGAAGAAAAAAAAAAAAACAACCCAAAACACCACAGGAGAATAAAATATCCCCCTCTGATGTGGTTTATGTGGTTAACTTATAATATGTGGTATTTTGAAATATCATAATATTTCAGAACAAGCCACTTTTTAAGCAAGCTATTACGTTCGTGAATTTATTTGCATATGCATGCAAAAAAAAGACCAGCTCACATACCGTTTTCTTGTTTTTGGGAGGCATGCTCCCGTTGGTCTTTACGATGACTGTGCAGAGTTTCACATCCTCTGGGTGAGTGCACTTTTCCTGAAGTAAGCACAATAAAGAAGGATTTAGCGTGATATTGTAGGGTGCCACAGAAATTGTTTTTTTCCTCAGATCTGCTAGGATTCTATTTTCTGAAACCTTATGTGTCATAAAATGTTTTATCATAGAGGTAGGTAACAACAATATCTGTACAAAGGAGAGAAAAAAAATGGATCTAGTGTAGTTTGCTTATTAGTGGGTGGACTGGTCTGCATCTCACTTGTTTTGCTACTTGTGGAAGCTCCTTTACCAGCCTTTAGGGAGACAAGCATCAAATGAGCTGGTTGTATTATTCAAGAGAGTTTTTCCTTTTTCCTGCACTAATTATTCTATCTCTGCATTTTCCACATTTAAAAAAAATGGTCACCTCAATCACCTTTATCCTCGTTCTAAACATAAAGACAATAATGTTGTTGGAAATTGCCTGTAAATATTTATGTGGCAAGATTTTCCCAGCCTTAATGGCTGGAATTTTTTAATGCTGTCTGTTGAATAATGCATATTCAGTGTGCCCCGGGCCAAATGCCTCATAAAATAATGACAAACACTCAAGGGAAAGGCTAAAATGTGAGCATCCAAACACACACACACACACACACAAATTGTCACGCTATGTCATTGATGCACTACCACTGAGTAGTTACCATGCATCACCTATCCATTAGCCACAATTAAGCACTGAGTACATCATTGAAGACATTGAGATTCTCTGCAGAACTGCATGTATGGGTCAAAGAGCTTTTCAGTCAGTAGAGTTCCCTCAGAACTCACTGAACCGAATCAGTGCTCATGAAAATACTTTCCCAAAAGCTTTCAGGCTATATGAAAGCTCAAGAACTCATTTCAAACACTCACTTCACACTTCACTTCTCTACATTCCATATGAGCATGCGGAAAAACTTGTGATAAATGACCTTAATCATCCTTTTAATGAACGATTGCACGATTGTAAAACGGCGGCTTCTACTAAAAATCCCTCTGGAAAACCAGTCCTAGGCATTAGCCACAGCTGCTAAAATAATTAATTCGAGCAGCTGCTCGAACAAGCTTCTGACGTGAGCGGGATGCTCTGGAGGCGTGCTTCACCTTGAGAGGAAGCTGAGGCTTAGCGTCCGATCTCTGGCAACTGCGCTTGGTGTTCACTCTTTTCCGACGCTTGCGCAGCACCACGTAGATCTGCACGTAGACGAGAAGTGTGATGATGAAGGGAACGTAGAAGGACATGATAGACGAGTACACCACAAACGCCGGGTTGGCGATCTCGCACACGGCATCATCACGTGTCGCTGAGGAAATAGATCGGAATATTACTTTATTGTTACTGTGAACCGCAAGTTGTGAAAAGTTGTGATAGTGTCACTGTAATTATTTCGACTTAATATATCAAGATTTCAAGATAGTGTGACTGTCATTATTTCGAATGAATATCTCATTATTTCAAGACACTGTCACTATGTCATTATAACATGAAGAATTCCATGCATAACCCTAGTTGAGACTGATTACGAACTGTCGCGATGATGCTGAGGTTGAGTCAGAATTCACACATTGCGCTGAGATTTCAGCCTTTGGGTTTATTTCAGTGTTTTCCAATGTTTCCTGTGAGATAGTAGTAGGGTTTTTATTCAAAAGTAAAAAAATATAAAGTGGCATTGCATAACACTAATCCCTAATCTTTTCATGCATCCATTTTCTGTTCCGCTTATCCTATACAGAGTCTGGGGGAGCCTGGAGTCTATCCCGGGGGACTCGGGGCACGAGGCAGGACACACCCTGGACAGGGTGCCAACCCACTGCAGGGCACAATCACACACACATTCACACACAATTTAGAGAAGCCAATCAGTCTACAGTGCATATCTTTGGACTTGGGGAGGAAACTAGAGTACCCGGAGGAAACCCCCGAAGCATGGAAGAACATGCAAACTACACACACACACACACACACAGGGTGGAGCTGGGAATCGAACCCCCAACCGTGGAAGTGCAAGGCAAACTTGCTAAACACTAAGCCACTGTTCCCCCTATCCCTAATCTATTGATTGATAATTTACTTAAATGCTCAAGTTTTTGACTCCTAACACTTACAATGACCTAATTTCAGAACGTTTATAGCGGTTACAACTACTTGCGCCTCAGAACTTCTTTATATTTGTGTACAAATCCACCCACCCATGTGAATTTTGCGCAGCTGCTGGCTGCACGTTGTGCATCCCGTAGAAATCGAGAAATAATCACAGCTATTTTGGATTTTTTTTTAAAAAAATGACAAAGAACAAAAATACCTGTGTTGTTTAGCCCAAACAGCAGGGGGCAGGAGATGGCAAAGGACAGAACCCAAACCACCGAGATCATAACAGTGACACGGCGCTTCGAGCTGTACCGCGTGTTGTACAACAGTGGCATGGCAACAGCTGTGTACCTGCGGGAGTGGTCCAGCAGGGTGAGAGGGGGGGAACATAGAGAAGGATGAAGACAAAGGGCATGTCAGAATGACAGGGGGGACACAAACAATAAAATGGAGACATGCTATGACAGCAGTGACTAGCATAGCTGCCTTTCATTTTGACAGTTTCTTTTATTTCTGAATATCATTATATTCTTTTATTTTCTTTTTTGTTTTCTCCATGCCATAGACAGCAAATCCATGAAGCTAATCTCCTGCAGAACGCCCGCTGTTTTAATGTACTGTCCAAGCAACGATCAGAAACCGAGGTGTAACGTGTATACACTTAATAAAAGCAAACCATCACTCTCACGCGCTCCCTCACTAGCAAACAAAAACCCAGCTGATCCACAATCTGCACATCACTTAGTGAGGCCATTTCTAAAGATTGACAACAATTTCATGGAAGACCTACCTGTCAATACTAATTGCACACAGATTAAGAATGCTGGCCGTGCACATCATGACGTCCAGAGTGACAAAAATGTCACAGTGTATTTTACTGAAGCGCCACTCGCCCACCACCTGCAACACACACACACACACACACACACACACACACACACACACAGATTGAATTGAATCACCGGAGAGGATGAGGATAAAAATACCAGATAAATCCTTTGCTATGATTAATAATAATAATAATAATAATAATAATAATAATAATAATAATAATAATAATTTTCTTATTAATACAATAAGAAAAATACATATAATTCTCAGAAAATATCCTCTGAAACATATTGACCTTAAAAGATTATTTACTGTCTTTTTATGTATCTAGACACACATACAGACAGGCTTATAAATGTGTGGACAGATACTTAAAACACAAAGCTCCCTCCACAGTTTGATGAAGTGTTTATGCATAAGAAACATGTTTGATCTCATTGATTTCTAGTCTTCATTCAAGTAGAGAAGGAAAAAAAAAAAAAAAACGAACACACATGCACTCCTGCATGCACTTAAATGCTTATTTGCAAGCCTTATCCGGGTGTGGTGTGCACGGCTTTTGCAGGAACATTTTTCAGATGCTATCCGCCTGTTTGAAGGGTGAAATCACTATAAATGTACAAGCAATGAAATTTTGTTTGCATTCAATTTACACAGTGTGCCATGGTGCATCTTTTTTTATTATTATTTTGGTGAAGCATCAAACGTCCTGTCTGATAACAAAGCGATATATCAGGAACGTGATATTACATTAAAACCTACATTTGCTAGTGTGTTTAAGAAGGTTTATTGGTTTATTTAATGTCTAGAAAAAAATAAAACAGAATACATACAGGGAAAAAAAAATACATTTAAATCACAATTTTAAAGATTCACTATGCAATTTTAACATTAAAAAAAAAAAAAAAAAAAAAAAAAAACAGCTTCTTCCGATCAGAGTCTGTAATTGTTTAAAAAACAAATAGAAAAAAGATTGTGGTATAATTTTGTCGCAATATCGATATATTACCGTATACCGTTACATTGTTGACTTTTTTTGAGCACCAACACAGTGTGCTAGATTAAAAACTTTGTTAGAAGAAGATAATAAACTTGCTAGGTTTGTATTAGCTAGACAGCTTGCTAAATCTTGAATTGTTTGAATTAGCTACCACTGTTCTGCAGAGTCAGTTAGTTTTCTAGGTAACCAACACATTAGAAGCTTCCACTGCTGCAGTGGGACAGCTAATAAATGTATGATTTGTCCTTCCCTGAACCATAGTCCTTTAGGAAATTGGTCTCTCAAACTGACAGCCAGATTGGTGGTGTTATGTAATGTTTCTATTATCCTTCTTCTTTTCTCCAATATAATGTCAGCCATCTTGAAAGACCTACCATTCATACATCACACTTGTCTTTACTAACCGACTCCCCGTCCACTGACTGGCAACTGCTCATTATCACTCACCGCGTCTGTATGCTTGGTATATTCACACGCAGGGGAAATTCCATGTCCCGGCATCTCAGTGGCCAAAACTTTTTGAAGTGTAGCTGACCTTTGAGTGTTTTTAAAAAAATTTTATTTATTCATTTATTTATTTAAAAAAGGTACAGTGTACATTAATCAATATCCATAAAAGTTAATGTACCCAAGTTAGCTTGAAGGCTAATTTTCATTGGTAGTTCCTTTGCCAGATGTTATTAGGCATAGAATAGAGCTATTGCATGAAATAGCAATGTATTCGACCTCAGGCAAGGCAATTGAGATTCAATTTGACTATTTCATACAGGACCTGACATGAATGCAGGGCAATCGGGAGCTGCAATAACCGTGGTTCCTGCCCTGTAAGAGGCAGACAAGAAAATTCCACAGGCTCAGGAGACCAATTCAGTATTGTGTCTTGTCAAACACAAAAGGCTTAGGGCCTTACCTTGGTAACGAACCAGTGCTATTACCTGTGTGCACACAGCATTTGCACCAAGGTATTACTCACACTATACAAACACTGAAAAACATCCTGTGGCCGAGCTTTGAGCACTTGACTCAACACTTAAGGGCATTGGGCAATACCAGCAATCCAACGGATGGAGGGATAGCAGCATGTGAATTAGGCGGTGGGGGGTTTCTCAGAGAAGCCTACTGGAGTGTTGTTGGAGGTAGCGGGTGTAGGCTGCCATGTCTACATCCATGCTCCGTGCTTAGCTTCAGTGGCTTATTGACCTCCTTGTTATCCCTCACACCAGCTGTCTTTCTGTGCACCCATTAGTGCATCATAAATAATTATCTCTATGCTTGTTACATTGCATCTGAATCCCTTTTTGTCATGGACCATTTGTAGCTGATCATCAAGAACATCCTACCGGGTAAAAGCTGTCATTTTCATTCACCTAGTGTTGATTTTAATAGCCAGCATTTTCTGCAATGAACTCCACATGCTGAGTTTTATGTTTAGCATGTTTTATCAGATTACTCGTGTTGTAGGAAGATGCTGTAGTATCTCTGCTTGATGTTGTCAGAGAGCACAGTTTGCAGTCTACTTTGCTCTGATTTGCAATAATTAACCATGATATACCTCCAAATCACTGTCATTTCATGGGGTCTGTTCTTTAGCGTGACAGTGTACAATTGTCTTGCATAACATAGTATGATTTCATGTGGATGTTGGTATCACAGAAGTATTGATATTGATGCATCCCTAGTTTCCATATCAACTTTACAAGCTAGTCTGTTTCACTATAGTTTTTTATTTCCAGGTTTTATGCTGGTACAGAAGCTACTGTTGCTGCATCACAGTTTCACAGTATGGGGTTTGTTCCTAAGCTCTGATAACTCTTGCATGTTCTTCCATGTTGTGTCCATTTGGGTTTCCTTTAGGTTCTCCACCCCCCAACCCCATAACAATTCTGGTAGGTGAACTGTCTACTCTCAATTCCCTCTCTGTCAATGTATGTGAGTCTGTGTTTCATGCCCTGTTACGACCTGGCTTCCCCAGGTGTATTCCTGCTCCAGATCCATGTATAAATGTTTCCATTTCCACAGACAGACTTTCTGCTTTCGGCTTTCTTTGTGTATCTGACCACTGATCAATGTATTAGAAGATATTACAATTATCATACAAGGATATATTCTGCAAAGCGTTGCAGGCTTTCGGATTGCCATTATCATTGTGCCTAAGCACTTGCAATTGTTTTTTTTTCAATTACAGAAATGGCTCAAGCTTAGTGCCGCTCATTTTACAGAGCCTCGAAAAAGTTCAAAATATGTAAACATCTAATGCTTCAAAGCCATTTGTGTCCTTAATGCCGCCCCTCAAATTGTAAAATGGATGGCACATGGTCTACAGGCTCAAAAATCTGTCAGAGCACTTTGTCAACCATTATTTAAAAGTGGAAGAACATCTTTTGCCACTCAGTAGACACAGATCGTATGGCACATTGCCAGCGACTGATGAATGGGTAATGGATGATCTGGCAGCAGGAATTCACATTTATACCACAGTGCTGTTACATTCTTGATTCTGACAGTAGTAGCTCAAGCTGAAAGGCAAATCACAGGTTTAAATTAATGTGCTCATTCCAGGATTTCTATAGTAACAACTTACACAGGGACTTAAACATAAATGGGTTAACCCTCCTATTATTTTATGGGTCAATTTGACCCATTTCTACATTTGAGATGTCTGAAATACTAGTTAATCTCTCTTTATCGCTTTGATATTTTAATTTTTTTTACTTTCCTCATTTAAGGTCATGAATTTATATGCAAATATTTCTTCTTATGTCTTGTCTCGGACAAGCTACCATGCATTGCTCCCACTGAGGGTGGTGTGAAAAGGCTCAGATGACCCTCTACCCCCTCAACACTCACATTACTATAGTCAAAAGGTGACTGCATTGGTATATTTGACACAATGTCATACGCCTAGTGCTAGCTACGGGAAGGACAGCTACCAGTGAATCAAGAAACAAAAATCTACAACCAAATGTGAAAAAGACTCCTTGAATTAGTAAAGCCCGTAAAGGCTTGTATCAATAGACACTCCATAGCAACGGAGATGTATCACAGCTGCTCCGCTACATGAATTGTGATACAACTGCCAAATTAACATGATGAGTTAGACATTTCTCATTTGCACCAGCAAAAGTCCTGTGGGCTTGAGCGAATAAATTAGGTGACAGTAAAGAGGACACAGCGGGCACACTGCTTACCTGTACAATAGGTCCAGATATGCTTAAAACTTCCGTTTTTATTATCTGGTTGGCAGCTGCATGGTGCAGTTTAAAATGAGGTGCCAAGGCCATTGTTGTTATTATTAGCTCAGGGACTGCTGGACCTTACAGAGTTCTGACCCAAAACTTAAAGGAGAGTGTGGCTACAAAGAAGATGCTGGCAAAAACAGAGGCAGGTGCTGTCCATCTTCTGGATTACCTTTAGCCACCTAGTTATTCAGTCACAGTGCTGTAGAGATGCTATTTGGGGTGTTGATTCTTGCACCTTCAGCTGTGCCTAATCTCACATAACCAGTTACAGCATCTGCGTCAAGTCAATCAGTATTAATGTAACAAAATGTCATTGAAATGTTGAAAGACAACGTGAAACTCGAACCCATATTTCTTTCACAACATAATGTATTTCCAAGTGAAATGTCATGTTTGGGTGGGCGTAGCTTCGGTTTTATCCGTCGGAATTGATCGGCTTGTGGAAAGCGGGTGTTTCAAAAACAAACATGGACTCACCTCTTGATCTAGTGCTAGGATGATTTAGCAGCGTGATTTACCTCAGCTTTAAAGTCATGTCGGAAATTGTGATTGTGTGCAAACACTGTTTAAATAAGACTCGGGTATTACATTCGCAGAAGCTTTTTTTTTCTGCCTTTGGCAGACAAAATAAAAACCATTTCAGTGAAATTTCTCAAAATGATTCAGTATATCTAGACAAGCGAGGTTATTTGGAACGTTACCACAAAAAAAGTCACACCTCAGATGGCAAGAACATTTAAACGGCTTGCGGAAAGGTTTTTCGTGTCCGTCCTCTCATTTTACATCATGAACAGAACTCACACTCGTATCTACACTCTTACCGTGTAAATACGCATACATGTGATAAATGTCAGTTTTACTTTTCAGGGAATCTCTTTGTGAACCGAGTTCTTCATTGTTTCCTCCACTTACGTTGCCTGTTATGTCATTTCTAAATCATCCACAAAAACACCAACTATATCTACACACTATTTATCAGATGGCACATTAGTTCTATTTATTCGTGATCTTGTGAAAAGGGCTGTGCGTACAGGTTATGTAATGTGTATAGTCGACATTTCCCTGTGTGCATAAATAAAGTCTGTCTATCCACTTAGTCTATTTATCTGTCAAAGGTAATAAATGCACTGAATGTTGCCCTGCTCCCACGACTGTTATACGGGTGATAATAACCAAATGCCTTAAAGTGATAGCATAATTACTTGTTTTTAATTGCGATTTTCAGTAAGCTTACATCATTAGCAAACACTCACAGCCTTTTTGGTGCCAGCTCCAGAACAAAATAGATCAGTTTGGTTCTGCAAATACAGTATGTTTGCATTATAAATTGTTGCCTTGGCTGTCTTGTATGCTTTTTAAGCATATGCTGCCAAAAAAATGTGAAACGTTTTATCATCAGGAACAGTCTGTCACACAGAATTCTATGTATGGCAGAGCAATGAATTTTTATATATATATATATATATATATATATATATATATATATATATATATATATATATCCCATCATACTGTATGTCATCTACTTTGAGATTTAAAGAAAAGGTTATTTGTGTGAATTCGTTTCCTTACTTAAAATCAGGACCATTGTAAAAACAGCATAGAGTAAATCCATGCCTACTACAGAATATTAATTATGCTATTAAATGTGTGAGGCATTGAAGTGAGGATGCAGAGTTCAGCTTAAGAGTGGGTTCCTCACTGACCCTCAGGGTATTTGAAACACCAGAGTAAACCCATTAATTCATTTATACAGTAACTATTTTTCTTTCTAGTACCTCTCATATCCTTTTCATTAATGAATCAACATGAAGTGGAAAAATTATTTAAAAAAATAAAAAATAAAAAAAAGTTGTGACTAGCTATCGTGATATTTTTTTAAACTTCTTTTTCAACGCTGCTCGCAATATGCAGACTTGTTCAAGCCGCGCATGTGTGGCCTTTAAAGGGCTTTTTTGTGCATGCATAAGGACATCTTTTGCTTTCATAAGAGGATTTTATTTCTTGTTCTTTCCTCTGTTCTGTGCAATTAGAGGAATCTCGGGGAATTTGGATGCGCGATGCCCGCTGTTCTTGCTCACTGTGCTGGTTAAGTGAGACTTCTGTGGGACTTCATTTAGCTATTTAGATATTCACATATAAAAGCTTCCTCACACACATTTCCTATCTCTGCATCTTTTAAAAGGAATTATAAAACCACAATATGACTGTAGAATTATTTAAGACAACAAAAATTTGATTTCATAAGCTGGTAACTTAAGCAAACCTAATGTTAGATACTCACAGATTGACAATTTTTAACTTTATTTGAAGAAAAAAAAATAGCTCAACATTTTATATATATATATATATATATATATATATATATATATATATATGTATAAAGGTCATCATTGCATGCACTGCATAGCCTTATTAAAGTATAGGTATAGGTTTCTGTGGAACCTTTGTGGACTGTGGAACTGCATACCCCGTGCACAAAGAACACAATTCCCTTGACATAAGCCTATAAGCACAGAGTCAGAACATCTACAATCACAGTAACCATAACAATGCTACCATCTAGCTAGTACAAAATCACATGCTGTGCGATTATCTCCTTTTCATTGATTGTATTCAGCTCTTTTGTAGTAGTCATTGATTAGTTCATTTCCATTTATCCAATGGTGTTTCTATGCCTTGACATGCATGCATGTCTTTAAGTCTTCCTTAGTGTCTTCTGTACCCTGAAGTGTGACCTGATTGGTTAGAAGGAAAAGACATGTGATTACTTGGCGCTTTTCTGGAAAGCTGAACTTTTTTAACTTCTGAAAGCCCTGCCAAAAAAAAAAAAAAAAAACGCTGAAGGCAGCACTTTTTATAAGCAGTCGCTTCCCTTAGGACTACATATGGAGGAAAAATGTCAAGTGTGAAAGGAGTTGGAGGAAGCATGATTTACCACCTGTTATGCTGACGATAAAATTAAATGAGTTCCTCAATACACGGCACCAACACGGCATGGGAGCTGAGAAGGAAGATTACGTTAATCCTGTATGATAACACAAACACCCTTCTTGAACTCCTACCTCAAACTCAGTATATTCCGGATTAACGTAACATACTGTAAGGATGAAAATGGTTCTTACCTCTAGATACACCACCCAGGGCATAACCAATGTAGCCACCAGGAGATCTGCCACAGCAAGGCTTACAATCAAGTAATTAGTGGTGGTCTGCAGGGCTTTCTCTCGGGAGACGGCCATACACACCAATACGTTGCCGAAGACAATGACGAAGATGAGCAGCGTCAAGAGCATGGCGTAATAGTTGTACTGGTACTTGGCTTCAACGTTCGTGCCGTTGAAAGCCTCACTTGTGTTGTCATGGTAGGTCTCATTGATGCCATATTCCGCAAGGAAATCCATGAGCTGTTACCAGGAAGGATGTCTGAAACTGAGAGAGAGAGAGTAAACTGAACCACGTATCATGTATTGACAAATTTCACAAAAGTAATATTAAGCAATATAGAATCGTTCAGAAAGGGTTAGCAGTAGTGCTGCACAATAAGGATAGAATTGTAATATGCGATAATGTTGCTGACGTCGATATGGGATGAAACAAATTAAGTGTTAAGTTACTGAAGGTGCATCAAATGCTGAATATTAATGTTTTGTTATTTTTCTGGTTTATTAGGCATGTAAGGAAATAATCAACGATGAGGTGGAGTGACGAGGCCCGATGCAAAGCGCGGTTACTGTTACAACCCTAAAGTTGATTATTTTTCAATAACAGCACATTCTGAAGTGTTTTATTCCTCTCATACCACAGCAAAGTTCCAACAATTATAATACTTTCTTTACTAAAGAGCATCATGTTGTACTTTTTATCCATTTGTTTTTAGATTTACTGTTGCTGAATGTCTACAAAGCAAGCTGTTTCCTGCTATCACTTGTTATAACAGCTGCAACCTGACTTTCCCTTTCTCTTTTTCTCCCTCGTGATGTTAAATGTCGTTACCAAGAAACCACAAAACGCCCAGTCCTGAAGACTTTCCAGTGGCGGAAAACATAAAGCACCGACACTGGAGACTCCTTCCATTAATTATAACATCTCCATATAAGATGGATAGCTTCACCATGTCAACAATTCTATGGTTTCCTTGGTTAAGTACAAGTCCCTATGTAAGTTAGTACTATAGAGATGCTAAAGTATTAAAATGAGCGCGTTAATAGAAACCTGTGATTTGCCTTGCAGCCAGAACTACTCTAAATAGCTGCTGTTATAGAAAATTAATGAACGCCTTCTGATCCATCAGCTTTGAGGAACCATCTTGTAAAAAACTACAAAAAACTACAACCCCTCTCCCCCCTCTCTCCCCCCCCCACCCCACTAAACTATAGACGTACACCCCAGAGCGGTAACTTTAAGGTTGTGTTTATTGCACAAACTCGTATCAAAATATCATTTAACTATGATTAATTGTGCAGCCCTGGGTGGCAGTAAGAAATCAGCAGCAGCTTTGCACAGTATGATTATTAATTTCACATTCATGATGGCAAATTGCATCGTTTCATTACGATTAAAGTGTAAGATAATTACAGACAGACACCAAGAGGAGACCAGGCCCGTGGTCTGCACAGATTATTAAACTGTCCGACAACAGGAACAAGCAGTGAATTCAAACAATACTGTTGAGCGTCATGCTAATCTTCATTTGCTGGGATAATAGCCGAGACACCCACATTTCACCGGCACACCTCGTTCGTTCCGCCTTCAATAACGTGCATTGAGCGGAAACGCATTGATTTCGTCTGTGAGAGAGAAGCAGAAGCTCTTTCATATTGATCGGGAGATTTACACAAAACAAATTTTTATCTTCGTTAAAATCAGCACCTCGGAGTGAAGCAGAGTGCAGAGAAGCTCCCTGCCGAACACAATGACACGTATCGTAAAATATTCATACAATACACATACAGAAAAATGTATTATGATCTTTTTAAATGAATTTATATGACACATTATTGTATATTTGCATTCTGCTAATGCTAACTAACTAAATAAATAAATAAACAAATAAACTGCAGTGGTTCACCGGAAAAAAAAATTCATGGTAATTTATTTCTATTAACCTCTCTGGTTAAAATATGCCACTGCAAGCAACTCACAGAAGAACATTTTATATGTTCAGTTATGCCTCGCACATCTCCCTTGAAGAAGATCAATATAATAATTACAAGCACATAAAATGGTGAGCGAAATATTTCCTGAGGATGTAATTATCCGCTGCTGGTATTGAGTACTAGAGGAGAGATCTAGCCTTAAGCTGACAGTTTGTTTAGACGAAAGTACTGTAACTGCAGTAAATTAGAAGAAATAATGACAAAAATAGCAAATGGTAGTGCTGGAAAATGGTGGCTGAGATAGAAGCTAGCCAGGATGCAGATAATAATTAAACTTAATACTAAACGTATTTGTTCATTCATTAATTTCTTTTTTTTTTTTGTTCTGGGACATAATGTTAATGTCATTATCTGTTACTTACTGTTTATTTCTTCTTCATGTCACCACCACTGACAAGACACTACAATCTCGAGTGTGAGATTGAGTGTATATGAACTATTTTAAGTCAAATACCTGTGTAGTTTGTTTATACATAGCATTCTAGACAGATATTAGATAGGAAGGTGCAGGGAGTGTAAGCCTGTTTCATAATTATTCATTGTTTGGGTTAGGGAGTTAGGTTAGTTTATCTTTTCTTTTCTATTGTTTATGTGGCACCCTACTTAGACAGGTCATAACAGTGGCTCTTCTCACATTCAAGGTTGCTCCAGACAAAACAACAAAAACGAACTAAAAACATTAAAAAAAAAAAAAAGAAAGAAAGAAAAAAAAAGCCCTAAAACACCACCACACTCACAATTCACATGCCTGCACCAACAACAAGCAGCCACATAAAGCATGGTGGCAAGCAATCATGGGTACACCGCAGCACCACAGGGTCAGGGCATACAAACAGAGCGTGACTGGAGAGCAGAGGCAGAACACGGTGAACCCGTGAACCCTCAACATGAGGAGCAACGGAGCACACGGAGAAGAGGGGAAAAAACACACGCGTTTAGAGAGCTGTCAACTCAGAGCAGACGGAAAAGCAATCACTTCAAGCGAATGAGGTAATTTAGCTAGCTGCCGTAACAGATACGTATTAGCTACAGGTTCTACACGAATAGGACGGGTTCCTTTCTGAGTCTGGTTCCTCTCAAGGTTTCTTCCTCATATCATCTTAGGGAGTTTTTCCTTGCCACCGTCGCCACCGGCTCGCTCAACAGGGATAAATTCACACACTTAAAATCCGTATCCCGTGTTTATATGTTTCTGTAAAGCTGCTTTAAAACAATGTCTGTTGTTAAAAGCGCTATATAAATAAAAGTGAATTGCATTGAAATTGAATAGTTTGTTATTCTGCATACTGAAGGGAAAAACAGTATCATTTACAGTATTTAAATAACAGTTTCATTGTTGTTGTTTTTTTTAAAAAAATTAACGTATCTGAGTTCAATATTTTATTTAAATAATAATGATAATAAAGAGTTTAACAGTAAGAAGGACAGGGGAAAAAGTTCTATATGAATCAGTCAGTTCAAATCAGATATCTGGAACATCTCAGAAATCTGTATTGTGTCATAATTTATTATAGAATTGATATTTATCATTTTCTTGCCAAAACCACACTTCACAGAGTGTTAGTGTACTTAGTAGAGAAATTAAATAAATCAAAAAAAATTGCGCACGGTGGCTTAGTGGTTAACACGTTCGCCTCACACCTCCAGGGTCGGGTGTTCGATTCCCACCGCTGCCCTGTGTGTGCCCTGTGTTTGCATGTTCTCCTCGTGCTGCGGGGGTTTCCTCCGGGTACTCCGGTTTCCTCCCCCAGTCCAAAGACATGCATGGTAGGCTGATTGGCGTGTCCAAAGTGTCCGTAGTGTATGAATGGGTGTGTGAGTGTGTATGTGATTGTGCCCTGCGATGGATTGGCACCCTGTCCAGGGTGTACCCCGCCTTGTGCCCCATGCTCCCTGGGATAGACTCCAGGTTCCCCGTGATCCTGAAAAGGATAAAGCGGTATAGAAGATGGATGGATGGATGGAACAAATCGTGACATTCATTGTGTGATGGAAAAGCACTTAGCTAGCAAGTATTTAGATGTCTTTATGTAGACTGACAGTTTTTAACCTGGCTCCTTATGGAAAATAATCTTTTCAGGCAGACACCAAGGCAAGATTACAAAGTGACCTAAACAAAAACTTTGTTTCAGTGAAATATATTTATCTTTTAAATTGGAGTTGTCAAATTATATTACAAATGATATTTTTTCTTAGGTTTTGAGATTTTTACAGAGTGCCACACAAATAAACATCCAAATCAGCTACTTGTCACAGTAAGGTCAGTAGTTTGATATTTCCGTAAACTCTAACGTAGTAATTTATCGCAATATTTACTGTATTGTCGTCCTGCGCAGCACTGAATCACGTCTATAATGTTACTGCTAGTACATTATGGTTTCACAGATGGACCATCTTGCATGCCTAACATTGTGCTGAGATATCTATAATGTCTAATAACGTCCATCGAAATTATGCTAATGCTTAATATTAAAGCCTTTCTATGGCATCTTACAGCACTTCCAGTTTCATTTTGAATGAAAACAAGTACAAAGCGAGGCATTTATCCTCGGGTCAGACTGCTGATCTGTTTAAATAAAAAAATAACTGCACTGATAATACTGAGGCTAAAATTTAAACTGCACATGATGAATTATACATGATACTAGCGCTCAATCTGTGCTCAACACTGAACCTACACCTCAAGCTTTTATTCTCCTTAATTTATCACATTTATTTGACCCATTACACTCTGTTTTAGGTAAATTGAATTAAAAAAAAAAAAACTACCTCCATCACCTAGACAACCGTTCCCATAGAGGACAATCTTCTTCTATTAAAAGATTATCCACACAATTTAATTACTTAAAAAGGTGTGACATGGAATTAACTGAAGATAATCAATAAAGTCTTTGCAATCAGAGCCTAGAGACCACACGTGCACACACACACACACACACACACACACACCAAGTAAAACAATGTGATTCTTTCTTGTGCACTTTTTAGATGAATATCTAGATTAAAGTATGTTTTGGCTTTATTACTACAGTGAAATGTGGCCTCACAGCTCCAGGGTCAGGGGTTCGATTCCCACCGTGGCCCTGTGTTTGCGGAGTTTGCATGTTCTCCCCGTGCTGCGGGGGTTTCCTCTGGGTACTCCGGTTTCCTCCCCCAGTCCAAAGACATGCATGGTAGGCTGATTGGCGTGTCCAAAGTGTCCGTAGTGTATGAATGGGTGTGTGAGTGTGTATGTGATTGTGCCCTGCGATGGATTGGCACCCTGTCCAGGGTGTACCCCGCCTTGTGCCCCATGCTCCCTGGGATAGGCTCCAGGTTCCCCGTGACCCTGAGGAAGGATAAGCGGTATAGAAGATGGATGGATGGACTACAGTGAAATGCTGAATCACTCCATTTATGTTGCCATACATACCGATGGTGAAGTACTAAATAGAGCTTTATAATATTTGTACTTATGCAGGAGCACGAATTAAAACGCATTATGTATATCATTTTCAAGTTTAGGCTTCGCTTCAAATTGCAGCATCACTATAACCTGCCAAAACATCATTACTTTACTCTATTCTTATTAAACAGTTATTCAGAAGCAACTGATAAAAGATCCATTGATCCAAGATCCATTATCAGAAAAGGTAAACGGTTATAGATCAAATCCTGAGTTTCCCAACTTGTAAATATAACACTATCACTTGTCTGTAGGAAATCTCGTATGCAAAATTTGTTGGAAATTTCAGTTTCCACCACTGCATTACAGTTTTTTTTTACTACTAATGAATACATGCTTAATTATAGGTAATGACATCCAAATGAACAGATTAAAGCATGCTATGTAACAGTGAAAGATGCATAATAGTCGATAAGGTGAAGTTTTCTGTCAGGGAAGGTTTCTTTCATATTTTTAGAAAGAGTCTCTAGCATTGGTGATTGTTAATAATCAGAGGTAAAGCTGTAATTTGAGGTTTTCAGACACTGCTGAGGTCTTCAGGATGACTGCTGAACTGGGCATATACTGACATACTAAGTCAACAGAGAGATCGCAGAATGAGCTGTGGCATTACTAATTCTGATTGTGGGATTGCGAGTTAAGTGCACTAGTACTTTTCAGGGTCACCAACTTGGTGGGAAACTTATTTTTGGTCTAGGGAGTAGTAGAAAATATTACACATTCTTACAGATAAATGAAACTTATATAAAAGCATTTAAAAGCTCAGTACTAATGATAATGAGTCTTTATTGATCACATATACATATGCTCAGTGAAATTATTTTCTTTGCATATCCCAGCATGTTAGGAAGTCAGCCCAACAGAGGCAGCTTGGCAGTTACGGAGCTTGAACCCCTGACCTTCTGATCAGTAACTCAGAGCCTTAACCGCCAAGCCACCACTGCCCTATGTACTAGTACTAGCAGTGCAGTATTATTTACGCATACTTCTGTTAGCATGGTAAAAAAGTAAGGAGGGACTACAATTTTCCAGGGTACTGTATATGGCAGAGCAAAAAAGGATTCAATGTGTAACTAACTACAATCTACTGTACAATCCAGAACTGGGGAACCCAAAACCCCAGATGTTCACAGTGGCTCCAAGAGAAGGTGTGTGGCTAAAGAAAACGAGTTTCATGCCTTCAACCTGTGGCAAAGACTCGAAGAGTGGAATCGGAGCATATTTTCTAACCTTGCTAATGAATACAAGCAGCAAACAGACACAACAAAACCATCATGAAAAAGGTGTTAGAAATCCTGCTACTGTAAAACAGCCAAGACAAGCAACTTGCTGAGAAATCTGGCTTCCAAACACTGCAAAATTGCAGAATTTAATTTATAAAATGATTTTTTTTTTTTAAATTGCGTCACAAAGTATCATATTGGTACCAAAAACTATACAAAACCTGGTATTGGTCTCAAAATTTGAGTATTTTGTCAACCCTAGAGAGCACAAGCTCTATTCATAGACGAAGTAGCACTTCAATTAAACAGTGACTGATGCAAACATCCGGACAAAATGGCACCTGTGTCAGATGTCACGCTGACCTCCATCCCTCTGCATGGACTAACAACAGTGGCTGGATCATTTAAAAACCAGTGAGCCGCTTCAGACATTTCCCCTGTCAGGGGTTATTCATTTCGAACTGCTCAATATGGTTTCCATAAATGAGTCACAGTGTTCATGAGCCAACCATTAGCTGTAGCTTCAACCAGCTTACTTTGCAGTGAATTAGCCATTATTTCAAAATGAAATAGGCATTTCCCTTGAAAGATCTTGCCTGTAGGAGTGTGATAAACTGAAGCGCTTGCAGCTCAGAAACGTCGAGTTTGCACTAATGAGACTGACTAGTAGATTAATTAAATTATATAACACATAATACAGAATTAATGTTCATTTAGCATCCTAATTCCCTACAAATGAGCAATGTGGTCAGAATGATGGGATGGTTCCTATGCAGGGCTTTTTTTTTTTCTCTAAAATGTCAATTAAAACTGCCATAAACGACTATTTAAATGTGACTTTTTTGGAAGGATTTAGTGTACTGTACGTAATTAAGTGCATGATGATGTACAGTGGTGTACAGTGATGTACACTGTGAGTGTACATCACGGTAAGATGTAAGTGCATGATGATGTACAGTGGTGCTTGAAAGTGCTTGATATAAAGCAACTTTAAATGACTTTTTTGCCAGACATGACTTGGATATTTTATTTCTGACGGAGACCTGGGCCAGTGGTGGTGAGTCAATAGTCTCCAAGGTCTGCTAGCAAGGGCAGTGGGGTTGCTATGGTTTTTAAACAAGCACTTAACATACGGACAGTTTCTGTTGGGATTTACTCGTCGTCTGAGGTACGGTGTGCTACGTTAGAGTCGACCTCTTCCTGTGTCTATCCTGTGCTTTGATCTATAGGGCACCTAACCTGGACAGTGCTTTTTTAAGCGATTATTGTGAAATTTCAACTTCTATTCTTCCGGTGTACGATCATATGTTATTATTGGGTGATTTTAATGTACATGTCTGCTGCCCTGGTCAACCCTTCGTTACTGTAGTTTGTAATGTCTTGGATTCCTTCGGTCTTATTCAAAATCAAGCAACACACGTTCTTGGTCATACTCTAGACCTTATATTGCCATATGGAATCCCTGTTGATAATGTTAATATTGAAGATGCTTCCTTCTCTGATCACAAGCCTATTGTTTTTAATGTCCTTGCTGCGAGCTCTGCCATTGTGACTAGTGCTTAAGCTATTACTCCCCTTTTATTAATTCCCTTACTGACTCTCAGTTTAGTGAAAGTTTTCTAGCTAATGCTGTTGAAACATCTATCTTGAATGCTGCAGAGTCTTCCTCTGGGCCTGATGAACATTTTGCTCTAGCATTTTAGATTCTATTGCATCTTTCAAGCTGAAACAACCAAAGCGAAAATCTTACTACTGGCTCATAATTAATACTCGTTCTCTCAGACATGCTTGTCGTAAAGCGGAGCGGAGATGGAAGCATGATCGTTTAACTGTGGCCTTTGGGATTTTCAAAGATTGTCTGTTTAAGTTTCAGAATGCAGAAAAGTCAGCTAGGTCAAGCTATTTGTCTGATCAAGGTATTTTGCTGGTAAAAATGCTTTTTGTATGTCCCTCGATCCCATGTAAACACTGAGGGTGATAGAGCTTTTTCAGTCGCAGCCCCACCTTTATGGAATCAATTGCCACTGGACATCCACCTTTCACCTTCCATTATCATTTTTACAAAGAGGCTGAAAGCGTATCTTTTCTCCCAGGCATTTTTTTCTAATTTTAGTATTGTTTTATTGTTGTTTTTTTATTTGGGTTTATTCTATTATTGTATTTAACTTTTTCTTACTCTGTTCAGAACTTTGGTCAGCTTTGCCATGTTAAATAAAGTGCTATATAAATAAAACTTACTTACTTACTTTGCGAACCCTTTAGAATGCTCCATATATCTGCATAAATATGACTTAAAACATCATCAGATTTTCACACAAGTCCTAAAAGTAGACAAAGAGAGCTCAATTAAATAAAGGAGATAAAAATATTATACTTGGCCTTTTATTCATTAGTGGAAAAAGTATGTGAACATCAAGGATTAGCAGTTAATTTGAAGGTAAAATTAGAGTCAGGTGATTATCAATCAGTGGGAAGACACCCAGGTCAGAGTGAGTGCCCTGTTTTATTTAAAGGATAGGGATCTATCAGAGTCTGAGCTTCACTATACATGTTTGTGGAAGTGTACGATGGGACGAACAAAGGAGATTTATGAGGACCTCAGAAAAAGAGTTGTTGATTCTCGTCAGCCTGGAAAAGGTTACAAATAACTTTGTAAAATCCAAATAAGCTTTACAGATCTTTATTGGAAAGGGTTTAAACAATGTTTTTCATGCTTGTTCAATGAACCATAAACAATTATTGCACATGCACTTGCTCAGTTTATGTTTTCTTTTATGTTTTATGTTGTTGAATGTCTTTATGTTCATACAAATATTTACACATGTTAAGAAATTTGCTGGAAATAAAACCAGTTGAATGTGAGAGGACGTTTCTTCTTTTTTTTTTTTCTTTTTTTTTTGCTGAGTATAGAAACACAGAAAATTCTGACTGTGAATTACTATTACAGAATAGTCTGTTCACAGTTATTTATATATTAGTATTTTTTTCTTCCAGACTCAGTAATGCTTGTAAAGCAACCTAATTACTTTTTTTGGATGTACTTAAACCAAAATCCCTGCTTAATGTGGCTGTATATATCAATAAAGTGCCCTAATCCTCCACTCAACTTTTGAATAATTATTCCACTCACATCCTTTCAATGTAAAACCCATAATCTTTGCTATTTATTTATACTCACCGACTTACATATAAAGCATTTAGCTCTTGTTCTGAGAATGAAAGAACTCTTTTGCTTCCTCCCTGGAGAGCTTTTGAATATTGTCAGGTCAGAGAGGGATTAAATAAGATCGTTTCAGCACAGGTCAAATAACAATTACTGACTGGCACCCTGCGAAAATGAATAGAGCATGGCGCTTAATGAAGGTGTGTTTCCTGGTTCATAGTGATAATCTCTGACCACCCTACCTCCAAGAAACTAGCTTCCCCATCTATCTTCATTCAGTCATGTGTAATTTATTTAAAATCTGTCCGACCGTCTGATTTCCGGCACAATGAAATGTATTACATATACAATAATGCCTTATGGCTATGCAGTAAGAGACAGACGTCATTTTTAGCGTGATTTCCGTCACAGAAAGCAACATATTAAGATTCTCATTTTGTCATTATAAAGTCTGTGAAGGAGACAATATCACATATCATGTACAGTCTCATATATAAGTGGAAGACATCTCAACCCAATAGTATTAAAGAAAACAAATAATTCAGTGTCCCATATTAATAACTGAAAGCATCTCATTTTAAAATATGCGTATTCACATGCAGTCTATAAAAAAACTAGATTACAGATTTTGCACAGAAGTAACTCCACCTCCCGCCGTAATGCAGTCACGATAGAGCTTTTCCATTTAGACAGATTTAGACAGCTTTCCATTTATAAGTTGTTGTCATTATGTTGTATATAACATTTGCTGATGTTCAAACACTTAAAGGATATTCAGAAATGAGGCTTACAAACACATAAAAGTGAGACCAGGACATGAAAATCAGAGTTGTCACGTCAAATGAGATTGTAACTGGAGGTCAAAGTTCAAGCATGTCTTTTGCTTGAGAATTCCATAATTAGGTCTATGTGGTGTGTTTTTATGCTCAAATGCCACTCAAAGGACAAGAAATGATAAAAAGCAGTATCCTTTCGGCAGAATATGTTAAACAATGCTTAAAGCCCTGTGTATATTCAACCTTTTTAAACTGATACTAGGCCCCTGTATGATTCTTTACAAAGGGCAAAGTTAGTAAATGGTAAGAGGAGAAAAACCTTCGGGCACAAGAATAACTTCAAGAAAGGGCACGTGTTGTCTTTGTAGTTCATTTAATTTGTATGATTCAGCTGAATAGGAGTCTCACCAACAGCCTCTCAGAGTGTATTTGTGAAGGCAAATACACAAAGCACAGCACCTCCACCATCACTGTCTTGAGTAATAGAAATGCCATTAGAGGTGTTACAGCTTGAAATATTCACGGTATGATAACCTAGGCTAAAAATATTAGTTTCAAAGTATTAACCATTTAACAACGCAGGCTGGTGGTGAAAATTTAAAAAGACATTTATTATGAAATATCTCTCTCTCTCTCTCTCTCTCTTTGCACATTCTTGTATATATAACAAAAAAACAAAAGGAAACAATATATATCTAAATGTAGTAGTGTGCATCACTGCTTAGCCAAAGCTAGACCCTTGTTTTATGTATGATAAATTTACAAACGTGCTAGGAATGGCAGCAATGGCAGCGGCAGCAATGTAACGTGTTTACAGCATTAACGGATTACACAGCCAACAGGTTTTCATTGCAGTCGTGTCCCCTATAGGGAAAATTAGAGGTTGTAGAAGTGTGAATTGGTGCAAGTCCAGAGTTGCAAAATTTTTGCCAAGGTTCAGCTGGACACAAAAGCAATGAGAAATATAGCTGCAAGCAGCAATTAACGGGCCCAAGCAGCAATGTCCTAGCAGAGTCGGATTCAATAGCCAGTACTAGCATGTTACTATGTTGCATTACATTACACACACACACACACACACAGATATATATATAAATTTGGTTTGAATCTGATGAATCCCCTAGGAGGATTATTTACAAGTTTAGTACCCAACAAAATACACAAAATCAAAAATGGATGTGATTGTGTTAATGGATGTGATTGTGAAATTTATTTGTCTTAAGAAGACCCATATGCATACTAAATCTGATGCATGTAATGTAGGTGAAACTGCATGCTCAAAATGAAGAAAAATGTCAAAGGGGGCACTACTGAGACCCTAGGCAATGCCTGAGACAACAGTGGGGAAACTGTGATACCGTAACAACCCAAGATGCCACCATGCTTATTATATTCCTGCTTTAAAGGCTTTCATCTCTAGCTGCATGAACTTTTTACTGTGACGCTGAAAGTGTTTGAACAGCAGGGGACCTGAAGCTCAGGAAAACATGTAAAACTGTGCTTCCTTCTTTCAGTTCAGTACAGAATTCAAGTGAAAAAATCCCACAGAGTCAAATGGGAAGGAAACAGGAGTCAAAATATAAAAGGCTTCAGGAAATAAATAAACGATTACCAGGGGCTCTGCAAGATGGACTGCAGGAAGATGCGATGTGACAGAACAACCTTTTTCATATAAACTTTATGGAAATAATAGCATGTGGTGTGCTCCAAATTATGTACACGTATCCCTGACCTGCTGGTGTGGACAGATTGCACGTCCTATCCAGTGTGACCATGGTAATGAATCAAATTGAGCTAGCTACTAAAAAAACATAATAGGTATAATACTGTACACAGAGGTTCATCTCTGACTTGGGGCCAGGCCACCTGCGTCCAGACCTGATAATACAGCGCCCATGCTTCCCTGTACAGCCCTGGATAGCTTGCAGGTTTGTTCTCTGACTGTGGAAGTTAACTGAGGGAACCTATTACTCTCTCTTTCTCTCATGCCCTTTCTTTCTCCTGCCAATACAGCTGAATTTCCCAGTTGGCCCTGGGGCTACTGGAGCTGGCTCTGGTTGGCTGACACCTCTGCTCTGTCTGATCTCATATGTGAGCCAATCCATTTGTGAAAAAGAGCATAAATAGGAGATAAGAAGAGCTACATATGCTGATACATGGTGTGTGTCTACTAAGTCATCTGTAGGTTCCACACTACAGGTGATTTTTCGCAAAAGCTGGAGAAACAGCAAGATCCCCCATGTGTACACCTGAAATACACATGGGGGATCTTATCCACAGTTTCAGTGAAGAAAATGGCATTGTTGACGAGAACAAAACAAAACAAATATCTATTTTTAGCTTTTCAACTAAGCAGCACAACACACTGTCACACTAATACATTTTTTATCGATTCTCACAGCCACACACTCTTTTAACTTATACCGGCAATGTGACAAATACTGACAATGTAAGAGATTTTATTTCAAAGCCATTTTACAAAATTAGGACAAGAACAATCTGGGGATTTGTTCTTTTTGTTTCTCTTTAAGTTTTTTTTGTGGTCATATATACTGCTTGTGTGTTTTTAAAGGTAACAACATGATATTGTGAAACCGTGAAACCTATTTTAGTCTAGGTTATCATACTGTGAAGATTTCAAAGCATAACATCCTCAAGCATGATGGATATAGATTTATACGGGGAACAATCCATGTACACAGATAATAACAACAATCAAATCAATTCAACTCCATTCGTTTGCTTAACAAGACTCAAAATGATGTCCTGTATAAAACCGGGCATGTGGTTCAAGTCCATAGTGCTCTACTGATTTCATCCTTTGTTTCAGCCAGATATGGGAAACAGAAAAGTTTGAACCATTTTGTTCCCCAGACAAACAAACCATAAACTTACAGTTCCATCATCTGTCCTTTTGTGCAATTTGTACTTTCATTGGACAATATGTGCTTAGTCTAGCTACTTTTCGATTATCCTAATTTTTTGGGAGGTTTTCAGGAGTAAATTCTCAACCTCAGGCATGATATGATTTTGGCATGACATGATTTTGATTCATAAGGAAACGATTCAATATTTGGTGATACCACGGAATCTGCCACGATGAGATTCAATCTAGTAGCGTCCGATGAATATTTCAGCAAAGTCACCAACTTGGTTCAGAATCTGGGGTAAATCTTTAATTCATGAATGATGATGAAGAGAAGGACATTTTTAAAGAATCAGAGTTGCAGGCAAAGCACCTCTCTAGCCTATTAAATTACTTAAACATCAGTTTAAAAAATATGAATTCTTTCTTACACACCGGTGGTTTGTCCTTATTGATAATAATCGATGTATAGCTGTTGCATCAGTTAATTCCAGTCACTGCCTTTTAAATCGATGCATCAATCCAAATCTTCCCGAGTGAATTCTCGGTTCGTATCAATATAAAACATCTACTTGTGAAAGACACGAATGTTCATTTTTATTTCTCTCTTATGCACACTCATACATAGCTTTTGATGAAGTTAAGACAGAATCATGTCAGAAACTCAGTTAAAAATAACGTATGGCATTAATTTACAAAATTTTGTTTAAGCTTGACTTCGGATGAGTAATATTTCCCTCCGGGGGAAATTAAGGACAGTCATGCAAATAAAGTTAAGTTCAAGCCATGTTTAATTTGTCTTGCTGCTTGTGACCTTTTTCCCTGAGTCGACTGTTATGTGATACTACTTGACACCAAGGGATAAAGCTTTGCAAATTGTTTCTCAGTTCTCAAAACAAATGCCAGTGGGAACATGTATATGTTATGTCTTCAATCACAGATCCTGCTTGGATCTCTGATGATGATTCAAAGATTGCCTTTAATAATAAATCACATGTTGAGTTTTCACACTTGGATCCTGTCTTCACTCACAATACTTGCTATACAATTTGCTCCCCCTACTACCTGATTCTTCTTTGTAAATCACTCATAACACTTCTGCCGACTATTAATAAATAAGGCCTTGAATGTCAGGGATTCCTTCCCTGATTTGTAGTGAGGCTCTTTTCCATATATTCAGCAACTAAGTTCATTTACATCCATTAGTTAATTAATGAAAAGTGGGTTCAAAGTGGATGGTTAATAGGGTGTTTTCTGTCTCACAGCAAAGCTACCAGCAGCTCAATGGAGTCATAGAACATAGGGTTCATTCTCAGCACGGAGTCTGGATCAGTATCAAACTCTACACTGAAACAATAAACACAAGCTCTGTGTGAGTGGTTTATCTCGCAAAAGCTCTGTTTCTGCACTGCTGGATGATCAAACCAAGAGAGCTCAGTTATACCTTTTAGAAATTAGATAGCAGATTCTATGGTGATGCTCTCAATGCACCAATGTGTCAAAAGTTGAGAGATGGCATTATACTGTTCAATGACAGTCTATGTTGCATAGGTAAATGCATGGTCTTCATAGACAATTATAATGCTACATTTTATCAAAGGTGTCTTATAGATATTTGTAGGTTAGTACATGACCAGGGTTGACTGGACTACTGCAACTCACTACTCTCGGGCCTCCTAGCCAACTCCATTAAACCCCTTCAAATGATTCAAAATGCAGCAGCACACCTCGTCTTCAACCAGCCCAAGAGAACCCATGTCACACCCCTCTTCATCTCCCTCCATTGGCTTCCTGTAGCCAGTCCACAAGGAGATATTATAGCTTAATCAAGACATAATCATTCTTGATTATGTGTCCTCAATATATCCCTTATATGCAAAGCCATGATAAAAAGCACTGTGTTGTAGAACAGCACAGAACACATCCAGCCTCCAATGTTTATCCCAGGTAGATTAAGTTACAATTTTTAAGCCTTTCTGAACAAACAGGTGTGGAAAAGTATGGCATTCTGCATTAGAGAGATTGGAAAAGGGTAATTCTGGAGGTGCTAAACCCCACCGGGCATAGGACGAAAAGAGACATCAGCCCTCAGCACCATGGACAGCAGCCATCAAGCCACAGACTGTCGGAGAAGAAAAGCAAACAAGAGGACAGTCAAAAAGTAACAAGTAAACAAGTAATGTGATCTCAGGATGAGGCAGATTGGAGTCCAATTTCTAAGCACTCTTTCTTTTTTAATTTAATTTTGTTTCAAATAGCAAACTATTCAAGACTGAAAACCACCACCACAGAAATGGTCCAATCGTTGTTTTCGTGACTTACAATTTCTTCTGCATTACATTGACATCAAGTGCATATTGGACTTTTAAACTGTTGAAGTATTTTTACTTCAAATACAGCATTTTGCCACCTCACAACTCAAGGGTGTCGGCTTTGATTCGGAGCTTAGATTACTGTCTGTTACTATTCTTCTTGTGTCTGCCTGGGTTTCCTCCTGGCTCTCCGGTTTCCTCCTTCCTGACAAAAACAATATGGTAGACAGATTGTCGACTCAGGTCTTAGGTGTGTGAGTGGATGGACTACAGTTGTTATGATGTCACGGTTAGTCACAGTGTATAATTGTACAGCTACCTCAGAATTCATATTTCCATCTATTAATTAATAATTAATTCCTCCTTTCCCTGGACACCATCTAAAAAACTTTTGGTTCTCTACTCCACTACTGTTGTAAAGATATTCCACTGATACTTGTAGTTTCCCACCAGTATGAATGGAGTGACTTCATCATAAGCACCAGATGCAACCTGCCAAATAGAGCTCACTTTGATTACGATTACATACAGTCTGTGAAAGTGAATTGGACTTGAATATAGAAATATTCTGACTCCCATGTTTCATGACCATTAGACTAACATGTGATTTCAGAGTTGGCTTGTTCCGGAACTCTTCGTTAGACCTAGTGACCTTGAGAAAAGGGAGCATTTTGTTGCAAAACATCCTCAAGCCACCTTGACACTCACATTCCAACAATGCATTTTAAACTGCTGATACAGGAAAATAGCTGGACATGGTAGGAACTGGCACAAACCCTGTAATGGCTGTAGGTTTGAATCTCATGAAACTGTGAAACTGATAACATTGAGCTATAAATGGACAGTTTGATTTATTGCAGGGATAAAACTCATGGTGACCCCGAAAAAAAAAGAAAACAAAACAAAATCATCAAGACCTCATGGCTGACTCAGGTGACATTCAGACAGACTGTGTTATAAAAACAAGGGGAATTGAAAACACCCATGTCAGTTTAGCCTGCAGGCTTCATGTGTGAGATTATCTAAATTACTCCCTTAAACCATGAATCCAGTTTATAGTCAACATTTCACTGTGATCTACAATAATATAATAATTCAAGGCTAAAAAAAAACCCCTATTAATTACATATGCATCATTTTTCTATAACCTTTTTACAGTTAAACAACTAAAACAATATCCCAAACCCCATTATTTTCTTCTATGATAACAGAAGGGCAAGGATCATTTTTAATCTTTAGACTCAGCCATTTGCTGCAGGAGCAGATAATTGCAAACTTCATTTCAAGAGTTTTAACAGTGATGGGTAATGTTGTTTCTATGGCAATGACAGTTCAAAATAGACCTCAGATTGGGGTGGGAGGAGCTGCCATGGTACAGATTGGTTTTTACTGTACTTTGTTCTTCTTTATAGAGTCTAGGCACATTTTTAAACAAAGAAAATTGCGGCGCTGCAATTTCATGCAATTTTAGAGAATCTAGAATTATGGTGGTGACATACTGCCTCGCAAAGATTCTCACTGCCTCAATATGTTTATTGTCAATGTGACCGTCTGCATATCATATGACCTACATGGAGAATCCAGACAAGAATAAAAAAGTAAGACATTCAAATACATATTACAGATATGAAGCAGGTTAGCAGTGTTATGGACAGAATGTTTTTGATGGACTACAACCACAGACATGAAACGACCTGTAGGAATAGACGAAAATTCAAACGAAGACCTAATGCTGCATTTTAATATGTTTTTCTGTGCTCACGATTTTATTTTTCCAGGGTAAGGTTGACATTTGCATGAATTTGCCCTGCAGCTTTTCCAATTTCCTTGCATAGTTCCATGCATAGGGCAACTGTGCAGAACTGAAACTGTTACAAGCAGTTAAATCAGCTTTTAAGCCCCTTTGCACAAAAAGAATGGGAAATTAAAAACAGGAGAACTGAAAGTTTCCCAGGGAAGTTTTTCAGTTGAAGAATGTTCTGAACAAATTCATTTTGATCTGCAAGACCAATTGCAGATTCCCATGTGGTTCCCAGCTCCTGCTAATGGCTCTAGTTATACAGACCTGCAGTTAAACATGACAAGAAATAATTAGCTCTTAAGATGCATTCATGATATAACATAAAACATATCAGAAAATTATACTGTAAATATCCAGCATCTCTGACTATGTCACATATAAATACCAAGGTATAAAATGTTAAATTATGCAATATTATAACAAAAATGTTTGCTTGCATGGACACATGATTCACATGATTACTTTTCTTTTCAATTTGATCATTTGCAATAAAAAGTAGCTGGTAGTCATTTTCATCATAGTATAGAAGTAAAAATGTTACTATTTACAAAACCAGCTGACAGACTGAAAAAGAAACACATATGTATATATCACAGTGCTGTTCAATTCTCATTTATGATTGGACAGAAGTTGATGCATTTTCTGTAACAGTAGCTCTCACAATAGTTCC